>NC_142068.1:89505000-89845000 GCF_059756535.1 Pantherophis guttatus | reverse complement strand
TGTAAAGATTTGTATGCCACTTGATTCAGCAGATTCAACAGCTGTGGCTGTTGTCAGAAGTTCTTCAGTCAAAACTAACCACTATATACCAGATTTGTCCCACATCCAAACTCAGGTCTACAGAAGAGAATATTTGTAGCTCAGGGTTGAACGGTAGAGTCCTTGGTGCTCTCTGAGCTTGGTCGTTTCCTTGTAGACGTTTCGTTACCCAGCTGGCTAACATCATCAGTGCTGGAAGGAGGAGTCAAATTGTTGCCACATACTTGTTCTGTAGCACAGTCTCCGGCTTCTGTAGATGAGAAGATTGTAAGGCTCTGTTTGGATTCCATTGTTGTTTTCCTAGCAGATTTATTCTCAGTCCAATCCAAATCTATAATTTCAATAGGAGTGGAATCATTGGTTGTAGGCAGTTTTAAATCACAGCCAGTGGTGGGATTCAGCCAGTTTGCATCACTTTGGGAGAACCGGTTGTTAACTTTCTGAGCAGTTTGGTGAACTGGTTGTTGGAAGAAATCATTAGGGCAGAGAACCGGTTGTTAAATTATTTGAATCCCACCACTGATCACAGCCCTTAGTTCCTGCTCTCAGAAAAGGACAATGTTTGTAGCTTAGTGTTTAAAATTGGCTTGTCCACAAGCCAGACAAGAGGACTGGAAAATAGTAAAAAGATCAGGAATTGAGGGTACTTGTTGCTTTTTCAGTTTGGTTGTTTTCTTGCAGATGTTTTATTAGAGCACTGATGATATTACCTAGTTCGGTAATGAAACATCTGCAAGAAAACAACCAAGCTCAGGGAGCAATAAGACCGTCAGTTCCTGATCTTTTTACTACTGTCCAGTCCTCTTGTCTGGCTTGTGAATTTTTCTACGCAATAGTCCAACAGCATTAGCTAGGTCAGATTTGCCCCTAGTTGTAATATAAGAGGAAGGTGAGTTTTCCCCCAAGATCGTCCTATATCAGTGACGGCTAACCTTTTTGCCATCGCGTGCCAGGAGAGGGGGGGGGCAGGAGAGGTTCTCACACATGTGTGCCCACACCCATAATTCTATGCACCCTGCCCTGTGCATACGCGAGCAACTCCCTCCCACCGTCTCTGGCATGCGATGGCCCGGTAAGCCCATTTTTCTTTCTTACCTGGCTCCAGATTCTCTCTATGCATCTGGGAAGGGCGAAAATAGCCTTCCCCACTCCCTCGGAGGCCTTCCGGAGGCCTGAAAGGGCCCATTTCCCAACTCCCGGTGGGACAGGAAGTGATTTTTTTTGCTGTCCCCAGCTTCCAGAGCCTCTAGCCTCTCTAGGAGTCTCTGGAGGCTGGGGAGAGCAAAAAACGTCACTTCCTGTCCCACCGGGAGTTGGGAAATGGGCCCTTTCAGGCCTCCAGAGGGCCTCCGAGGGAGTGAGGAAGGCTGTTTTCGCCCTCCACAGATGCATAGAGAGGACCTGAAGCCAGGTAAGAAAGAAAAACGGCTCTTCCCCACCCACCCCCAGGCTCTCCAGAGGCTGGAAACAGCTTGTTTCCCTACTTCTGGTGGGCCAAGAAGGCCCGAAAATCAGCTGGCCGGCATGCACATGCGTGCCAGAGCTGAGCTGGCGTGCCCACTGATATGGCTACGGGTGACACCTGTGGCACGTGTGCCATAGGTTTGCCATCACAGTCCTATACTGTTGATTGTTTGCCAACTCGGTTTGGTTTCTCCCCCTACTTTGTTAGAGATCCAACTTCAATGGACATATTAGATCCCTTTGCCTCACTGATAGTTTTAGTTTTAGATCTATTTACATCTATTAATATTCAAGCTTGATTGAGCAAGCGCCCTCCACTTTTGTTCTTTTTTGTTTTTTTACTTCAGTTCCAAGATAAAGGCTATTATCTCCAAAATGTTTGGCTTCCACTTGTTTATTTAAATCGTTCGCTGTCTCCAAGCTGCGTCCTTTGGGCACAGAATTAGATCATCAACATAACAAAGAATGTACAGTTTAAACCTTTGTACAGGAGCGTGGATCAGCATTTCCCAGTTGAATGTTCATATTTTGCAGCATTTGACTTAATTTATCAGACTGCTTGGCTGCTAGTTTCAGCCCATATATGGATTTATTTATTTCTTTTGCTATGTACACAGTGTTCTTTTTTCCCCTAGCTCTTCAAAACGGGGTAGCTGGCGTATATAAATTTCTCTTTCATCTCATCACACAGAAAAGCATCTTGCTAATTAATGTCTCTTTTCTAAATGCTGCTGCACTTGATTGAACAAAACAAACAAACAAAAAACCCCCCATCACCAAAATGCTCATCATATTTTTGCTACCGCCGTAACTTTATGCCAACACCCATTTCCACAAGCATCCTGCTTCCCACTGACCACATATGACTTTCTTTATCATTTAATTTTTTTTATTAGTTTAATCAAAGCATAAAATACAAAGAAAAAAAGGATCATGGAAAAGTAAGAAGAGAGGGAGTGAAAAAAAAGAGGGATATAGTGTAAAGAGAGAAAAGAAAGAAAGAAAAAGGCACCAACTTCCGACTGTCTTTAGCACAGTAGAAGGTAACAACCTCATAACCACAACTTTTTGCTTTTACACAACGGTATGTACAAGCCATTTCTATAACAATAAGTTTGTCTAGTTTACAAAAACAGTTACAATCCATATTTGGCTTTTGGGAAAAGATCCTATTTCTTTCTTTCTTTCTTTCTTTCTTTCTTTCTTTCTTTCTTTCTTTCTTTCTTTCTTTCAATTTTTTTTATTCAAAACATTAAAATACAAAACTCCCAAAAAAGGAAAAAAGATACAAAAACAAAACACAACTGAGCAAGACTAGACAAAAACAAGGGCATAAAATGAAAACAAAACAAACCAGGAATAGGCAACCGGACTTTCTTGTTTTTCTTTGAAGACGTTTCGCTTCTCATCCAAGAAGCGTCTCCAGTTCACTGATGGAATAATGATGTATGAACTAAAAAAGCTTCTTGGATGGGAAGCGAAACATTTGGGTCTGGCTAGTCTAAAGAAAAGAAGAATTAGGGATGACGTGATAGCAGTCTTCCAGTATTTGAAGGGCTGCCACAAAGAAGAGGAGGTCAAATTATTTTCCAAAGCAACAGAGGGCAGGATAAGAAGCTATGGATGGAAAGTAATCAAAGAGAGAAGCAACCTGGAATTAAGGAGAAACTTCCTAAGAGTGAGGACAATTAACCAGTGGAACAGTTTGCCTTCAGAAATCGTGGGTGCTCTTATTCTATTCTATTCTATTCTATTCTATTCTATTCTATTCTATTCTATTCTATTCTATTCTATTCTATTCTATTCTATTCTATTCTATTCTATTCTATTCTCCAAGGAAAAACAAACAAAATCCAGTTGCTTTTTGAGAAAGCACCTTTGAAACAACTACAACCTGGATGACTGAGAATGTCCATAGACATGCATCAGTCTTGCATCCAAGAATCTTTGAGTGTGACAAATTGGGTTCGCTCCTATTTCGTAACTCCTGCAGGGTTTTAGCTGCATCTTTTGTTCTTAAATGATTTTACAGATAAATACCTGTATTAAGTGCTTCTCCCTAAAAATCATCTAAATTCTTTTCATCAAGACACCATCTTGGTTCTTTCTTTTTGCTACCATATTTTGTTGAGTGCGATGATGTTTTTTCATGTTTTATACCTTTATTATTCAAGCGTTCTTCAAATTCCTGGTTGCAACCCTATTATCAGACCTTAATCTGTTGATTATTCCCTGGAGCTCATCTTCTGTATAAGCAGAAGAGCCAATAATACTTTTTTTTTTTAAATCCGCTCTTATTGGTTAAAGGATAAGTGAGGAGATATTTTGAGTAACAGCCTAACGAAGGAGAATTTTTTTTCCTCCTGCCCTTCATTTTGATTGGCACGGGACCATGAATGTTTGAAAAAAAAAAAAAAAACCTCAAAACTGGCTGAATTAATGCCAAAGAAAACGGTTCCTTTTTGGTTTGGTTTTTTTATAAGCAACAATCACATTTTGAATCCCTGTGTTTTTGCAAGGCTAAATGTTTGATCCAACGACTAAGATCTCATTTTTGTTTTTCTTAATAATAGCTTCATTTCAAGGACCGGAATATTCTATGCTATTTCGTAAAAATTGTTATTATACCTACTTTGCTTTCGTTCTCATATGTTGCAGCAAAGTAGCTTCATTTTCTTTACTTGTCAACAATACGCTATTTGTATTGTTAACGGTGCAGTATCCATTTCCAAGCACAGTTTTACAGCCATGTTTGCATAAGGTAACAAAAACTTTACATAATTTGCACCTCATTCAGTTATACAACGTACCTCTTTAAAAATTTGATTTCTGCTTTCAGTTATGATTTCAGTTTAATATTGCCTTCTATCGATCCTCCATAGGCTAAATCAACTTCCCTTTGGTAAGTTTCATTAAAGGTTATTAACGTATTTTTGCTGCAGACATACTAATGTATTACTATATAGCAAATACATTTAAAAAACAATGTCAAATTTCCAGTTGACATTTATTTGCTAACATACTGTTTCTATGTCTGCAGTCGTATGCAGACTTCATTTTTCTTTTAGGGCATTTTATTGCATTATTTCTCTCTGTTTAATTGAGTCTTAGTTTTGTAAAGTCTGCATTCTCTTTTAGTATGTCCTCTTCTATTAACATTAACAGAGTTGGAAGGATCCTTGTAGGTCATTTAGTCCAACCCTCTGCCCAAGCAGGAGGGGTGGTGGATGGCCCCCGGTTCAGACCGGTTCGCAAGAACTGGTAGTAAAACCAGAGAGAGGCCCCGCCCACCATCCCGGATGTCGTCATCGGTGATCTGCGCATGCGCGAGTGAAGCGAGCGAGCGATCCCGTTGCGAACCGGTAGTAAAGGTAAGTAGAACCCACCCCTGCGCTACACCATTTCTGACAAATGGCAGTCCAATCTCTTCTTGAAAGCTTCCAGTGATGAAGCTCCCACAATTACAATTACAGTAACGACAAGTTACATTTCTCCTTTTTAATTTGTTTAGAGAATTTCCCTTCAGCTCTATTGTTCAAATCATGAAAGAAGAGCTCCATTTTGATAATTGCATTCTCAAGGGAATTTTTATCATGACGTATGATTAAGTCTTACTTTTCCCCTTCTAGCAGAGATCTCCGGACAGCCAGACAGTGTCTATGTTGATTTTGATTGCTGATGTTTTTTTTTAAAACAATCTATAATATTTATCTATTTATCAAATTTATGTAGCTGCCCATTTTACAAGTGAAACTCTAGGCAGGCTCCAAACTGTCACCAAACAGTCCCCATTGGCTGACCTGTTGCCATGTCTATTCCAATTCATGACCTCTTATACACTGACACCTTTTCAGTATATAACAGTAGTAAAAGTGGAATTCAGGTGATCCTTCCTCTATTCTGCACCATTAAAGAAACAATTTGGTAGATGGGAATGATTAGCATTATTCTGTTCATTTTTAAAATTTTATTTTATTCGGAAGATCTGGTCTTCGGATTTCCGGTGCTCCGGCACGCATGAAGACCAGCTGGCTGGCATGCATGTGTGTACTGGAGGCCAGAAGAGCAGCTGGTGACAGCTTGCATGCCCACAAAGTGGGCTCTGTGTGCCACCTCTGGCATGCATGCCATAGGTTTGCTATCACGGGACTAGACAAATCCGATTCCTGTAACCATTCTTAGTAGGTTATAGCTTCCAGCCTCCTAATCATTCATGCTACTCTTCTCTGCACTCTTTCCAGAGTCTCAACGTCTTTTTAATTTTTTTCAATTTATTTTAAAACAAAACACTTTAGACAAAAAAACCCCATGCATTAAAAAGACAAAAAACCTCATATACATATTGTCAAGTCATGAAGTTTTCCTGACCTGCTCCCAAATTGCCATAGGCAGGGGGATGGGAAATTGTGCCTTGCAGTTGCATCGAGGAATTCATACCTCACTCAAAACAAAACACATCCTAGCCGCCCAAAGTCAAGGTCATCTCCGCAGAGACCCACAACGTGGTGGAGGGAGTGACTTCTACGACTCGTGAAATTGCTTCGTTGGGGAATGTGACTAGTGACACACCTTGGGGGGAGGGGGGGAGAGGGCCACAGGGTCAGAGGCAAGGCGAGAACTGAGTGAAGTCAGAGCTGGCTTCACTTAGTTTGTGCTGACATGGTGCTCCTAATAAACAACTGGATTTTTCTTGCTAAATGGCTTGAGGCTCCCGCTTTTATTAAAGCATTGGTCCAAACCTTGACACATATATTACCTCTCCTAGTTGAATACTGATAAATATATTAGAACAACAATAGCTTTGTCCCCTTGCAAATCAGGCCCCACATTGTTATTTATGATCGGTCCAGGACAGGGGTGGGTTCTAAATTTTTTTAGTACCGGTTCTGTGGGCGTGGCTTATTTTGTGGGCGTGGCTTGATGGTCATGTGACAATTCTTTAGGATTTAGCAGAGGTACTGGTTTACCAGGCTTTTAACTGCTTGCAGAGCTGTACCGGTCTACCCATTTATTTTTGCAGGCACTGGTCTTTCCATTTATTTTTCCAGGCACTGGTCTACCCATGTATTTTTGCAGGCACTGGTCTACCCATTTATTTTTGCAGGCACTGGTCTACTCATGTATTTTTGGAGGCATCAGTCTACCACCAAACTGCCTTTTACCACTGATCAGTTGTAGGGCGGTCCTTTGAAGCCCTGCGGCAAGAGTTTAAACAGTTTTTCCTTATAGCCCATCAGCTGGGACTCAGGAGGCAGCAATAGATTGGGGATGGGGCCAAATAAAAGGTAAGAATTACGCTGGGGTGGGATGGGGGGGCAGGGGCCGGGCAGAACCGGTTCGGTAACATCATATCGTCACTACTACCGGCTCGGTGGAACCGGGCCGAACCGGGAAGAACCCACCACTGGTCCAGGATGAAATATAATGATTTGATGATTCATATTACGCAACGGTTAAAACACCCGAACCGAGCTAGGAACTTGAAATAGGCGTGCAGAGTTGAGAGAACATGCTGCTTATTTTCATAAATGGAGCAATCATCACTGTTTTAAATTAATCATTCTCCTTCCCGTTTTATGCCACATTGTCGAGAAACGAAATAACTGCCTGCGTTTTTTTCCCAATTGTATAAATCTTTCTTTAAATCAAACCCGGAACTGAAATGCACAGCAATTGATTAGGCTGGGCTGAATCGAAACAGGCTATTTTTCGGTGCATGAAGTTAGACCCCTTGAGCTGAGTTGTGTGCTGAGTGCCCGGTTTTATGAGGGAGAGTCTAATTCTCCTGGGCAATTTTCAAAGCCCCGTTAAGTTGCACATTCATAATGGTCTTCGGGCTGAAACCCGCCCTCCAAACGAGTGCATTTGATTTATTCAATCTTACATATTTAGGAAATAAATTTTACGTCGTCGCTTGTAGCAAAGGGTCATTTCTGGGCTGCCCATTTTGGACCACACGATGCTGAAAAACACATGGGGATATAAATCTACAAAACCCCATAATTCACGTTCCCCTTTTATAAAAGAGGATTTTTACTTCACTTTTCTTTTCTTTTTCTTCTTCTTAGAGAGCGTTCGGAGGTCTGGCAAGTCAAATGCGATCCGTAATCCCATTTTGAGAGCCAGTTTGCTGTAGTGGTTAATGCAGCAACTCAGAGTGAAGAAATATACTGTGTAACTTCCCGAGTCAATATTGTTTTTGTTTTAAAAAAGGCTCCAATTTGTAGTAAGAACAGAAGTGAAATTGAACATGGATGAGTAGCTTTAGTTTACCTGTTTGCTTGATGCTGAGAGCACATTGTCAATAGCCCTGAGAAATAATTAAAGAGAGACTTTTCCCTATCGGAACATGTGTTTGCCTTCCATTCATCACAGAATAATTAAGCTCCTAAAAACTGACATTTTGTTTGCAGATTCTTCAGGAAGGAAACCAAACAGTGAAATTAATCAGATCGACGGAATTGCAGTCAACCATTTTCCTTACGCTTTTACATACCAAAGAGACATTGATGTATCTGGCACAGGATGTCTGCAAGGGGGGGGGCGGGGGCTGGAGAGTTAGGAACTAGCATCTCCCAGGCTAAAGAGAACCGTTATGTCAACAGCAGATCAGTTGCCTCTTGGAGACTATCAAGAGAAGATAAAATATCTGTTGAACTTGCCAAGGCTGGAGGAAATTCCACCCCACCCCCACCCTCAGGAGCAGTAACCTATTTGAGGGCTTTGATTTCTGTGTATTGCAAAAGACAGCTCTGTCCAAATATGGCTTCATTCTTGTTTTCAGTTAAAAAAAAAAAAAAAAAAGACTTGCCAAGTCATGTCTACCAAAGAAGGCAATTCTGTAGAAAGGTTTAAGTGTCTGGAGAATGGAGATTCTATACACACATCTAAAATATACAGCAAATTCATTGAAGGCATTTCAGTGGTAATTGTTGTGGATTGCCAGCAGCCTGCAGAGCTGGCAGTGGAGTCGGACAGTGATGAGGCTGAGGAAGAACATGGGCCAGTCCTGGAGGCTGGGGAAGGCCCAGATGAGGGCTCTGCATCAGAGGCAGAGATGGGGCCAGGGCTATCGGGGAGTGATGTGCGGACTTCAGAGCCTTCAGAGGCTGACAGCAGAGAGGCAGAGGAACAGGAGGAGCCTGTTCCTAGTGCACGTATGAAAAGAGCTGCCAGAAGGCAGGAGCAGCTAAAGCAGAGAGGACGACTCGGGAGTAGGGCCAAGAGATGATTGGCCCCTCCCATAAGGCTTAAAAGACCAGCAACGGCTCTTGGCCTCTTTGCCGGAAAACAACCGTTGAGAGATTTGCTTTGTATTTGGATGTATTATCAGTGTCTTCTGTTCCTGAACTGTTGCCAAGAAAAGCCTTTGGCAGTTTGCCTAATTATCCCAAAGTCAGAGATAAACTAAAGATTGGTGTTTTGAGGACTTTACTTTCATTTAATTTGGAATACGCTGAGAATGAGTTAATTCTCAGCTGTTTTAATAAAATCTATTTGTTTTTTGGAACTGTTTTGCATTTAGTATTAACTACATGGGCCTACACAACAGTAATGTGCAATTCCATTGTTATCAGGGCCCACAATCAGGGGTGGGATTCTACCGGTTTGGACCGGTTCGAATGAACCGGTAGCTCCAACGATCAGATGGGACTGCCCACTCGCCCCTGCACTTTACTAACCTATATCTTCTCAGCTGATTCATGAGGCAGAGCCGATTGCGGTGACTCAGCTGTATCCCCAGCAGTAACGTGGAAGGTATGTTTTTGTAAAACTGCACACGCGCACACAGCATGTGTCAGGCATGCGCGCACAAAGCGCACGATCACCAAACTGGTTGTTAAACCGGCAGGATCCCACTACTGCCCACAATGGTTTTAGAGAGCAGACTAAGATTCATGCTCCACTTATGGGTGGGGCCATAATCACATTTTAGAGGCATTTTCAGTCGTTACACGGTGATATATCTCTAAATTCCTATTTATTTATTTATTTATTTATTTATTTATTTATTTATTTATTTATTTATTTAATTATTCATATTTCTATGCCGCCCACTCTCCGAGGACTCTGGGCGGCTTACACCAAAGACAGTATACTAAATAGCATATTGCCCCCAACAATCTGGGTCCTCATTTTACCCACCTCGGAAGGATGGAAGGCTGAGTCAACCTTGAGCCGGTGAGATTTGATCCGCTGATCTGCTGAACTAGCAGTCAGCTGAAGTAGCTGCAGTACTGCACTCTAACCACTGCACCACCTCGGCTCTTATTTAAACCCTTAATTGTGCCCCCCTAAACTCATAAAAGCACACACACACACACACAAAGAGGTCAATATTTTGTGCCCACAGAGGTGGGCACTCTAGAACCCATAAAAATGGCTTTGGAGGTCTTGTGCATAGGAATATGGTGTTAATTGCAAAGGAGCTTCTGAAAATTTGGACCTAAAGACACAGGATACAATATTAAAATTTTTCCAAAGGATCACAGTGTTAACTTACTGCAATGAAAAAAAAGAAAGAAGAAAGAAAGAAAGAAAGAAAGAAAGAAAGAAAGAAAGAAAGAAAGAAAGAAAGAAAGAGAGAGAGTGAGTGTTGTGTAGCTGTGAAGAGAAACTCCCTTCCTTCCTTTTGGTGCAGGATGAGAAGATGAGAAAACTACTTCTGTGCTGCCTCTGAGGTTGTAAAGACACACTAAATGAGGAAATATGGGACAATACATTTTTTGTGCTCTTTTTATTCCTGTGTCTTGTCCAAAATAATATGTTGTATAAGACTAAGTGTCGGAGATGACCTGGCTGAGTCTGAAGGAGGAGTCAAACGCGTTATCAGTCTCAAATCCCTTCATGCCCACAAAAGTTGTAAGCCCAGCCCACCTTGAATTCCAATGACTCTTATCTTACTTTGACTGTTAGTAGTTCAGATTCTTGTTTAAAAGTAGCATGAAGTAAATCTGATGTAGGAGACAACCAGGCTGAGACCGAGGGAGGGGTCAAGTATGTCATCAGTCTTGAATCCCTTCATGCCCACAAAAGTTCTCAGTCCAGTCCACCTTGAGTTCTGAAGACTCTTATCTACCGCCAATTTGCTTTGACTGTCAATAGTTCAGACACCTGTAAAGAGTTTAAGCTTGAAATAAAGCATTTATATTCATTTAAATTGCCTGGATTTCTTGATTTTTCGGGCTTGGCATTAATTTTTTTAAAAAATGAAGAAATTTAGGAGATTATCGCACACTCACCTTTTTTCTTTACATTTTTCTAGTCTTTTCTACAAACATTTCGATAAAGCAATTTAAGCTTTTGATTAAGAAACCCATTCCATTGGTGCTATGTTTTTTAAATAGTCTAGCTTCCCTTTGAGCTGAGAGCGTCTCTTCAAATACCGAGATTGTGTCGGATTGTTAACACAGCTACCATTAACTGCACAGACGGTCAGAAATATTTTGAATAAAGGCTCCATACTAACAACATGGAGTTTTTTAGTTTTTTAATAATACCGGGGCCAAATTATTTAATATATTTTTAAATTATTTTTAAATTTTTTGTATATGTGTGTTTTAGTGTTGGCTGTGCACCGTCCTGAGTCCTTCGGGAGAAGGGCGGTATAAAAATTTAAATAATAAATAATAAATAAATAAGTAAAACAAGAGTAAGGAGAAAAAATATCCTACTCCTCCTCTTCTCTTTATTTTGAATAAAGGCTCCGTACTAACAACAAGAGTAAGGAGAAAAAATATCCTCTCCTTCTCTCTCTTCTATTAAGAATGATGTATGGATAACCAATAAGCAGATTTCTTTGCTTTACTTGCCCTTTTCTTGCTCAGGTCTGAATAGCCAACAGCCTGAAATGACTGTCAACCGTGAAGCTGGCCCCACCATTCCAAGGGGGTAGCAAGGTCTATCTATCCACAAAATACCTAAAATTAAAGCTTCCCTGTAAGAAGCTGGGTCCGAAGTTCATAGGACCTTTTCCTACAGTGAAAGTGATCAGCCCTGTTACCGTACAGCTTAAACTTCTCCGCTTGCTAGGGAAAGTGCACCCGGTCTTTCACAGTACCATGTTAAAGCCCGCAGTAGGCTCCTAGATCAGGCCAGTAGATTGGGCAGCCCCGAAACCAATTGTGCTGGAGGGGCAGATGTACTATGACTGCGATGGCGAACCTATGGCACACGTGCCACAGGTGGCATGCGGAGCCCTTTCTGTGGGCACACGAATCATTGCCCAGCTCAGCTCCACCGTGCATGCGCTTGTACCTCCCACCAGCCAGCTGATTTTTGGGATGTGCAGGAGGGGCCCATATGAGGGAGATGTGCATGCATGCACAGGGGGGGGGCAGGGGTTGTGTGCGCATGCACAGGGCAGGGGGAGCGTGGGGGCTTTTGGTGCCCCCCACATGGCCTGTTTTTAGGCCCAGGGGGCTGCAGAGAGGCCTACTAGGCCCACAACGGAGGCAGGGGGTCACACGTGCATGCACATGTGGGGGGGAAAGGGGGAGCATGGTGGGATCTTATGTGTATGCACAGGGCCTCCCCCCGCATTGCATTATGGGTGCCGGCACGTGACGAGGAAAAGATTAGCCATCACTGCACTATGAGGTAAAAATGATCTTGGATTCTAGATTGCATAGGGGTCGATTACAATACCTAATACAGTGGAAGGGATACCTACTCTCTGAAGCCACATGGGTCAAAAGCTGGGTTGTAAAGGCAGATAGGTTGGTTAAACAATTCCATGACAAGTACCCCCATAAGCCACAAGGGCCTCCAGGGGAGGAAGAGTTGGTTAGCCTGTGCTTCAATTAACCTCTCTGTATTTTTTCTTTTCTTCTTCCAGGAACTCCTTTTTCAATTAAGGGGGGCCACCTGTCAACCCTGAAGCTGGCCTGACTGAGGCCATTTTGAGACTTCAGTGCTGACACACTGGAGCCAAGAGATAGGGAGGGGGGAATAGATAGTTGTGGGTAGTAGAGTCAAAACAAAACACTTTGTCTTGGGAACCAAGGACATTCCTGCAGGTGTTCAGAAGGAGGGGACTGATGTCACCTAGCAACTGGACTGTATCCTGATTGGGCCATGTGACTGTTGTTCTGGGAAAGTGACAAACGTTTACTTTTAATTAGGTGAAAACCGCAGGAATATTCAGTCAGTTTTCACCAGCCTGTGCCAATATGACATATCCAATAAACCTGGCTCACAGTCTTGTTTGCTATGGGCATGTTACTTGGAATCCTGACAATGACTTGCATCTTTTGCAAGCAATCTCTTTTTTTTTAAGAGTGGGGGCTATCCAAGTCTGTTTGACCTCTGCCAATCTCTTAAATTAATGTAAAAGCCAGCCAGCCTACTATTACGAACATTATTAGGGCGGGGTGTTTTTTTTTTTTTTAAAAGAAAAAAGTTCCAAATTTAGAGGAGAGAATCGAGCGATGGTAACATGAATGCCGTCCCTAATTTTGGAACAGTTTCCACATTGTTGCTTGTCTCGTTCTTGGAGCAGAGACTGCATAAATTTATCTCCCTTCCTATTACCAAGACAAATTCTGCAGCTCGATCGCTTTGCAACCAGTGAACTGGAGGAAAAAAATTGGATTTCCCTTAGAGGTTAAATTGTATTATTGTATTATTTACCCGTCCAGTCTAGTCAGCATCTCAGTATCTGTTCATCGATCATCTTTCGGTGTGTTCATTTCGCTCTATGGCTTAATGACGAAGCTTTGCGACGTGCGTCCTGGGATAATGAGCGTTGGCTGCCGAGCTAACATCAGTAAAGAAAGTGATCTCTACATAGAAATTATTCCAGTGAAAACTGCACACGTAATGCATTGTTGTTTTTTTTGTATTGAATTTTAGACTTCACCCCAAACAAATAGAAGAGGATGGAAAAAAAGGACCAGCTGAGAGGGTACTTTAGTTTCAGATGGTGTGAGGCTCACTGCACGTGTGTGTGTGTGTGTGTGTTTGTATCATTCTCTTAGTATTCTAATCTATTTGTTTACCTATACAAGGTGTCTAGTGATATAAAACAGAAAACAGCCTAGAGCAAACAGAGAACCAGTGGTGGGTTGCCCCCGGTTCGCACCGGTTCTATAGAACCGCTAGTAAAACCGGTGGGAGGCTCCGCCCACTGACCCTGACATCATCAAAATGCTTCTGCACAGCCCTGTTGTGAACCGGTAGTAAAGGTAAGTAGAACCCACCCCTAGCAAAGAACATACATCAAAAGCATAGAACAAGCACAGGAAATGTTCAAATCCCAAAGCCTGATGGGAAATTTTTGAGAAACGATAGACTGTTCCTAGCCGCTGTGAAAATATTTGAGTTCCAGAGAATTCCAGCAGGTTGGGTCCACCAGTGGAAAAAATGAAATCTTAGAGTTTTAACAGAATAACGGAGTTGGAAGGGACCTTGGAGGTCTTCTACTCCAGCCCCCGGTTCAAGCAAGAGGCTCTGTGCCGGTGGTGTTGAACAGGTACGCGCTTTACATGCTTTGCATGTGCGTGTGCTATCCGCATGAATGCACGGCTTCTCCCCTGTGCTCTGTGTGCACAACCGCGCAACCTGCATATACGCATGGGTTTTGCGTGGCTCCCCCTGTAATTGCGCCATCTGCACGTGCACACAGTTTTAGTGTGCGCAATGCACGTGTGAGAATGCCATGTATGCATGTGTGCACTGCATGCAAGTACTCTCTCGTGCATGCGCAAACACACGCGCATGCACAGGAGAGCTCCGAAGACCAGCTGGGTCCCCTGAATTGCGCGCATGCACACCGGAGGCCCAAACACCAGCTGGGGCATGCACGCAGGCGCAGCTGCAGGTGAGTTAGGTGACAGTACGTGTGCCTGGAAAGATGGCTCTGCGTGCCACCTCGGGCTCACGGTTCGCCATCACGGCTCTATACTATTCCAGACAAATGGTATCTGGTATCTTCTTAAAAGCCTCCACTGATGGAGCATCCACAACTTTTGGAGAAAAACAATTCCTCTGGTTAATTGTTCTCACCTCCTGAGTAGCCTCGTAGCCCTTCCCTGGGCTTGCCTACACTCCATGCCCTTGGACGGAGTCGAGGAGGCAGATGTTCCTCACGAGGAACATCATAAAGAGCCTTGGTGGAGCAGTGGACTAAAGCGCTGTTAAATAGCACTTAGCTGCCAGCTTCCTGCAATTACTGCGAGTTCAAATCTCACCAGGCTCAAGGTTGACTCAGCCTTCCATCCTTCCAAGGTAGGTAAAATGAGGACCCAGATTGTGGGGGCAATAAGCTGACTTTAAGCCAAAAGCCCTACTAAGCAGGTATATACAAAAGTATGAAGGCTATTACTTAATGCATTGTAAGCCTCCCTGAATTTCCGGAGAAGGGCGGCATATAAATCGAACCAATAAACAAACAAACAAACAAACAAACAAACAAACAAACAAACAAACAAACAAACAAATAAAGAGATTGTCTGCCTATCAGCACCCAGCAGCCCATTCTCCTCGGCAGGCAGATCTCCATCTGGTCGACCAACTCCCCCAATTAAGTTGAAGCATGTACTGAAATAAGCGTAAGTATTAACGATCAGTCTTAAGTATTGCAAATATTCTTTCGGAACAAGACAAGGTCAACGTATACAAGGAAAAAAATGAGCGATTTGTTTAGACATGCTGAATACTGTTTTCCATATGGCCGCAATAGATATTGGAAACACGGACAATGTGTGGGAGCATATGAAACCATCTTCCCTGCCTGCCAAATTGCAAGTTGCTTTACCTAAGTCGAGTGCCTAAGAAGCCAGTCCTATCAGTAATTAGAACATAGACTAACAGAGATGAGAAGGGACCTTGGAGGTCTTCTAGTCCAACCCCCTGCTCAAGCAAGAGACCCTGTATCATTTCAGATAAGTGACTGTCTAGTCTTTTCTTGAAAACCTCCAATGATGGAGCACCCACAACTTCTGGTGGCAAGCTGTTCCACTGGGTAATTGTTCTCACCGTTAGGAAGTTTCTCCTTAGTTTCAGGTTGCTTCTCTCCTTGATTAGCTTCCATCTATTGCTTCTTTTTCTGCCTCCTGGTGCCTTGGAAAATAAGTTAACCCCCTTCTTTTCTCTAGACTAGCCATACCCAATTCCGGCAACCATTCTTCATACGATTTAGAAACATTAGAAAGTAGCAAGTTTTGAAGGACCATTAGAAGCCAGTAAAATATATACTGCTCAAAAAAATAAAGGGAAGACAAGCAGAAGACATCCGAGATCTGAATGAATGAAATAGCCTTATTAAATATTTTGTTCTTTACCTACAGTAGTTTATACACTGCTCAAACAACTAAAGGGAACACAAAACTACTGTATGTAACGAACAAAGTATTTAATAAGGCTATTTCATTCATTCAGATCTCGGATGTCTTCTGCTTGTCTTCCCTTTATTTTTTTGAGCAGTGTATATAATAATATATGCACAAAATTGGAAAAAATAATAGTATACCAATGGAAGGCAATCTGATTAGAAAAAGTTTTGGAGTATGCAGAAATAGACAAAGTTACAGAGGAAATACAAGAAAAGGAGGAAACAGAATATTATATAGTGTGGGACAAATGGTATGAATGGTTAGAAGAGAGGGATAAAAGGCAAGGAAAGAGTAAATCAGGAAGATATAGGAGTGGGAATGCAGTAACAAACAAGGGGAAACAGAACAGATCGTAGGAATGAAATTGTGTACACTGTTATCTATATCTATATCTATATCTATATCTATATCTATATATCTATCTATATCTATATCTATCTATCTATCTATCTATCTATCTATCTATCTATCTATCTATCTATGCAAATAAATCAATATTAGAATTATATGTATAAAGGATAAATTGAAATAAGGGAGAAAAAATGTTTACCGATGCGAAATTGTTGAAAAGAAGAAAATTGTAAAAGATTCTTTTTTGTTTAAAAAAAACACACAAAAAATACTGTTCAATAAAAAATATTTTTAAAAAATATATAATAGTTTGATTCAGCAGGCATTGACGGTTTCTATGCAGTGATGAAAAAGTGAATTATGACCCATCCTCACAGTTACAAACTTTGCAGCATCTTCCCTGATCATGTGATCAGATTTATATAGGGCTGATCTTTTCCCGTCAATAAAATAAGCCAACCTTCCAGAGATGAGTTTGATTGAGCTCTCAGCATTCATAATGCTTCTTGAAGCTTCCTTTCCTTTTTCTTGTTTCAAAACCACGAACCAGATTTTAATCGAGTGTTGTAACAGCTGCAACACTCTTTCTTACATCTCGTTGAACACTTCACATTAAACGATTCAGTTGGAGGATAGGAAGGTAGCCCTTCATAGAGTGTGTGGGAAGCGCTGTAATCTTCCATTTGTTGACATTTGTAATAGCTGCAACAATGCAATTTATCATCTGTTAAAAAACAACAACAACAAAACATGCCCCAGTCATTGCATTTCAAGAGTTCTCTATTTTCGGAAGAACAACTGTTACAACTGCATTTGCCTTCCATGCTAAACTGTAAAGCTGATGTAATTTGAACAAAGCTTTGATTTGTTACAGAATTTATTTTCCATCCCCGTGTTCACCTGTAGGATAAAGCTCGCAGAAATCTCGGTTTTGAGTTAAAACTGCAAATTCCAATTTTCAAAGCCAGCAAAGGTTGTTTTTTTTTTTTTTTTGACTAGCTGGCACGATAGAGATAACCTTTCTGATAAGTCCGCCTGAAAAATAACAAGCTCAAGACACTTTCAGAAATCATTAACCAGAATACCCTTCCCCTACTTCGTTATCTTCTTAAAAATCTTTTTTTTAGCTACAGTAGCTAGCAGGACACATTGCAAAGAAGAGCAGTGATTTCTTTTTCAGTTTAAAAAGCAAGCAAAGGAAGGAAGGAAAGAGTTGGGTGGATAAGAGGAAGGAAGGAAGAAAAGAAAGAAGGAAAGAAGGAAGGAAGGAGTTGAGGATAAGAGGAAGGAAGGGAAGGAAAGAAGGAAAGAAAGAAGAAGGAAGGAAGGGAAGGAAGAAAGGAAGGAGTTGAGTGGATAAGAAGAAGGAAGGAAGGAAGGAATGGAAGGAAAGAAAGAAAGAAGAAGGAAAGAAGGAAAGAAAGAAAGAAAGAAAGAAAGAAGGAAGAAAGGAAGAATGGAAGAAAGGAAGAAAGGGAGGACGGAGTTGAGTGGATAAGAGGAAGGACGGAAAGAAGGGAAGGGAAGAAAGAAAGAAGGAAGGAAAGAAAGAAGAAGGAAGGAAGGAAGGAAGAAAGGAAGAAAGGAAGAAAAGAAGAAAGGAAGGAGATGAGTGGATAAGAGGAAGGAAGGAAAGAAGGGAAGGAAAGAAGAAAGAAGGAAGAAGGAAGGAAGGAATTGGGTGGATAAGAGGAAGGAAGGGAAGAAGGGAAGGAAAGAAAGAGAAAGAAGGAAGAAGGAAGGAAGGAGTTGGGTGGATGAGAGGAAGGAAGTAAGCAAGGAAAGAAGGAAGGAGTTGTGGATAAGAGGAAGGAAGGGAAGGAAAGAAGGAAAAAAGGAAGGAAGGAGGTAGGTAATTGAGAGGAAGGAAGGAAGGAAAGAAAAGGAAGGAAAGAAGGAAGGAAGGAGTTGGGTGGATGAGAGGAAGGAAGGGAAAGAAAGAAGGAAAGAAGATTTGCTTGAGGCCTTCTAACATATGTAAGAAGAATAAGATTTTTCGAGTTCCTAGGGAAATATTTGGGATCACCGTGTCAGCTTGCCTTGGCCACATTATCTCATCCCTGCCTGCTGTGTAGAAGTGACGTCAATTCTAATCGGATCGTCAATTACCACTTGTCTGCATAAATCTCTATGCAGCTCCCGTGTATAATTTGTTGCTGTTTGAACACAAGGGACCTGAGGCTTTGACTCTTCTCTCAAATCTCAGCCTACCAGGGAGATCCAGACAGAGCTTTAGGATCTGGGATTGACACTAACCTAATCGAGGTTTGAGGACTGGCTTTATGTTTATAGCAGGGGAAGAGTGTGTAACTTTTGCTCCACAGAGGGACAGATTTCTGTGAAATCCGTGGAGCCCTCAAGATTCAAATTTGATGAATTTGGCTCTGCCTTGTCAATGGATTCAGTTACTTGCGACTAATTCTTCCCCTATCATTTCTACCTTCCTCCCCTAGATGTGTGGCGGGACATCTTTTATGATTCTACAGGCAGTCCTCGACTTACGACTGCAAGTGAGCCCAACATTTCTGTCACTAAGTGAGACAATTGTTCAGTAAACTTTGCCCCATTTTACGACCTTTCTTGCCACAGATGTTAAGTGAATCACTGCAGTTGTTAAATTAGTAACACGGTCATTAAAGTGAATCTGGCTTTGTTTGTTGGAAGGTCACTAAAGGGGATCACAGGACCCCGGGACACTGCAACTGTCATAAGTACAAGTCAGTTGCCAAGTGTCTGAATTTTGATCACGTGACCATGGAGATGTTGCAACGGTCGTAAGTGTGAAAAATAGTCATAAATCGCTTGTCATACCCTCGTTGGAGCCTGAATCTGCAGAGGAAGATGAGCCAGATGGAGATCGTGGGGGCGACTTCGTTGGCTTCAGAGGAAAATGGGGAAGAGCAGGCCCAGTCAGGCCAGGGCCTTTCAGGATTGGGATGGCTTGTAGGCAAGGAGGAAGGGGAGCAGGATGACCAAGAGAGGCTACGCAGTGAACATGAGACAGAGCTCAGGCAATGAGCAGGGACTGCCCCCTCCTGATCCCGGAGCATGGAGAGTGGAGAGAAGGCGAGAACAGCGCAGACTGACTCAACTACTCGGGAGGAGAGTGCCCCATCCCAGTTCACAAGGCACACCTGGGGACTGAGACTTAAGGAGACACTGTGGGGAGGGGTGTTTGTCAGGAACAAATCCTGAATTCATGGAGTGTTGAGTACCGATGTTCCTGGATTCCTTGCATTCTTTCTGGATTTCTGGATTACTTGCCTTGCTCCTTTGCTTCCTTGGACTCCTCGACTTGCCCTGCTGGATTTCTTGCTTTGCAGCTGTGGTGCTCACAGCATTGGGCTGGACTATTTGCAGCCAGAGGCTGCTTGAGGTGTGTGTGTACGTGTATCATCACTTTGCTCTGCGACTTGCCAGAAATGTGGGAGCATTTGGCGCACTTTGAAGCAATAAAGGGGCAGTTTGAACTGCCAGCTGTCAGTATTGCCTCTGTGCTGTGCCCCGGGTCATCACAACACATTTTTCAGTGCTGTTGTAACTTCAAATGGTCATTAAATGAACTGTTGTAAGTCGAGGACTACCTGTACACATGGATGGACTTAATAGGATGATTTTTTCCCCCTCTAGACATCTTGCAAACCACCCTTCCCTGTGGATAGTTTAGAAGAGGGTTTCTTAATATCAAAGCCCTGTAGAGTACTTAGCTTGACTTTAATAGGCTGACAGTTGGATTTTATTGTGTCTGAATATTTGTAAACTGCACTAAGTCACAAAACAGGAGTGGCAGGATATAAATTTTAAATTAATAAATCCTGTCACTGGCAGACTTTCATCTAAACCAGGACAATAAATTCTCCACTCTGGAGCTTCCATGCTAAGCGATGTGACAGGACAGTAAAGTTTATTGCAGATGCAATTAATACTTATAATAACAAAGAGCAGCATCTGAAGAAGATAAGGACCATCTTAAGTGTCTCCTAAATGTCTATGGAGATTCTCAGTCATGGTTGTCCCAAAAGTGCTTTTTTCAAGAGGCAACTGGACTTTCTGGTTTTTCTTTGAAGATGAACATGGTATATGCAGTACAATGCAGCGAGCCATGTGTAGAACTGTACATTAGGGAAACAAAACAACCACTTTAAAAGCTCACGGCACAACATAGGAGAACAAACACATCAGGACTAGATTCACAGTCCATCTGCATTTAAAAGACAAAGGCCACTCTTTTGAAGACAGCAAAATCCACATTTTGGACAGAGAGGAACACTGGTTTGAAAGAGGGATCAAAGAGACCATCTATGTCAAAAGTGAATAGTCTTCTCTCAAGAGAGGGGGAGGGAGGATATAACATCATCTATCTCGAATCTACAACACAATCCTTTCAACAGTTTCAAGAAGGCTCCACACCCATTTGCACCACTCAGGTGACCCCGAGGACACAAAATAAACCTCCAGGTGACCTTAACGATCCACTAAAAGGATGCAAATGACCAGCTGTCTGCAAGGAATATAAATCCTTCCATTCTCCCAACATCCAGTCAGAGCTGAAGAAACTTCTTGGATGAGAAGCGAAATGTCTTCAAAGAAAAAAAAAACAGAAAGTCCAGTTGCCTCTTGAAAAAACACCTTTAGGTGTGTCCTAAGTTTTTAAACTATTTCCTTCTTCATTTTGGTTGCCGGGGGAGCATGATAGCTCAGTGGTTAAAGGCCCTGAGCTTGTCAGGTGGCGAGCTGAGAGCCCAGGTTCAAGACCCGAGCGCCGCATGATGGAGTGAGTTCACGTTCCTTGCTCCAGCTCCTGCCAGCCATCGCAGTTCAAAAGCATGCAAATGCAAGTAGATGCATAGGTAGGATGCATTTTGGTGGGAAGGTAACAGTGTTCTGTGTGCCTTTGGCATATAGCCATGTTGGCCACATGACCACGGAAGTATTTTTGGACAACGCTGGTTCCCTTGGCCAAAAAACGAAGGTGAGCACCGTGCCTTCAAGTCAGACATGACTGATGGAAAAACGTTACTTTTGCTTTTTTCATTTCTGTTGTAAGAGGCTGGTATTGATTTTTCTCAGGTTTCTCAGTTATTATCTGCTACCACCAAATTGTTTGCAACAGTCATCTCCTTTCCAAGGTTTCCCACTTTTGACTTCTCAGTTTCCATTTCTTCAAAATTCTGCTTGATGTATGCTGCTTTCTCCTGCAGGAGTTGCCAGGAGGACTTTAGCTAGATCAAGAATAGGGGAAGTTTCTCTTGGTCCTAATCTGCTGTTGTTGTTTTCTCCCAAAGCTCTTTTTTTTTTAAATCAAATTTTATTGATTTTTTCTTACACACACGCACACACATTTTTTATGAACAAAGTATTGGTTGTGTCATATCTTATACAACTTATCATATCCAATTTCATTTTACATAGTTACAATTTACGCCGAAATATTCTTTTTCCATACTTTTTAATCTTATCTTAATACTTCTATACTTATTATACAAACAGCAGCATCATCCGCCAGTGGTGAAATGTAAATTTGGTTACTACCGGTTCTGTGGGCGTGGCTTGGTGGGGTGTGTGTAATATGACTGAGTGGGCGTGGCCAACTTTTTTTTTTTTTAACTTTTAAAACCATTTTTCTACAACCTCTTCGGCTGAAGAGGTTGTTAAAAAAATGCTTTAAAAGCCTCTGACGATCCTAGCTGACTTGCCTGATCAGCAGAGGCTTTCTTTTTACTTTTAGAAGCATTTTTTCTATAACCTTTTCGGCTGAAGATGTTGTAGGAAAAAATGCTTTTAAAAATTAAAAAAAAAAGCCTCTGATGATTGTGGGGCTCAGCTGGGCAATAGGGGATGGGGGAGGGGGCAGGGATTTTTGCTACTGGTTCTCCGGACCACCCGCCTCCATTGCAGCCGGATCGGGCGATCCGGTCCAAACCGGAAACATTTCACCCCTGCCATCCACCCTCAAATCCTAGTTTCTTAACATTATTTCAATGAGTTATCTTATCCATTGTTAATCATATATATATTTTCTTTTAACTTTCATATTCATTCGTTCTTCATCCTAATAAATTTGAACATGCTCGGGGTTGCCTTTCTACCATTTCATCTCCCTTGTTTTCTCCCAAAACTCTTAATCACAACAACGATGGCAATCTGCTATGAATCGGTGACCAGCCCTCTGGCATCATACAGGTAACCCTCAACTTTCGACCACAAAGGAGCCAAAAATTTCTGTTGCTGACAGTGAGACAGTAGCTAAGTGAGCTTGGCCCCATCTTACGACTTTTCTTGCCACAGTTGTTAAGCAAATCACTGCAGCTGTTAAGTGAGTCACACGGTTGTAAAGTGAATTTGGCTTCTCCAGTGACTTTGCTTGTCAGAAGGTCACAAAAGTGGGATCATATGACCCCAGGACACTTCAACTGTTCATAAAAAGGAGGCAGTTGCCAAATGTCTCAATTTTCATTATGTGACCATGGGGAGGCTTATGGCCAGGGGTGAAATCCAGCAGGTTCTGACAGGTTCTGGAGAACCGATAGCGGAAATTTTGAGCAGTTCGGAGAACCGGCAAATACCACCTCTGGCTGGCCCCAGAGTGGGGTGGGAATGGAGATTTTGCAATATCCTTCCCCCAGGAGGGGGAGGGAATGGGGATTTTGCAGTATCCTTTCCCTGGAATGGGGTGGGAATGGAGATTTTGCAATATCCTTCCCCTGGAGTGGAGTGGGAATGGAGATTTTGCAATATCCTTCCCCCAGGAGTGGGGAGGGAATGGACATTTTGCAGTATCCTTCCCCTGGAGTGGGGTGGGAATGACGATTTTGCAGTATCCTTCCCCTGGAGTGGGGTGGGAATGGAGATTTTTCAATATCCTTCCCCCAGGAGTGGAGAGGGAATGGAGATTTTGCAGCATCCTTCCCCTGGAGTGGGGTGGGAATGGGGATTTTGCAGTATCCTTCTCCTGGAGTGGGGTGGGAATGGAGATTTTGCAGTATCCTTCCCCTGGAGTGGAGAGGGAATGGAGATTTTGCAATATCCTTCCCCCAGGAGTGGAGAGGGAATGGAGATTTTGCAGTATTCTTCCCCTGGAGTGGGGTGGGAATGGAGATTTTGCAGCATCCTCCCCCTGGAGTGGGGTGGGGATGGGGATTTTGCAGTATCCTTCCTCTGCCACACCCACCAAGCCACGCCCACAGAACCAGTAGTAAAAAAAATTGGATTTCACCACTGCTTACGGCTGTTTTCCACACTTACAATACAGTCATAAGCCTCTTTTGTTCAGTGCCGTTGCAACTTTGAACAGCCACTAAACAAATAGTTGTAAGTTGAAAACTAGCGGGATTTATAAGCAGGAATACTTTTGTGCCCCACAAATATTTTCTTAGGTTGGTTCTTTACAGTATTCTTTCATTTTATTTTTTTTTTTGGTTAAGGGGTGTTTTAACAATAGCAATAGGACTTAGACTTATATACCGCTTCACAGTGCTTTTCCCCATGAAGAAGCTTTTTGGATGAGAAGCGAAACATCGTCAAAGAAAAACCAGAAAGTCCAGCTGCCTCTTGAAAAAATCACTTTTGGGATATGTTTGAAAGCTTAGTCCTGTGGGGGAGGAATCTTCTGCGCCATTCATTTACGTCTCAGAAAAATGAGGTGAACCTTCCCACTTTTTTTTTTTTTTTTTTTTTTTTTTTTTTTAATTTGATTTATATGCCGCCCTTCTCCGAAGACTCAGGGCGGCTTACAATGTGCTCAGCAATAGCCTTCATCCTTTTGTATATTTATACAAAGTCAGCTTATTGCCCCCACAAACTGGGTCCTCATTTCACCTACCTTAGAAAGGATGGAAGGCTGAGTCAACCTTGAGCCTTGGCGAGATTCGAACCCTGCAGTAATTGCAGGCAGCTGGTCTTAATAAGCTTAATAACAGGGTGCCTTAAACCCCTGTAGTACCAAGGCTCTTATTTTCAAATGATGGCAGCTTCCCTGGAGAATTGGGTGGGAGAGAAGATGGGACAATAAGTTCATAGGAGATTGAACAGGCTTAGCCTGAGGGAGGAGTCAAATACATCATTACTCACTTTGCAGCCACACGAGATCTAAAAGTCCAGCCAGTGATCAGCTGCTACCGGTTCAGACCGGTTCAAGCGAACCGGTAGTTCCAACCAGCAGCTGGCTCTACCCACCAGCCCTGGTGCTATCACGTCCTATATAATCACCAGGTTTTTTTGATGCTGCGTGCATGCACACGCGCATGCTCACATTTTTGGTTCCAGGCGAACCAGTTGTTACAACAGTCAGTAGCTCAACACTGAGTCCAGCCTACCTTGAATTCTGTTGACTCTTATCTACCAACAATTTGCTTGGGCTGTTAGTAGTTTAGATTAAGGTCAATCAGAAAGGGAAATCAGAAGATCCAGGTAGGTATAAAGATTTATTACAACAGATTAACAGATTAGCAGAGTTGGAAGGGATCTTCTAGGTCATCAAGTCCAACCACCCCCCACCCAAGCAGGAGACCCTACACAATTTCTGACAAATGGCAGTCCAATCTCTTCTTGAAAGCCTCCAGGAATGAAGCTCCCACAACCTCCGAAGGCAACTTCTGTTCCATGCTTTGATTGTTCTCACTGTCAGAAAATTTCTCCTTATTTCTAGGTTGAATCTCTCCTTGATCAGTTTCCATCCATTATTCCTTGTCTGACCTTCAGGTGCTTTGGAAAATAACTCGACCCCTTCCTCTCTGTGGCAGCCCCTCAAATATTGGAAGACTGCTCTCATGTCTCCCTTGGTCCTTCTCTTCACTAGACTAGCCATGCCCAGTTCCTGTAACCGTTTTTTTCTTCTCCTCTAGAAAAATTGCTGCAACCGTTCTTCGTATGTTTTAGTCTCCAGTCCCCTAATCATCCTGGTTGCTCTTCTCTGCACTCTTTCTAGAGTCTCAACATCTTTTTTATACTGTGGTGACCAAAACTGGATGCAGTATTCTAGGTGTGGTCTTACTAAGGCTTTATAGAGTGGTATTAGTACCTCACTTGATCTTGATTGTATCCCTCTGTTAATGCAGTTTAGGATTGCATTGGATTTTTTGGCTGCCATCGCACACGGCTGCCTCATATTTAGCTGGTTGTCCACTAAGACCCATCAATGACTACTTCAGTTTCAACCACAACAATACACGAGCACACAATAGATACAAACTTAAGGTAAACCGCACCAAACTCGATTGCAGAAAATACGACTTCAGCAACAGAGTGGTCAATGCCTGGAATACACTACCAGACTCTGTGGTTTCATCCCCAAGCCCCCCAAATTTTAACCTAAGACTGTCTACTGTTGACCTCACCCCATTCCTAAGAGGTCTGTAAGGGGGCGTGCATAAGAGCACCAGCGTGCCTACCGTCCCTGTCCTAATGTTTCTTCTATTTGTACCTATTTTATGTATCCAATCCATGCTTATACTTATTACCAAATACGTTCTTGTTAAAATAAATAAATAAATAAAAAATAAAATAATACCTCACTTGATCTTGATTGAATCCCTCTGTTAATGCAATTTAGGATTACATTGGCTTTTTTGGCTGTCATTGCACACGGCTGGCTTACATTTAGTTAAGACTCCAAGTTCCCTCTCACAGTTACTGCTACTAAGCCTGGTTTCACCCAGTCTATATGTGTACTTTTGGTTTTTCTTGCCTAAGTGTAAGACTTTACACTTTTTTCTACTTATACCATGATAGTAATTTGCAACTCTTAGGGTTGAATTTAAACTTGGGTATTTGAATGCAATAATTGGTGCAGGGGACAATTTGTCGTTTTAAGAACGGTGTTCTTTGAGTGGCGTTTGATTGTTACAAAATGGACAGTTCTAGCAATTACACACCTGATTTACAGCTTAAACTGTTACATTTGCTATGTTTGATTGTGCACACTGGATGCCAATTACCAGACTGTAAATTCAATGGATTCTTTTGTATTGCTAGATTTGGTTTTGGTTGTTTGTTTTTCTGTGATCGTGAGCGCTGAGAAATTTAAGACTTGGCTCTCAAGAAATCACACGGAGGCAGAAACTGTGCCAATGACAGCAAAGGGACATTTTTGGATGGCCACTCCTGAATTCTCTTGGCGGACATGGCTTTGTCGAAACACAAGCTGACCATGGATCAGAGTGAGGAAACCAAACAGTATCATTGTTAAACGGATTTCATAAATACGAACCAGCTGCCAAGCATCTGAATTTTGATCCCATAGGGATGCTGCAAAGGTCATAAGTGTGAACTTCCCAGTACCATTGTAACTTCAAACAGTTACTAAGTAAATGATTGCAACTATCTGTATTCAATACAGATAGCCCTCGACCTACAATCATAATTTCTGGTAGCCAGGCACCCAAGCTTTGATCTCATGGCTGTGGGGATGCTGGGACAGTCATAAGTGCAAGGGAGGAATAGAGTAGAGTAGAGTAGAGTAGAGTAGAGTAGAGTAGAGTAGAGTAGAGTAGAGTAGAGTAGAGTAGAGTAGAATAGAATAGAATAGAATAGAATAGAATAGAATAGAATAGAATAGAATAACAGAGTTGGAAGGGACCTTGGAGGTCTTCTAGTCCAACCCCCTGCCCAGGCAGGAAACCCTACAGCACTTCAGTCAAATGGTTATCCCATGGAGGGTTGTAACTCAGTTTTTTTCAATGGCACTGTGGTTTCCATCGGTTGCTAAGTGAATGATTGAAATCCGAGGCATACAGTAGTGGCCAAAATGGTGGAAACCTTTTGGGAAAAGTGTATTTTTAGGTTTGATGGCTAATAACACCACTTTCTTTCTTTCTTTCTTTCTTTTTTTTGGAGTTTCAAGATAATCCTATTCCACTGCTGGAATGGCCTGGGAATAGCCCAGACCTTAACCCAATGGAAAATCTATGGAGCTGACTAAAGAAACTTGGTAGTCAGAAGCGACCCAGCAATAAAACCCAGTTAATAGAAGCAATCATTCAATCTTGGTTTCACATGATAACAGCTGCAGAACTAAAAGACTTAGTTCACTCCCTGGGAAGACGTTGTAAGGCCATAATTCATGCTAAAGGTTAACCAACTAAGTATTAACTGACATGGTGATCATTTTTGTATATCTCGTTTTTTCTATGGTGATCATTTTTGTATATCTCGTTTTTTCTATGGGGATAATTTTTGTATATCTCGTTTTTTCTACGTGTTTCACTTTTCTTCTTTATACTGTAACTGCTATCCTAATAGCAAATCTTTCCTAAAAGGTATTGCATTACATTCTTGATTAAATTATCTTTCCATTGATATATAATTTTATGGTACTACAGCAAAAAAAAAAAGTAGTGGTGTTATTAGCTAGTTTTAGAAAATACACTTTCCCCAAAAGGTTTCCACAATTTTGGCCACAACTGTATTTAAAGCCAGAAAGATTCATTCTTAGTAGATTCATCCTCCAGCAGGTGGCACTGTTTGATGAGTTTTGCCCCATTGGCTTCAGTCCTTAAATGGGTAGTAAGGTTTTGATAAATTATTGGGTATTTTTTTCTTTTTTTCTTTCTTTCTTTTTCACCTCCTTCCAGAAATATTAAGCAGGCTCTTTGTACAAACTATTAAAAAACAAACAAACCCGGTTATCTTGGAGCTTCTGTATAATCTCACCTATCCGCAGGTTTCCCTGCTTTGTAAAAACAAGAGCTCAAGCCAAATTGACAAACGGTTCAGATGCTTTTTGCAAATGAGCCGAAGGAGCAAAACGCGTCTGCCTATCTCAGAAGGCCTGGAAAAGGCTTAATTGGGTTTTATCGAAGGGTAGGCTGGCGAGAGCTGGCCATTTCCAGTATAAATGGCACTATTTTCAGGCACGCTGCTCCTCTCTTTTTCACTGAGGCTTGCTTGCATCTTACTCGGTTTCCTCTAAACTACTTCTTTGCAGGGCGGAATGAAACGTAACAACAGTTGCCCTGGAAGCTCCCTGTGGAGAGGAATTCCCAGTAAAGACAGTTTCTCCAATAAAATGTAGAAGGAAACGGATTCCAGCCAGCCATTTCTGAACTATTTCATGGTTTACTTCCATCTTTCTCGGTGCAGTTTTTGTTGACCCGTAGTATCTGAGGATTTTACTCTGCAGTCCTCCTCCTCCTCCTCCTCCTCCTTTTCCTTCTTCTTCTCCTGCTTCTGCTTCTCCTCCTCCTCCTGTTTCTTCTTCTCCTTCTGCTTTTCCTCCTTCTCCTGCTCCTCCTGCTCCTCCTCCTGCTCCTCCTGCTCCTGCTCCTCCCCCTCCTTCTGCTTCTCCTTCTGCTCCTCCTGCTCCTCCTCCTGCTTCTCCTCCTTCTTCTGCTTCTGCTTCTCCTCCTCCTGTTTCTTCTTCTCCTTCTGCTTCTCTTCCTCCTCCTGCTCCTCCTGCTCCTTCTTCTGCTCCTCCTCCTCCTCCTGCTCCTCCCCCTCCTTCTGCTTCTCCTTCTGCTCCTCCTGCTCCTCCTCCTGCTTCTCCTGCTTCTTCTGCTTCTGCTTCTGCTTCTCCTCCTCCTGTTTCTTCTTCTCCTTCTGCTTCTCTTCCTCCTCCTGCTCCTCCTGCTCCTTCTTCTGCTCCTCCTCCTTCTCCTCCTGCTTCTCCTCCTCCTGTTTTTCTTCTTCTGCTTTTCCTCCTCCTCCTGCTCCTTCTTCTCCTTCTCCTCCTCCTCCTTCTTCTCCTGCTTCTCCTCCTCCTCCTCCTGTTTCTTCTTCTCCTTCTGTTTTTCCTCCTCCCCCCTCCTCCTCCTCCTTCTGCTTTTCCTCCTCCTCCTCCTCTTGCTTCTTCTGCTTCTCCTCCTCCTGCTCCTCCTCCTGCTCCTCCTCCTCCTTCTTCTCCTGCTTCTCCTCCTCCTCCTGTTTCTTCTTCTCCTTCTGCTTTTCCTCCTCCTCCTCCTCCTCCTCCTCCTCCTCCTCCCCCTCCTGTTTCTCCTTCTCCTTCTGCTTTTCCTCCTCCCCCTCCTCTCCTGTTTCTTCTTCTCCTTCTGCTTTTCCTCCTCCTCCTCCTCCTCTTGCTTCTTCTGCTGCTCCTCTTCCTGCTCCTCCTGCTCCTCCTGCTCTCCTCCTCCTCCTCCTCCTCCTCCTCCTCCTCCTCCTCCTCCTCCTCCTCCTGTTTCTTCTCCTTCTGTTTTTCCTCCTCCTCCTCCTGGAGCTTTCTTTTATCATTTCTTTTTTGGGGGGGGGCATGGAGCCATATACCTAAGCAGAAGGACTTGGAAAGTGTTTTATGTATAAAACAGTAGGTCTTGTAATGATGAGGTGAGGGTCATGTCAGGTAAGGGTCTTGTGGTGGGTCAGGTGTGGGTGTGTCAAATGAGTCTTGTGATGGTCTTGTGGTGGCAAGGTTGCATCAGGTGAGGGTCATTGGGAGGTGACGTGCTGGTTGGGGCAGTTGTGTGGGTTGGTTGAAGGTTGGCTTTTTGGTTGATTTGAATTCTTAGGGATTTGGAGGCTGGTTGTAGGTCAATGTGTCTGTTGATGGAATGGCTTGTTGAAGACCAACATCATGTTCCTTCAACCTGAGATTCCCCAAATGAGTTTCCACTGTTCTCAAAATCCCAACCAATTTTTTTCCCAATTGGTTGGAACTTTGGAACAATTAGCTGGGAATTCTGGGCCTTGCAGTTGAAACCCCTTGTTGGTATCAAGTTGAGAAGGTTATTAGACTTGAGTCCCAGAGTTAGAATTTGTACTATTTTTTTAGTGCCATTAAATAGGTTGTAGAGGTTTGCAGTCCAGATATGACACAGGATTATATATAGATAAAAAAGAAACATCTGCTAGGAACTTGCAGTAGCTTTATTGAAATAGCAATAGACTTATATACTGCTTTACAGTATTTTATAGCCCTCTCTAAGCGGTTTACAGAGTCAGCCTATTGCCCCCAACAATCTCAGTCCTCATTTTACCCACCTCGGAAGGATGGAAGGCTCAGTCAACCTTGAGTGTGGTGAGATTCAAACTGCCAAATTGCAGGCAGCCGGCAGTCAGCAGAAGTAGCCTGCAATACTGCATTCTAACCACTGCACCACCGAGGGCACGCCATTCAGACACACAGAACTATACTAACATAACTTAAGCCGGGGGTTCACAATGCATTGTTCTTCATATGAGGTTTCTCTGTGACTGATACAGAGATTCCCAGTTGTGAAAGTACAAATCTGGCAAATCTGATCTTTAACCAGGTTTTATATTCTTGAAGTTGCATGTCTAGATTTTAATTATTAAATATTAAAGTGGTTAGAGTGCAGCACTTCAGGCTACTTCAGCTGACTGCTAGCTGCAGTTCGGCAGTTCAAATCTCACCAGCTCAAGGTTAACTCAGCCTTCCATCCTTCCGAGGTCGGTAAAAATGAGGACCCAAATTGTTGGGGGCAATATGCTGACTCTGTAAAAAAACCACTTAGAGAGGGCTGTAAAAGCACTATGAAGTGTTATATAAGTCTAAGTGCTATTGCTATTGCTATTATTAATGAACTGTATGTTTGGTTATAGAGAAGAGCAGGGGTGAAATCCAGCAGGTTCTGACAGGTTCTGGAGAACCGGTAGCGGAAATTTTGAGCAGTTCGGAAAACCGGTAATGGAAATTTTGAGTAGTTTGGAGAACAGGCAAATACCACCTCTGGCTGGCCCCAGAGTGGGGTGGGAATGGAGATTTTGCAGTATCCTTCCCTTGCCACGCCCACCAAGCCACACCACACCACGCCCACAGAACCAGTAGTAAAAAAATTTGGATTTCACCACTGGAGAAGAGATAACTTATTGTAGAAACTTTGGGTGACATCCTTTTTATACAAATGCCCAACAAATCCCAACTTTCTTAGATTGGCAACAGAGATTGCTATTCCTTACAGAACTTCATGGAATGACCACAAGACCCCCCAAGTTTGCATACAAAAAGGACCCAACCAACTTCTTATCCACAATGGTCTGCATAAATAGCCAACTATCAGGCGTATGTGTGTTAGGATCAAGAGGTACTGATGGCACCTCATAATGAGTCTACATTCTCCTCCTGGACCTTCTCCAATGCTGCTGACTCTTCAGCGCATCATGATTTACCGACCACAAGGGGGCAGTAAGTTCTAGATGGAATTTACTCTATAGTTCCTCTTTGGTTTATCTAAGAGGCGCTAATTTGACATTCATTCATTCATTCATTCATTCATTCATTCATTCATTCCTTCCTTTGTATAACTTCCCATCTCAACAAATGACTCTGGCCAATGGGCACCATTAACGTAAACTGGCACTATTAACTGGTTGAAAACTGTCCAAAATGGTTGGGTTAGAAAAAAAGCATCCTTATTCGTGTTTGTAGAAAAAAGAGTCGTCATATATTTTTAAGTGATTAAGGAAAACATGATATTTTCATTGCAAGAACCTTTCTGTACCCTCTACTCTCAATTCGTGTTTAGCAAGAAATACAAGAAACTCTTATCCCTAAGGTGGTTTTTAAAGAGGCAACTGGACTTCTTTGTAATTCTTTGAAGACGTTTCGCTTCTCATCCAAGAAGCTTCTTCAGCTCCCTTGAATTGGCTTTCTTGGATGAGAAGCAAAACATCTTCAAAGAATCCAGTTATCTCTTTTTTAAAAAAATCACCTTTAACAGATTAACAGTTGGAAGGGACCCTGTAGGCAGTGGTGAAATCTAAACGTTTTTACTACCGGTTCTGTGGGTGTGGCTTGGTGGGCTTGGTAGGCATGGCAGGGGAAGGATACTGCAAAATCTCCATTCTCCCCCCACTCCTGGGGGAAGGATATTGCAAAATCTCCATTACCTCCCCACTCTGGGGTCAGCCAGAGGTGGTATTTGCCGATTCTCCAAATTACTCAAACTTTCCGCTACCGATTCTCCAGAACCTGTCAGAACCTGCTGGATTTCACCCCTGTTTGTAGGTCTTCTAATCCACCCACCCACCCAAGCAGGAGACCCTACACCATTTCTGACAGGTGGTAGCCCAGTCTCTTCTTGAAAGCTTCCAGTGATGAAGCTCCCACAACTTCTGAAGGCAACTTCTGTTCCATGGGTTGATCGTTCTCACTGCCAGCAAATTTCTCTTTATTTCCAGGTTGAATCTCTCCTTGTTCAGTTTCCATCCATTATTCTTTTGGGACAACCATGACCTAGATGACTGAGAATCTCCATAAACACAAGAAACTCTTGTTATGCTGGCTTTTTATGTATGCCACCTCCTGTTTTGCTGCACGCTTTTTACTGTTTTTAATGCTTTCATTTGGTCTTCCTCTGTTCGTTGCCAATCCGTGTGGCTGGAATTGATTCTTATCAGTGTGGTTGATATATGATACTCAGCATATACCGATGTCTGCAGTATATTGGTACTGTTTTTAATTGTGAGATTAGAGTGTCCCTTTGTAAATGCTGTAAATCCGAAAGGCGAAAAATACTTAATCGGTGCTGGCAGCGTCGACTCAGGGGTCTTTCCCCCCTCCCTCTCCCTTAAAATATGCCACCCTCCGAACAGAATGAAGTCTGCCTTCTTTTAAACTCTATTCTTGCCTGCCTCTTTGTGTGCAGGAGGGCTTAGGAAGTTGGGTTGGCTTCTTTTAAGAGGCAGCACCTGTCTCTTTGTGTTGAGCTGAGAATAGGCCACGGCCTGAAAAAGCGATCTCTTGTCACAAAGCCAACTTGGTCGCTTTTATGCCTGATGGACCTGGGGCAGAAACCTGACTGAAATCTGGATGTGAAACAGCGTCTCTTTTGTGTAAAAAAATAAAAAATAAAAATATGACCAGCTGGTCTCGTGCAGGGCTTTGGCTGCATCTCCTTGCCTAACAAGTGGATTGTTTTAAGCTGTGAAAGATTCAAAATGCACGTAAGGAAAATTGAGTGAATGACAGAGTGTTTACCAGTGGTGAAATCCAATTTTTTTTACTACCGGTTCTGTGAGTGTGGCTTGGTGGGTGTGGCAGGGGAAGGATAATGCAAAATCTCCATTCCCACCCTACTCTGGGGCCAGCCAGAGGTGGTATTTTCCGGTTCTCCGAACTACTCAAAATTTCCACTGCCGGTTCTCTGAACTGCTCAAAATTTCCGCTACCGGTTCTCCAGAACTTGTCAGAGCCTGCTGGATTTCACCCCTGCTTGTAGGTCTTCTACTCCACCCACTCACCCAAGCAGGAGACCCTACACCATTTCTGACAGGTGGTAGTCCAGTCTCTTCTTGAAAGTTTCCAGTGATGAAGCTCCCACAACTTCTGAAGGCAACTTCTGTTCCATGGGTTGATCGTTCTCACTGTCAGGAAATTTCTCCTTACTTCTAGGTTGAATCTCTCTATTGTCAGTTTCCATCCATTATTCCTTGTTTGGCCTTCAGATACTTTGGAAAATAGCTTGACCTCCTCATTTCTGTGGCAACCCCTCAAATATTGGAGCACCGCTATCGTGTCTCCCTGGTCCTTCTCTTCATTAGACTAGCCATGCCCAGTTCCTGCAACCATTCATTGTATGTTTTAGCCTCCAGTCCCCTAATCATCTTGGTTGCTCTTCTCGGCACTGTTTCTAGAGTCTCAACATCTTTTTTATAGTGTGGTGACCCAAACTGGATGCAGTACTCTAGGTGTGGTCTTAATAAGGCTTTATAGAGTGGTTTTACTTAGTACTTCATGTGATCTTGATTGTATCCCTCTGTTAATGCAATTTAGGATTGCATTCACTTTTTTGGCTGCCGCTGCACACTACTGGCTCATATTTAACTGGTTGTCCACTAAGACTCCAAGATCCCTCTCACAGACACTGCTATTAAGCCTGGTTTCACCCAATCTATATGTCTACTTTTGGTTTTTCTTGCCTAAGTGTAAGACTTCACTTTTCTGTACATTGAATTTCATTTTGTTAGATAGGGCCCAATGTTCGAGTCTGTCAAGATCCAGATGGATCTTGAGCAGGGGTGGGTTCTAAAATTTTTTACTACCGGTTCTGTGGGCGTGGCTTATTTTGTGGGCGTGGCTTGATGGTCATGTGACAATTCTTTAGGATTTAAGGGCGTAACTGGTTTGGTGACATCATAACATCAACACTACCGGCTCGGCGGAACCGGGCGGAACCGGGAGAAACCCACCACTGATCTTGAGCCTATCTTTGAGACAGAGGTTTTTCCTCCAAGCTTGCTACTTGGCTCCTGGACGTTTCGTTACCGAACTAGATAACATCTTCCACTAAAACATCCATCCTTATAGACCTGAAACTTCCAGCAAAAGAGTTTCAGAATTTCCATGTCAGAAGGGTAGCTCAGAACAGGTTAAAGTTACATCCCAGAGGTACAGAGGCATATTTACATAGTACATAGTACAGAGGTACAGAGGCATGTGTACAGAGGTAAAAGTGTGTGTTTTTGAACTTCCCAATTCCTAATTTGAAAATGGCATTAAGGTGACCTCGAACAGGTGGAACAGCATGCTCTAGAACAAGGGTCCCCAACCCCTGGTCCATGGCATGCTAGAAACTGGATCGCACAAACAAATGAAGCCCCATCTGCAGGATGGAGGCACATGCAAAACTACCCACCCTCTCTGGTCCGTAGAGAAACCTTTCTCCATGGACCAAAAGTTTGGGAGTCTCTGGTCTAAAAGGCGCAAAGGTGATAATTTTGCATTTGTGCTAAACCCCTCTGCTTAAATACAATGCTTTAAATTCGTCAACTTTTAAGACAAACAATTTACTAAGCATTTCGCTAATATTTATAGCAGCAGACGTCTCTGAGCTGGAATGCTTTAACTGGGTGATAGTAAGAATGACTATGATTAGTCTGAAAATGAACAACAAGGTTATTTGCTGAATATTTCAATTAATCTGCTGCATTTTTAATCTTACAGATCTTAGAGATCAGGGCTAAATTGACCTCAGAAAGCAATTCAGGGCCATCATTTAAAGGAAATGAATAAAGGAGAAACTTTGTTAGCTCAGGGTAGAAATGAGGGGTCCTGGCTGCTCTCTGAGATTGCTTGATTGTTTTGCAGACATTTCAGTGGTGAAATCCAATTTTTTTTACTACCGGTTCTGTGGGCGTGGCTTGGTGGGCATGATGTGGCTTGGTGGGCGTGGCTTGGTGGGTTTGGCAGGGGAAGGATACTGCAAACTCTTCATTCCCTCCCCACTCCTGGGGGAAGGATATTGTAAAATCACCATTCCCATCTCACACTGGGGCCAGCCAGAGGTGGTATTTGCTGGTTCTCCGAACTATTTAAAATTTCCGCTACCGGTTCTCCGAACTGCTCAAAATTTCCACCGGTTCTCCAGAACCTGTCAGAACCTGCTGGATTTCACCCCTGAGACATTTCATTACCCTAACTAGACTAGTACTGATGATATTACCTAGTTTGGGTAATGAAACGCCAGCAAGAAAACAACCAAGGTCAGAGACCATCAAGGACCCCTTGAAGGAAATGCCTTGTGTAAACCCTACTTTCTAGTAGGAAGTGCGAAGGAAAGCAAGGTTCTAGTGAACATAGGTTGCCTCTTGAAAAAGCACCTTTGGGACAGCCATGACCTGGATGACTGAGAATGTCCACAGACATTTAGTGAACATATTCAACATCCTAATAGCACACACGTGGTAGGATCCAAAAGGATAGTTTAATTTCCCATCAGGTCCCAATGCAATCATATCTTAGAAGTGACTTTAAACAGAGGTTTCCTCATTACTTCTACTAGATACTGTAGGCCCCTGATGGCGAACCTATGGCACATGTGCCAGAGATGGCACGCAGAGCCCTCTCTGTTGGCACACACGCCATCACTCCAGGTCAGATCTCCGTGATGTTTCTTTTGTGACCTTCTGTTTCCTTGCAAATGAGAAAATAGAAGCTCACAAAAGAAAAAGATCTTACCTCTTGCTGCGCTGCCAGTGTTGGGATGCCCTGCCTCCTGCCAGCCAGCTGGTCTCTGCTGCACATGCACGCATGTCCGTGCATGCACACATGTGCACATGTCTGTGAGTTCATGTGCATGTCCATGTGTTCGTGCATTTGCACACACGTGCACGCACCTTTCCATTTGGGCACGCACGTGCATGCAGTTTGGGCACTCGGTGTCTAAAAGGTTCGCCATCTCTAGGCTGTCGAGGAGCACAAAAGGCAAAACCACAAAATAATAGCAATAGCACTTAGACTTACATTCTGCTTCACAGTGCTTTGCAGCCCTCTCTAAGCAGTTTACACAGTCAGCCTCTTGCCCCCAACAATCTGGATCCTCATTTTACCCACCTCGGAAGGAAGGAAGGCTGAGTCAACCTTGAGCCTAGTGAGATTGGAACTGCCAAATTGCAGTCAAGGAGCCTGATGGTACAGTGAACTAAACTACTGTTAAAGTAGTATTTAGCTGCCAGCTGCCTGCAATTAGGTAAAACGAGGACCCGGATTGTGGGGGCAATAAGCTGACTTTGTATAAAATAGAACACCGCTTAGGGGGAGGCCAAAAGCCCTACTAAGCAGGTATATACAAAAGTATGAAGGCTATTGCTTAAAAGCATTGTAAGCCGCCCTGAGTCTCCGGAGAAGGGCGGCATATAAATCAAACTAATAAAATAAAAATAAATAAATCAACAAGTAGTCAGCAGAAGTAGCCTGCAGTACTGCACTCTAACTGCTGCGCCACCATGGCTCAAAATTTTAGGAGGCCTGGGAAGTTTTAAAGAGCTAGAGTGATTTGCCTTCTGAAGTTAAAATACGTCAGCAATTCAAATTACCATGCCATACAGTGATCAAGTAAGATTACCTACTGTTCTTAGATGTCATTTTGCATCCAACATTTAAAGGACTGCAGGCAGCCCATCATATTTCACCATTATTTTATTTGAAAGTCTATTTTTAGCTTCTTGATATGCTAGTATGTAAAACGAAGTATGAGATTTGAACTGTCAAACTGCTTGCAGCCCGCAGTCAGCAGAAATAGCCTGCAGTACTGCATTCTAACCACTGCGCTACCATGCTTCTTCAAAGTAAACCATTCTCCTGGGAGGTCCCTTAAACCTATTTCCAGTAATGTCTTGTCTGCTGCCTAAAATGTTTTCATTCTACGGTGGTCTTCCCCACCACTAAAGTTTCCAAAATCCTATTCATAAAGAAATGTAGCATGTCTTATTTTACCCCTCCTGCATGCAAATACTATTTAGTGAACATCAGGCCTGCAGGCTACCCGAGTAAATAAATATCTACCTATTGATCTATTTAGGAAGAAGACAGCGGCAACCCAAGAGAAGCTCCACGTGCCATTAAATTCAATGAGCTTGACTCCACTGTGGATCAAACTGTAAATCTGCATAATTATATTAAATCTACAACTGTTGTCACTTCTGTATTCTTGTAATATAGAGAATGTTGCGCCCGACTTTCCTTAAAATATATAACCTTATTTTAGTATACAAAATTTTGTATGCAACTTTGCAGGATAGTAACTTTCCATTCAGAGACACTTATGAACTCCCTTCTGTTTGTAACTTGTTTTTACTGAGTTAGCACTTAACAGAATAGCAGAGTTGGAAGGGACCTTGGAGGTCATCTAGTCCAGGGCTGTCAAACTCAAGACCGGGGGCTGGATCTGGCCTACCAGATGCTTAGATCTGGCCAGTGGTGGGCTGCTGGGGGTTCGCAGGGGTTCAGGAGAACTTCAAACTAAGATTCTGTCCAGTTCAGAGAACCCCCCAAATCCCACTCCTGGCTGGCCACATCCACCCTGCCCTGCCCCTCCCAGGAGTCCCCATGCGGCCTGTTTTGGATGCAGGTAAGTGCAGGGCACACACAGAAGCTCGGGGAGGGCAAAAAATGGCCTTACTGGAAGTTCAGAAGTTCATTTCGAGCCTCCAGAGGGCTTCTGGAGCCTGGGGAGGCTGTTTTCACCCTCCCGGAGGCTCAACAAAAGCTTCTGGAGCCCAGGGAGGGCAAAAATGCCCTCCCCCTTGTAGTGCAATAGGCTGACTAGGCCTCACCCACCATGGCAACACCCACCCAGCAACCAGGCAGAGAACCCCTTGCTAAAAGTTTGGAAGCCCACCCCTGGATCTGGTCGGCGGGGCCACCCTGGAAATAGCAAAGGGCAAACCATGGTGCCTCTGCCAGTGAAAATGGAGCTCGTGACGGCCACGCACAGCCCTCACAAGCTCTGTTTTCACTGGTAGAGGGTTGCAGAAGGCCATGCCAGCTGAAAACGGAGCTTGTGAGGGCCACGTGTGCCCCTCCCTCCGAGCTCCATTTTTGCTGGCAGAGGGTTGCAGGAGGCTGTCACAGCCGAAAACGGAGCTCAGGAGCCCATTTTCACTGGCAGAGCACTCAGGCCTCCACAGGTGCCCCCAACACAAGTGATGTCATGCTGGCCATGCCCCCTGGCCACACACCCCTTCCCCCCCCCAGGTCAAACACAACCCTGATGTGGTCCTCAATGAAATTGAGTTTGACACTTCTGGTCTAGTCCAATCCCCTGCTCAAGCAGGACCCCCCCCCCCCGCCGGAGATACAGACGATCCCAGACTTATGAACTTTTCGCTGGGCCCTCAAGACTTACTTATTTTACCAAACTGGGCTGGCCTAATTTTTTAAATTGTTTAATTTTAATCTGAATTTTAATGGGGTATTTAAACTGCTGGGCCAAATTATTTAATTTATTTTAAATTGCTTTTAAATTTTGTATTTTGTGTTTTTATCTTTGGCTCTTCACCGCCCTGAGTCCTTCAGGAGAAGGGCGGTATATACATTTAAAAAATAAATAAATAAAAATAAATACCATTCTGGAAAAATGGCTGTCCATTCTCCTTGAAAATCTCCAGTGTTGGAGCACCCACAACGTCTGGAGGCAAGGTGTTCCGCTGACTAATTCTTCTCACTTACAGTAAATTTCAACTTAGTTCTAGGTTGGATCTCTCCTTGATTATTTTCCATCCGTTGCTTCTTGTCCTACCTTCAGGTGAATAAGAGAGGTTCCGCCGTCATCATTTCTGATGGACCAAGAGATTCAAAGCTATCCAAACTGAATTAGACCAAATCCAGCTACTTTTAAATCAGAGGTAGAGAGATTGTAGTAAAAGAAATAAGCAGTTCATTGTCTCTATAGCAGCCAATATATATATATATATATAAACACAGAGGGTTACTCTTTTCACGATAGCAGAGATATTGGTATGAATTTCTCCTGTCTCTTCCAGGTGTTGCTGTCTACAGACACCAAATGCACTCTCCATTTCCCAGCACAAGGCTTTGTCTAAACACAATTTGACATGCCTTGTGATTAGCCCAGCACCTTATCAAATAATGTGTCCCGATTAGAGATAAAAGGTTTTACAACCTTGCTGCCTTTGTTTTCGTGCGCATTCGCCCACCGAGAAGATTCCTCGGCAGCTAATAATTAGCGCAAAAGACAAAGGAAGAATCTATACGTCTGAGAATTGAAAGTTCCAGTCTGCATGTTAAGCAGCCAGGACTGTGTAGAAATATTACAGTTTGGGAAGCTGAAAAGAGGGGTTTAAAAAAAAAAAAACTGAGTGGAAAACAGTACTTCCCGTGATCTTGATTGGATCCCTCTGTTAATGCAACTTAGAATTGCATTGGCATTTCTGGCTGCCACCGCACACAGCTGGCTTATATTTAGCTGGTTGTCCACTAAGACTCCAAGATTTATTTATTTATTATTTATTTATTATTGCGATTTATATGCCGCCTTTCTCCCTGGGGACTCAAGGCGGCTTACAAAATGACAAATTCCAATACAAATCACAATGAAATAAAATTAAAATCAGCAACCCTATTAAAACAGTTTAAAATTATGACAGTGTACCCCCAAACGGATCAGTTGAGTTGACGGAAGAGCCACGTCTTCAGCTCGCGAGGGAAGGAAAGAAGGTCGGGGGCTGTCCTGAGCTCGGTGGGCAATTCATTCCAGAGGGTTGGGGCTACCACAGAGAACACTCTCCTCCTGGGGGCCGCCAGCTGACATTGTTTGGCCAGCAGCACCCTGAGGAGGCCGACTCTGTGAGAGTGCGCAGGACAGTGGGAGAGCGGCTGGAGATGGTCCTGCAAATACCCCGGGCCTAAGCCAAGATCCCTCTCACAGTTACTGCTATTAAGCCTGGTTTCACCCAATCTATATGTTTACTTTTGGTTTTTCTTGCCTAAGTGTAGGACTTTTCTTTTCTCTACATTGAATTTCATTTTGTTAGATAGGGTCCAGTGTTCAGGTCTGTCAAGATCCATCTGGATCTTAAACCTATCCTCTAGGGTGTTGGCTATTCCTGCCAGCTTAGTATCATCTGCAAATTTGATGTGTCCCCCTTCTATTCCCTCATCTAAGCCATTTATGAAGATATTGAAGAGTACTGGGCAGTGGTGAAATCCAAATTTTTTTTACTACCGGTTCTGTGGGCATGGCTTTGTGGGCATGATGTGGCTTTGTGGGCATGGCTTTCTGGGCATGGCAAGGGAAGGATACTGCAAAATCTCCATTCCCACCCCACTCTGGGGCCAGCCAGAGGGCGTATTTGCCTGTTCTCCGAACTACTCAAAATTTCTGCTACCGGTTCTCCAGAACTTGTCAGAACCTGCTGGATTTCACCCCTGGTACTGGGCCTAAGACAAAACCTTGTGGTACCCCACTGCTTACTTTCCTCCATGTGGATGTGGTACCATGAAGGATTACTCATTGAGTATGGTTATTATTAGGTATTATATTAGGTAGACCTAATATGATCTTGTTTCTTGTGGCCATATGAGAACTGACTCATGCTGAGTCAGTCTCCCATCTCCTTGAATCTACAAGAGAGCTAATCTGAAAGGGCTTGCTTTTACAGAGGCCTGGGGAATCTGAAAAGGTCATAGATGATGGCTGTATGGCTGATTGAGGATAACTATAACAGTGATAGATGGATTGTGGGCATGTTGACAGTCACAACAATGCAGACGGAAATTGCTCTAATTCTGCAAACGGCTACGTAGGTAATCAGAAAGTCAGAATTAATTAAAATCAGGACATGAATGAGGGTGTACGGGGTTGCCAAAAGGAGACTTAAATAGACTTACAAGGCAGAATCAGCCCAAAAGAAGGTCAGGAAAGTTCTAGTCCATGACCAAAGCAACCCATATGAAATTCTGAAGATTGGTTTTGCATGCACGTGCTGCATGAAAAAAATGCTTCTGCCAAGAATGTAAGAAAACCGTTCACTTCGTGGTTGCCATCTGTGGAAGGAATTTTGCATAGGGTTTTCGGTTCTCAGCTCTGCATACCGATGGTTGACCTTGGCTGGCTGAAGCTTCTCACAAAATTCTCAGCTGGGCTTCCATCCCCACTTTTTCCTTGCATTCCAATCTCTCCCCCTTTTGTGACCTAGGCTTCCTGAGTCATTAAAACACACGAGTAGTCCCAAAAACCTCTTTTATTGCAAGAGCTGTGAATTACGTTCATTCACAGCTGAGTCCCAATTAGTTGCAAAAAGTCCTTCGGGATAATCATCAACCTTTATCTCCCTTGACACTCTGCCAAAGACCTACTTGGCAAAGCCACACGGAGTCCAGAATCAAACAGAGATACCGACTGGGAACAGAATTAACAACGTTGCTTTCCTGCAAAGAGCACAGGTGCCTTTGCTCCTTTTTTAAGCCTTATGGGAGGGGCTTACAGGAGGGGCTTACTCCTGAGTCGTACCTTTAGTTTTAACTGTTCTTGCCTTCTGGTAGTTCTGCGCATGCGCACACTAGGAACAGGCTCCTCCTGTTCCTCTGCCTCTCTGATATCCGACTCTGGAGGCTCTGGAGTCTGCGCATAACTCCCAAATGACCCCTAATTTGGGGTCACAGGAGACTGTGAGTTCTAATCCTGTCTTAGGCATGAAAGCTACCCAGGTGATCTTAGATCCATCACCAGGAGACAGTGAGTTCCAGTCCCACTTTAGGCATGAAAACTGTCAGGGTGACTTGGGCCAATCACCAGGAGACCGTGAGTTCTAGTCTACCTTAGGCAAGGCAGATAGCTAGGTAACCTTGGGCCAGTCACTGTCTCTCTCAGGCCACTTGACAGGATTGTTGTTGTTGTGTGGAAAATAGGAGGAGAAAGGAGTATTAGGTATGTTCACTGCCTTGAGTTACTTATAAAATAAAAAAGGCAGGATCAAAAAAATCTAATAAATAAAAAAAGAATAATAAGACAAAATTAAAACAAAACAAAAAATCTGAAAGAAAAGCAAGAGCATAAATATTATTTTGTCATAATATTTTTAGCGTACTTAATCCTGAGGAGAATACATTTATTAAATTTAAAGAGACATAAATTTTAAAGATCCGTTCTCAATAGCTTTGTCCAAACCAATCTTTATCGGGATTATTTTGGAAAAAAATAAAATAACCATTTGGAAGAAAGTTGCTATTATTGCTAATAAATATTGACCAAATTCAACCGACTTTGCTCTTCATCATACAGGGTTTCTGGCTTGTTTGTTGGTGTGTTAATTTTTCAGGCAAAGCAATTTCCCACCTTTTAAAATTATACCACTAGCAGCCAAAGATCCACTTTGATTTTCCAATATTTTGCAATTGTAAATCTGGCAGCTCACAGTAAGAATTAAATCAAGGTATTATACTGGATCAACCTCTATGCAGCAGAAAATATAGACAGTAAGGCAACCTCAGGATTCATCATGAAAAATTGTTGCATGATTCTCCCATTCCCACCCTACCACTCCAGATCTTCCCAAGATAAAGTGCTTTCAGTCCAATTTATTGCTTTGGGAAAGAGATTTAAGAATGCGCTTATTCTCCCTGGCAGATCTAACACCAATCTTTTGATCACAGCTGCAAGTCTAGGTTGGTGATTTGTAGCTGTGTTTTCATATCTTCACTAAACTTTATGGGCTTTCTCCCTAGATGAGATCAGAAGTACCAATGTTTCAAAAGATGCATGGACATCGGCCAAATATTGGTTCTACTCTTCCTTCATTTCTCTGTCTTCCTTGCTGGACGTAGGACATGCATGGTGCACTTCTTGTGATGATCAGGAGGCGTGTCCGACTCTTGGTGATCCTCTGGGCCAGGTCTCTCCACATCTCCACATCTTCCACTAATTCAAGTTGTTCTATGCTCTGGCTGGCATCAGCTTTGATGGTGTCCAGCCACCATGTTCTTTGGTGCCTTGGTTTCCTTTTACCGCTAACTCGTCCCAACATAATTGCTTTCTTCAGTAAAATTCTGAAATGAGTGAAATGCAGTTTGGTGATTTAGCCTTCCAGTAACATGTCTGGTGTTGCACGTTCCATTACTTGCTGGTTAGTCACCTTTGCTGTCCAAGGAATATGCAGGAACCACAAACAAGTCAATTTTCTTCATGTCTTCTATTTTTTAGTCAGATTTCTCTCTCTCTCTCTCTCCCCCTCATCCATCCATCCATCCATCCATCCATCCATCCATCCCTATCTATCTATATCTATCTATCATCTATCTATCTATCTATCTATCTATCTATCTATCTATCTATCTATCTATCTATCATCTATCTATCACATCTCTCTCTCTCCTATCTATCTATCTATCTATCTATCTATCTATCTATCTATCTATCTATCCTGTTTCTCCTAAAATAAGACATCCCCTTATAATAAGCCCAACCGGGCTTTTCAGTCCATGCCCTAAAATCCCCCCCCTGAAAATAAGCCCTCCTTGAAAATATTTAAACACATGCGCAGCTGGTCTCCGCCATTTCCTCTGGTTTCCTCCACACGCCCCCAAATAATAAGACCTTCCCAAAAATAAGGCCAAGCGCTTATTTTGGGGTTCAAAAAAGTATAAGACAGGGTCTTATTTTCGGGGAAACACGGTATCTAATCAGTGGTGGGATTCAGCCAGTTCGCACCACTTCGGGAGAACCAGTTGTTAGCTTTCTGAGCAGTTTGGCACACTGGTTGTTGGAAGAAATCATTAGGGCAGAGAACCGGTTGTTATATTACTTGAATCCCACCACTGTATCTAATTCTATCTCTATCTCTATCTCTCATCTATCTATCTCTCATCTCTATCTATCTATCTATCTATCTATCTATCTATCTATCTATCTATCTATCTATCTATTGTCTCTCTCCCTCTCCCTCTCCCTCTCCCTCTCCTATCTATCTATCTATCTATCTATCTATCTATCTATCTATCTATCTATCTATTGTCTCTCTCCCTCTCCCTCTCCTATCTATCTATCTATCTATCTATCTATCTATCTATCTATCTATCTATCTATCTATCTATCTATCTATCTATTGTCTCTCTCCCTCTCCCTCTCCCTCTCCCTCTCCCTCTCCTATCTATCTATCTATCTATCTATCTATCTATCTATCTATCTATCTATCTATCTATCTATCTTTGTGGGCCAACATAGAACACGACACGGTCATCCTTCCTCGAGGGATCATTATTAGCAAGGGTGGCTTTCTGTTCTAAGTAAGGCTTCGTAGTACAATCCTGATAAGCTTTTGGGAGATTGTCTGAAGGTTCGAGTGGGAAGAAAGTCAATAAAAGCATGTTGTAAATCTGACTTCAGCCTTTACACGCTGTGGGATGCTCGACTCAAAGAATAGGGACCGCTCTTCAAAGGATTTTGTCTGACCTAGCCTTAATCAGCACAAGCTTCAGCCCAGCAGGCAGGTGCCATTAAAACGCTTCGTTTACAAGGTAAGTGCGTACACAGCGCGACAAGTCCAGAATTAGTAATGCAACTCATCCGTCATTTTTATCCTTTGGGCCCTGCAGGGAGGATCTGATTAAATGGATATTCAACTCTTTGCATTAATGCGCACCCAATTTTAATTTGCATTTCATTAACCGCACCAAAAAAAAAAAAAAAGGCATACTTTTATTATTTGCTGTTCTGAAAGCAATTCCACCCGCAAGAACTACATGGAGTTGCCCAACTATAAGGAAAGTAATGCAAACTTGGATGATCTGCTTTGTTCCTTCTCTTCCTGTCACACCTTTACCTGCTATGAAGGTCAGCTGATATTCACATGGACAAACAACATATCAATCTAGTTAACATGCAGGTTTAAATGCTATTGTGGTTTCTAAGGAAATCCTTAGAGAAAACAATAGAAATTAGCCCCTGTATGTTCCTGGTGCTGGAGAAGACTCTTGTGAGTCCCTTGGACTGCAAGGCGATCAAACCGGTCAGTCCTAGAGGATATCAACCAGTGGTGGGATTCAGCCAGTTCGCACCACTTTGGGAGAATTGGTTGTTAACTTTCTGAGCAGTTTGGTGAACTGGTTGTTGGAAGAAATCATTAGGGCAGAGAACCGGTTGTTAAATTATTTGAATCCCACCACTGTGATCAACCCTGACTGCTCTTTAGAAGGCCAGATCCTGAAGATGAAACTCAAAGACTTTGGCCACCTAATGAGAAGGAAGGACTCACTGGAGAAGAGCCTAATGCTGGGAACGATTGAGGGTTATAGAAGAACGGGATGACAGAGAATGAGGTGGCTGGATAGAGTCACTGAAGCAGTTGGCGTGAGCTTAAATCAGTGGTGGGTTGTTCCTGGTTCAGTCCGGTTCTTGAGAACTGGTAGTAAAAGCGGTGGGAGGCTCCACCCACCCACCCGGACGTCATCATGGATGATCTGCACATGCGCAGAAGTGCCTGCACTCCCGTTGTGAACTGGTAGTAAGGGTAAGTAGAACCCACCCCTGGCTTAAATGGTCTCCAAGGGATGGGAGAGGACAGGAAGGCCTGGAGGAATGTTGTCCATGGGGTTGTGATGGGTTGGATACGACTTCGCGACTAACAACAACATGTCAATTCCCTGTATGTTGAAGAAGCATGCAGGAAACAAAAATAATTGGCTAATATCATACAGCGGACTGAACTCTGGTTTAAATACAGGTAATCCTCAAATTACAACCACAGTGGAGGTCAACATTTCTGTACTGAGCAAGACAGTTGTTCAGTGGGTTTTGCCGAGGGGTGGGTTCTAAAATTTTTTACTACTGATTCTGTGGGCGTGGCTTGGTGGGAGGGTAATGTGACTGGGTGCGCATGGCCAACTTTTTTTTTTAACTTTTAAAAGCATTTTTTCTACAACCTTAAGAGGTTTTGCCCCATTTTGCGACCATTCCCGCTGCAGTTGTTAAGTGAATCACTGCAGTTATTAAGTTAGAGGCAGGGTTGTGAAGTGAATCTGGCTTCCCCATTCACTTGACTTGTCAGAAGGCTGCAAAAGGGGGTCACGTGAGCCCAGGACACTGCAACCATCATACATCTGAATCAGTTGCCAAGTATCTGAATTTTGATCACCACAGGGATGCTAGAACAATGGTGTGAAAAAAAGGTCATAAATCACTTTTTAGTGCCATTGTAACTTCGACCCATCACTAAATGAGTGACTGTAATCTGAGAACTACCTATAAATACTGCTTTATAAGAATACTGTGTAAAAAGGCTTTATTAAACCAGATTAATCCACTTTCAAGGCCAGCACTCCAGCGGTGGGTTCTACTTGCCTTTACTACTGGTTCGCAACGGGGCCATACGCAACAGGCCAAATCAAAGCACCCCGTGGTCTGGATCCGACCTCTGGGCCTTGAGTTTGCGGCCTGTTTTGGATGCAGGTAAATCCAGGGCACATGCGGAGGCTTGGGGGAGGGTGAAAAACAGGCCTATTGGACGTTTGGGAAGATTGGAAATGGGCCTCCAGAGCCTGGGGAGGCTGTTTTTGTCTTCCTGGAGCATCGAGGAAAGCCTTTGGAGCCCAGGGAGGGCAAACTCCCATCCGCAGTGGTGAAGGAGGCTGACTAGGCCACGCCCACCATGACTACACCCACCCAGCAACCGGGCCGAGAACCCCTTGCTAAAATTTTTGAAGCCCACCTCTGCAGACAACTACTAGAAGGTAGCAGAGAGTTACAGTTTTCCCGAGTTCTCCTGGATTTCTGCAACTCGTATTTGTCAGCCATCTTGTAAATGCAGCAGTACCCTTATGATCGCTTCCAATCCAGAGGTGGGTTTCAGAAGGTTCTGACCAGTTCTGGAGAACCCGTAGCGGAAATTTTGAGTAGTTCGGAGAACCGGTAGTAAAAATGCTGACTGGCCCCGCCCCCATCTATTCTCTGCCTCCCGAGTCCCAGCTGATCGGGAGGAAATGGGGATTTTGCAGTAACCTTCCCCTGGAGTGAGGTGGGAATGGAGATTTTACAGTATCCTTCCCCTGCCATGCCCACCAAGCCACGCCCACAAAACCGGTAGTAAAAAAAATTGAAACCCACCACTGTATCCAATCTGATACCTAACCAAAAGGTTTACCTAACTGGCAGATGGGCTGCACAGACTCAAAAATAATTCAGTTTAGGGACCAAGTGATTGAAAAACAGAACTATCAAGCTTGACTTCATTTTTAAGGCTTACACTTCAAGAACCCTTTTAATTTCTTTGTAGCCATCTGCTCTACGAAAAGCAAATGAAAAAATCCCACCATGAATGATGCCTTTTGTGACACAAAGCACCTCACAGCTCATGAATGATTTAAATCCTGCCTTGGGGAGGGTGGGGGGGTGAAATGAGGATTAAAAAGATCTGATGCCCTCTCCAGACTGAAATATCACTTACAAACACTTACAATCTTAAAAGACTTGTTTGGAAGATTAAGAATTCAGTGTCAAGTTAAAACATTCACTCCAAGGCCTCCCCAATCCCCTCTTTCTTTCGTGTGCTTCATGTCTGCTTAAACCTGTACTTATGGCCTCAATTTTTTTCATACCAGATATATTCAATAAAGAGAAAAGCATTTAAATAATAGACACTCTCCATGTTGTGAGTAGCCCACCACTATCCAGATTGCTGATTCCTTTCTGCCAATCTACAGTTGTGGCCAAAATTGTAGAAACCTTTTGGAAAAAGTGTATTTTCTAAAACTAGCTAAAAACACCACTTTTTTTTGTAGTAGTACCATAAACTTATACATCAATGGAAAGATAATTTAGTCAAGAATGTAATGCAATACCTTTTATGAAGGATTTGCTATTAGAATAGCAGTAACAGTATAAAGAAGAAAAGTGAAACACGTAGAAAAAACGAGATATACAAAAATCATCACCATAGAAAAAACGAGATATACAAAAATGATCACCATGTCAGTTAATACTTAGTTGGGTAACCTTTAGCATGAATTACGGCCTTACAACATCTTCCCATGGAGTGAACCAAGTCTTTCAGTTCGGCAGCTATTATCATGTGAAACCAAGATTGAATGATGGCTTCTATGAACTGGGTTTTATTGCTGGGTCGCTTCTGACTAGCAAGTTTCTTTAGTCAGTTTATCTTGTAACTCCAAAAAAAAGTGGTGTTATTAGCCATCAAACATCAAAAATACACTTTTCCCAGAAGGTTTCCACAATTTTGCCCACTACTGTGTATGCCAGATTGTATCCAAATTTGAAGTAGTCCTCAATTTACCTCTGATTGTTCAGCGACTGTTTAAAATTACAATGTCACTGGAAAATGGACATATGACTGGTTCTCAAAGTTCTGTTGCAGCATCCCTGTAATCCCATCCCTATTATCAGGATCTTTGAACTTGGTTGCCCTTTTGCAAATGTTTCATACCAACTAGGTAACATCATCAGTGCTAGGAGGAGCAGGAGGAGGAGGAGGAGGAGGAGGAGGAGGAGGAGGAGGAGAACTATGGTGTTTTTGATGCTCTTTGAACTTGGTTGTTTTCTTGCAGATGTTTAATTACCCAATGAGGTAACATCTTTACTGGTATTAGGTAGCATCACAGAAACCTCATGGATAATGTTACTTAGTTAGGTAATGAAATGCTTGGAAGAAAACAACAAAGCTCAGGGAGCACCAAGGACCCCATCTAGTGGTTTTCTAAATTCCTAGTCCTAAGCTTTAACAGAGGGACAGAATCAAGATCACATGAAGTGTTAATAGGGCTTTATAATGCCTTGGTAAGGCCACACTTGGAATACTGCATCCAGTTTTGGTCGCCATGATGTAAAAAAAGATCTGGAGACTCTAGAAAGAGTGCAGAGAAGAGCAGCAAAGATGATTAGGGGACTGGAGGCTAAAACATATGAAGAATGGTTGCAGGAACTGGGTATGTCTAGTTTAATGAAAAGAAGGACTAGGGGAGACATGATAGCAGTCTTCCAATATCTCAGGGGCTGCCACAAAGAAGAGGGAGTCAAGCTATTCTCCAAAACACCTGAGGGCAGGACAAGAAGCAAGGGGTGGAAACTAATCAAGGAGACAAGCAACTTAGAACTAAGGAGAAATTTCCTGACAGTGAGAACAATTAATCAGTGGAACAACTTGCTTCCAGAAGTTGTGAATGCTCCAACACTGGAAGTTTTTAAGAAGATGTTGGATAACCATTTATCTGAAGTGGTGTAGGGTTTCCTGCCTGATCAGGGGGTTGGACTAGAAGCCCTCCAAGATCCCTTCCAACTCTGTTATTCTGTTATTCTTGCACCTAAATTGGATTATTGGTTAACCTCAGCAACTTTACAATTCCCCCAGTGAGGAATACAGGAAGCTGAAGTCCACACCTCTTAAAGCTTGCTGAGGTTGTGCAGTGTGGATTAGACTGAGATGCACCCTTTATTTCAGAGAAGACCATTGAGTTACAAATGGACAATTCAAGCTCATCTTATCCATCCATATAAAACTGCTTCTGCTCCCTGGATGTCTAGAAGCACTGTATCCTTTCATTAAAAAAAAAAAAAAGAATAAGAAAAACATGTAAATATCTTATTGAAATTCAGTGAGGATAAAAACCTAACAATGAGACTATATAATAATATGTTGAAGGAATGGCTTAATCAAATAAATTGCATGCCCTGATTAAGAATTGATTAAAAGAGAGCAAAGGGTGGAAAATTAATACTTGGAGATTAAGTTATGAATCAAAATATCAGGACTGGATTTGAGAAATTAATGAATAGGGAATAACATATCGAAATGGAAGGATAAAAATCCTTTATTATTATTTTTTTGGGGGGGCTTGTTCACTTTATGCTCTGATTTAGTATTCCTACTCTTTAAGGGGATAATGCTATATTGAATTAAATACCCCAAAGCTTAAAACTTCTTGGTTTCCAATCGCTATACCACCTTGGAGTGTCTTATAGTTCTAAATGCAGTAATACTGCTCAAAAATTTAAATGAATCAGAACAGCACAATAATCACAAGGAACAGCCACTTAGATTTAACAGAAATTTTTGGACCCAAAAGACTTGTTGAAAAAAATAAGAGAGATCAACATAATCTCTAGGGCTATCCTGTTCCGGAGAAGGTGGATCCCAAACTGCCCCTTCTAAAACTGCCCCCCCACAATAGTCATTACCAAACGAGTTCAAGAAATGTTGTGATCCAGTTACAATTTAAAGATTGGGCTTTGAACAATGCGTCTCTGTGTGTGTGTGTGTGTGTGTGTGTGTGTGTTTGTGTGTGTGTGTGTGTGTGTGTGTGTGTGTGTGTGTGTGTGAAAAATTGGGCATGGCTAGTCTAGTGAAAGGAAGGACCAGGGGAGACATGATAGCAGTGTTCCACTATTTGAGGGGCTGCCACAGAGAGGAGGGGGGGGTCAAGCTATTTTTCAAAGCACCTGAAGGCCAGACAAGGAACAATGGGTGGAAACTGCTCAAGGAGAGAAATAAGGAGAAATTTTCTGACAGTGAGAACAATCAACCCGTGGAACAGAAGTTGCCTTTGGGAAGTTGTCTCAAGTCTCACTTGAGACTTTCAAGAAGAGATTGGACTGCCATTTGTCAGAAATGGTGCGTGGTCTCCTGCTTGAGGAGGACTAGATGACTTATAAGGTCCCTTCCAACTCTGTTAATCTGTAAAAATTCTTCCTTAATTTAAAAAATGATGCAGGATCCAATCATTTTCTCTTCCAAGCTTTCGGGCTCAGGGAATTTCTCTCTAGCAGAGTATGTGCTGTTCTGTGTTCTTCTCTGGCATTTATAGAGTCTGAACTCATTGGTAGCCTCACACTGCAGTGAACACACACACACACACACACACACACACACATTCAATTTTTCAGTTACTAAGATTGTTGGACGAGCAAGCGCAAAAACAGCCCGGGAAGTCACTGAAGCTGGGAAACAGGCACTTCGTCAGTCAATAGAAGTGCTGATTTAACATCAGCTGTTCAAGTACTTGGAAGAGGGCTAGATAACCCAGGCAAATGACAGCCAATGACATAAAAGCCAGCCATCAACACACCCCAATCAACAACTAAAAAGCCACACACAACAGGCACCGTATAAATACCACACACAGAACAGCACACACTCTGCTAGATAGAAGTTCCCTGAAGATGGGCTTCATCACGAGTTTTGTCAGAAGACAAATCTTCTGGTCCCAACCCAGATTGGATCCTGCAACGTTATCCTGGGATATGTATATTCACCTTCATTCGTTTTAAAAAAAAAATCTTCTACACCTCTCTTCACCTGTGTAATTAAACCATCAAATTAGCAGTGTTTCTTTTAAAGCATAATAGCAGAATCAGAAAAAAAAAAACCTACAATCTCAACATGCAACGTATTATTTTCTTTTCAATGATACAACCTTGAAAACAATATGCTTGTCGTTGAATGTGGCCTCTGAATTCAAAGCCTTAAGACCCGAATCTCTAGTGTTTAATCTCTTTTTCTTGTTTTGCCAGTCTTAGCGTTTGTTTAATGTTTTTTTTCTCCCATAGCAGACTCTAGGTCAAGTGTGGCTCTGGAGCCGTGGTGTGGCTCTTTCATCCCTCTGCTGTGGCTCCTTGTTGCTGGTCGGCTCCACAATTGATAGGGCTTTTGGTTAGGACAGGTAGAGGAAAAAGGATACTGAGCTAGGAGGAGACTCTTTGGTGGGGAAACCGACTTCCAGTCAGCAGAGGAAAAAGGACACCATGCTAGGAGGAGACTCTATGGTGGGGGAATTGGGCTTCTGGTCAGCAGGGGAAAAAGGACGCCTCGCTAGGAGGAGAGTATGATGGGGATCTGGACTTCCGGTCAGCTCCAGAATTGAACGGGGGCTTCTGGTTAGTATCTTTGTGGCTCTTTGAGTGTTTAAGGTTGCTGACCCCTGCTCTAGGTCTTCAGTTGGGAATTATTAACCTTTTAAGAAGATATCCAGCATTTAATTTCAAAACGATCCTTTGGAATGCACAGGATGGAAGTATGAACCCAGCACCAATCTGGAACTTTTTAAAGCAGCTGCATCTTTTCCCGGGATAAGCAATCTTTATTTCTTTCTAGGACAGTGATGGCTAACCTTTTTGCCATCACGTGCCAGGAAGGGGGGGGCAGGTGAGGTTCACGCGCACACATGCCCACACCCATAATTGTATGCGCCCCGCCCTGCACATGCGCGCCTCCCCCCTGCTCTTGGCACGTGATGGCCCGTTTTTCTTTCTCACCTGGCTCCAGATCCTCCCTATGCATCTGGGGAGGGCCAAAACAGCCTTCCCTACCCCCTCAGAGGCCCAAAACGGCCCATTTCCCAACTTCCAATTGGACAGGAAGTGATGTTTTTTGCTGTCCCCAGCCTCCAGAGACTCCCGGAGCTAAGCTGGCGTGCCAGACGACATGGCTCCACGTGCAACCTGTGGCACGCGTGCCATAGGTTCGCCATCACGGTTCTAAGATAATAAAAAGAATGCAAGCTACGAAAGGAACGGAAAAAAGAAATTAGCAAGTAGAATTCTGTACTCTCCATTAATATTTTGAATATAGAAAATCAATTTTTTTGTGGAACACCAACGATATGAAAACCAGCTTGAAACACTTCAACAAAAGTAAGTTACGGTACAGGTCTATAATAACGCTTTCTTCAGATTATGGTTTCGCAAATTCTGTAAAACCTGATTCCAACCCTGCCTACCATAATTGCACTGATTTGTTTTCTGGGAAGATGGGGTCTCCTGTCATAGTAGACGGTGAACAGAATTGGGGTGAAATATATAGAAACCCTGAAATAGTATGGCCACCTGACTCAGGTGGCCAGAAAGGCCCAACAGAGACTCCACTTCCTCAGGATCTGGCAAAAAACAAAGTGGAACAACAACCTATGACCTCCTTTGACCAGTCCACAAAAGAAAGCATCCTCACTCATTGCATTATGGTGTGGTATGGTGGCCTGACAGCCGCGGATAGAAAGACATTACAGAGGGTGGGTGAGCACAGCACAGAACATAATGGTCCCCTGATACCACTAGACAACATAATTAGGGCTCACTCAGTGGCGGGATTCAATTATTTTTACTCCTAGTTCTGTGGGCGTGGCATAGTGGGCATGGTGTGGCTTGGTGGGCATGGCAGGGGAAGGATATTGTAAAATCTCCATTCCCTCCCTACTCCAGGGGAAGGTTACTGCAAAATAACTGGGCCTGGTGGCTCAGCAGACTAATAGCATTGCGATTAACACCAGCTGTCTGCAATTACTGTAAATTCGAATCTCACCAGGCTCAAGGTTGACTCAGCCTTCCATCCTTTCTAAGGTAGGTAAATTGAGGACCCAGTTTGTGGGGGCAATAAGCTGACTTTGTGTAAATATACAAAAGTATGAAGGCTATTGCTTAACGCATTGTAAGCCGCCCTGAGTCTCCGGAGAAGGGTGGCATATAAATCAAATCAAATAAAATCAAATAATTTTTTTTTAAAAAACATCCCCATTTCCTCCCGATCAGCTGGGACTCGGGAGGCAGAGAATAGATTGGGGAGGAGCCAGTCAGATATGGCATTTACTGGTTCTCCGAACTACTCAAAATTTCCACTACCGGTTCTCCAGAACTGGTCAGAACCTGCTGAAACCCACCTCTGGGCTCGCTGCCTTAGAAGAGTGAGGAAAATCCTCAGGGACGACTCACACCCTGGATCAATCCCCCGAATCTTATGACAGCGAGGATGAGGGTGAAGACGACCTGATGGTGAGTGGACACGTCCATCCTTTTCTTTTCCCCATACGCCTAACAGCCCTGAAAACAGGGACCCAAGGGACTTTCCAAGCCCTAATAGACTCTGGCAGCACGAGGTGCCTGATTAACCTACCTAAAATTGGGATCAGAGCTAAAAAGCTAAAACACCCAATTCATTTTGAGCAAGTTGATGGGTCCCTAGTGGGGGGGATTTTGCCAAAAGCCGCAAAGGCTGAGTTTCCCTTCCCGAATGTGCAGGAGAAGGGGAAACCCCTAAGTGAATTGGGGAGGGCGGACTGGTTATGGGACTTTACCCTCCTACCATTGGGAAGGAGTTATAGAAGCATAGCCAGCCGCACAAACAGGCTGAAGAACAGTTTTTATCTGTGGACTGTCAGACTCCTGAATGGAAAATAACTTTATAACAACATAGTGCGATTGAATTGCGGGGCCGGCGCAATACGTTCAAATGGTGCAGTAGGATTGTGTGTTTGTTAGTAGGATTCACTGGGTTAGGGAGGTTTTTTTTGGTCTTCACTGTGAGTTGTATTGGGTTGGGGGTGGGGTTCACGAAGGGAGGCTCAGACAATCTCCTTGTGCACATGTTGTACTCTGACAATAAAGGTTTGAATTGAATTCTTTTTTAAAAATTTTTTTTAAACTTTTATTAATTTAAGAAACCACATAATACATTTATAAATGCAAGTAAAACAATTTACAACAAGCATCATCTTTATGACATCTACCTATAATATCTGAATTGTTACTGTTGCAATATTTTTAGGATCAGACTCAATAATAATAATGAGAGTTAGAGGTTTAAATATATTTCTCTTTAATTATAATAGGCATTCTATATTCACTGAATATTCACAGATAGAAGCGAAGAAAATGGTGAAGGTGGCTCCTTATATATACAAAGGGTGGAGCCAAGAGTGGGAGTGGTGAATTATGAATACATTAAGAGTCAAAGAATAAGTTAACCCCTGATATCCCATATATACATTATTTACACATTAGGGAATAAGGCATTTACATCTGACAAATCCCCCTCTAAATGCCGGTTCGCTATACAACACCAATTACATTCAGATTCAGGACAATATAAGACATACAATTTGGAAGTTAAGTATTTGTGCTGTTTAGAAGGTAAAGGCTTCGTCAATATGTCAGCTAATTGTTCGGAGGTATCACAATGCACTGCTTTGATAAATCCATCTTGAGACAATTGTCTCACATGCTTAAATTTTATATCTATATGCCTGGATCTTTGTCCAATGGCATCGGATCTAGATATTTCAATGGCTGCTTTATTGTCTTCATGCATAACAAAAGGCAAAGCAGGTTTTTTCCAAACATCTGAAATTAAATCATTAAACCATACAAGGTTATTTGCAGCTTTGGATAAACAAACATATTCCGCTTCTGTGGTTGAAGTGGCTACCAGTTCTTGTTTACCAGTGTACCAGTAAATTGGACAGTCATTTAACAGAAAAATATAACCAGAAGTACTTTTTCTGCATGATATATCTCCAGCCCAATCCGCATCTGCGTAACATGTAAGTTTTGGTTCTTTATTATCACTAGGTTCTAATACTAGGCAAAAGTCTAATGTACTTTTCAGATATCTTAAAATTCTTTTGACAGCTTCCCAGTGATACATTGTTGGTTTGCTAACGTGCCTTGATAATAAATTGAGTGGTAATGCAATATCTGGCCTGGTCCAATTAGATATATAAAGAAGTGAACCTATGACTGATCTATAAAATGTATTATTCTTGAATTCAGGGGAAGATTCATCAGTATTTCTAAGGAAATCAGTTTGCATAGGAGTGTCACAGGGTTTGGCATTGTTTAAATTGCATTTGTTTAGAAGTTCAATAATCTTATCTTTCTGAGTAAGTTTGAATCCCCTTCTAGTTTTGTTAATTTGTACACCAAGGTATTTGTTTACTTTACCTAGAGATTTCAACGAGAAATGTTCATTTAGCTTGTTTACAAAGATTTCTCTTCTCTCTTTGTGTTTTCCTATATATAAAATATCATCTACATAAATCAATACAAATTCAATGTGATCATCACTCTTTTTGACAAAGAAACAGTTATCAGCAGTGGTAGCGTTGAAATCCATGGTCTTAAGTACTTTTACCAAGCAATCGTACCATCTTTTGCCAGATTGCTTTAATCCGTATAAACTCTTGTTCAATAGCCAAATTTCATTTTTATTAGTGTATTGACTGTGAGGTGCTCTTACATATATTTCCTTATCTAGTTTTGCGTGTAGGTACGCAGTCTGTATGTCATATTGAAATACATCAAGATTGAGTGCGGATGCTACTACTAGAGCTGTTTTAACACTCTCTGTTCTTACTGTGGAGGAGTACGTGTCAGTATAGTCCTCCGGATATTTTTGTGCATAACCTTGTGCAACCAATCTAGCTTTGTATAAGGTATTGCCTCCTTCTAGGTTCTTAATTTTATAAATCCACCTGGTACCAATAATTGTTTTATCTTTAGGTGCAATCGCAGGTGTGAATACATTTAATCCTTGCAAACTTTCCATCTCTTTTTTCATAGCTAGTTCCCATTTTTCCTTTTCTTCACGAGGGAGTTTTAATACTTCCTCATATGTATTAGGTGTTATTTGTTCACCATCCATATGCATTATGTAATCTCTGTATTTATTTGGTATTTGATTTCTGTTGTTCCTAATAGCTCTTTCTGGTTTGCTATGGTAGTCATGCAAATATCTTGCTTCCTTTTTTGTTAATGTGTCTGTCTTTATTTTGTGTTGACTATTTGTCCATGTTTTGGTTTTGTTTTTATTTTTGTTGACATTTTGATTTTCAATTGTTCCTTCCTCACGAGATTTGGTATCTTTGCATTTATTTGGAAATATTTCATTAAGATGTAATTTAGACCAGTTGGCCTGTTCATGGAACACAGCTGTTCTGGAAACTATAAATTTATTATTATTATCAATGAATCTGTACCCTTTGGTGCCAGTTTCATATCCCATAAATCTTAGTCTTCTGGATACGTTTTCTCCCTTTCTTCTCAACTGTTTAGGTATGTGTACGTCTGCAGTGACCCCAAATATGTGCATGTGTGCTAATTTTGGTTTCCTATTATACATCACCTCATATGGTGTCTTATTCACAATACTGGACCAGGTTCTATTTTGAGTGTAATTTGAATCGACATGGCTCTTTGGGCTCGGGCGTCGTCGCTCTCGAAGTCAGGATGGGAGCGTGCAGGTCTTGAAGTATCGGCTTGTTCGCTTGCTTCTTCGTTGGCGCTTTGGAAATTTTTAATTTTGGCCCAAATGCAGCAAAAAGCGTCTTCATTGCTGACTTTACTTGGGATTTCGTTAAGTCGTCTTCATTTTCTGATTCTGGCTCTTCCGAAGAGTTTGAATCCTCCTTTTCACTTTCGTTGTCTGATAACGTTTTTCGCGCCAGAAATTTTGAACTGAGCATTTTGATTGGCTCTGCTTCGCTCACTTTGGAGGCTTGTTGAAACCAAGATGGCTGCCATTCAAAATTTCGCGCGGGATCACATTTTTTCTTTTTCATAACGACTTTCTCTGTAGTCATATCACTCACAGTTTTTTGGTCTTTGGGTTTCTCTTTAGCGATGTTTTTCTCTCTCGCTGCTCCGCTGTTCTTCAGCATTTCTTGGAGGTTCGCGATGAGGCTTTCATCATTCTTCTGGCTTTTTAATAACTTCAATATCTCTGACCTGAGTTCGTTATTTTCTATTTCGATTTCCTCCTGGCCATCATTTTCATTTATTAATTCTTCTTCTTCAGTGGTGTATTCTTCGGATTCTCTCGAAATCGCGTTTGTGGATTCGTTGATTATTTCTTGTTCAGTTTCTATTTCTTTGCTGTAGGCCCTGGTGTTGGGCCTATCTTTCTTAGACATTTTTAGGTATTTATTGAGTCAATTAACCATCCTCTGCTACCAGCTTGTTGCAATATTTTTAGGATCAGACTCAATAATAATAATGAGAGTTAGAGGTTTAAATATATTTCTCTTTAATTATAATAGGCATTCTATATTCACTGAATATTCACAGATAGAAGCGAAGAAAATGGTGAAGGTGGCTCCTTATATATACAAAGGGTGGAGCCAAGAGTGGGAGTGGTGAATTATGAATACATTAAGAGTCAAAGAATAAGTTAACCCCTGATATCCCATATATACATTATTTACACATTAGGGAATAAGGCATTTACATCTGACAGTTACAATATCAATATCCTATATTCTTCAATATACATTATTTCTCTCACCTTATATAATGATATTATTTTATTGATATCTCGTGTCTCTTTCTTAAATTTCATTTGATGTAAAAATTTATTTTACTCTATTGATATCTTTTCTTTTATTTAATTTTTCTTTCTTTCTTCTTCTCTTTTTTTTTCCACTTCCCTCTAACCATTTATACCACTTTTGCCAGACCAGATAATATTCAGATTCTTCCTTTCCTTGGATCTCCTTGGTGAGTCTATCCATCTCAGCGCACTCCATAATTTTGGATATTAATTTCTCTTGAGTCGGGACCTCTTCTTGTTTCCAATTTTGTGCGTATATGATTCTTGCTGCAGTCAAAATGTGTGTTATTAAATATATTATTTCTTTTTCATATTTGCTTGTAGGTATTCCTAATAAGTAAGTTTCTGGTTTTAATGGTACCTTTTGAGTTATTATTTGTTCCAGTTGCATTTTTATATTGTTCCAGAATTTTTTAGCTTTGGGACATGCCCACCATATAGGATAGGTTTGAATTGAATTCTAATCTGATATTTCTACTGTGGTTATCACTCCTTTAGGCTCATTTCTGAGCTCTTGGTATTTTCTTTTAAAGCTGGACCAGTTCCCAACACGTTTTAAATCAATGAAGCCAAGTTGCTTTGGATATTCTCAGCATCCTCAATTTCTCACCCACTTTTTTTTTTTAACAGAACTTAGATACCAAAGGACTAACGCACAAAGAAAGAACAGGAAAATCCATTTGACAGAATCCTAAAAATCCAATGAAAACACAGGAAATCATGAGCAGCGTTCTCAGAATCTAATGTTACACACGCCTTGATTTCTTTCTTCTTTAAAATCTTTTGCAAAGGCAACCCACCTCTTTTGTCAGACACTTCCTAAGAAGTCTGTGGAGATTCTCAGTCATCCAGGTCATGATTGTCCCAAAGCAGAGGTGGTATTCAGCCGGTTCGGGCCATTTCAGGTGAACCGGTAGCAGAAATTACAGGTGGGCTCCCACCCACCCACCCCGGCTCTATGCTGTCCTATTCAGGCACATCTTTGAGGCCGGGCACATGCGTGGAAGGTGCTTAAATGAGCAAAGCACATGCATGGAAGGCCAGGCGCATGCGTGGAGGTGGCGTGTGCAAGGAAAGCTAGCATGCATGCATGTGCGCTCACATATTCGGTGCTGGGTGAAACGGTAGGTAAATCATGTGAATCCCATCTCTGTCCCAAAGGTGCTTTTTTCAAGAGGCAACAGGACTGTCTTTGTTTTTCTTGGAAGATGTTGGAAGACGTTTCACTTCTCATCCGAGGAGCTTCTTCAGCTGAAGAGAAGAGCTGGAAAGCTGAAGAATCTCCTGGGATGAGAAGCGAAATGTCTTCCAAGAAAAACAGAGAAAGTCCAGTTGCTTCTTGAAAAAAGTCCCATGTTTGGGACTCCCTAAGGAGGTTTCTTTATGTTCTCTGCCTTATCAAGAAGTTGGAGACATACTTGGATAAATGCCAGGGTCCAGTTCTCCCCACCTCCACCCCCCCCCCAAAGAAAGATGGCTAAAGATCATTTTACTAGTCCCAAAATCTTAGGTGTAACTTGATCCTGAATCACTGAACAGAAATTAATTCAATCAGGATGCGGTCTGGGAAGACTGTCTGCAAATGCGAAACATGTGGCTATAACATCTCAGCTATTTTGAGAGGTCCCTGGTGCTCTCTGAGCTTGCTTGTTTTCTTGCAGATGTTTCATGACCCAACTACGTAACATCATCAGTGCTAGTAAGGAGTGCAGTTTGCTGTCATTCTGGTGTCTTGCCCTGTCAGTGTTGGTGGGTTTGGTCTTAGAGATTCTTTTGTTGGGCTGTTTGCTGTTGGTTATTTGGCAGTTTCTTTATTCGGGTATTGTTTACTTGATTATTGTTCTGAGGTTAACCTTGGAGTTCATTTATGCTGATCTGAGTGCTGATGGCTGGTGGAGAGGTGCTGGGCTCTTTTTATTCACTTTTTGGGCTGGTTGATTGTATCTTTTGCACAGATGTTGTTAACGTCTAGGTGTCTATCAATGGCTGATTTGTCAGAGTGCCAAACTTGTATACATTCCCTGGTGTTTCTGGACTTGGCTTGGTCTAGGATGGTCACATTTTCCCAATTGAAACTATGGTTAAATCTGTCTATATTGTTGTGAAATAAAAGAGTTTTCATCACGTCTTCTGACTTATAGAATAGAATAGAATAGAATAGAATAGAATAGAATAGAATAGAATAGAATAGAATAGAATAGAATAGAATAGAATAGAATTCTTTATTGGCCAAGTGTGATTGGACACACAAGGAATTTGTCTTGGTGCATACTCTCTCGGTGTACATAAAAGAAAAGATACGTTCATCAAGAATCATAAGGTACAACACTCAATGATAGTCATAGGTTACAAATAAGCAATCAGGAAACAATATCAATATAAATCGTAAAGATACCAGCAACAAGGTTACAGTCATACAGTCATAAGTGGAAGGAGATGGATTGGTATTTTAGTTGGTATTTGTGGTTGCCTTCTGCCAGTCTTCTGCCTGTTTGTCCTACACAGTGATTGTTGCAGATGACTCCTGTTGTAGATGACTCCTGTTTTTTTTTTCTGGGGTTGTTGGGGGTCTTTTGGTTTGCTTAGGATGTTTTGAAGGGCTTTCGTTGGCTTGTGTGCTATGCTGATTCCACCTGGTTGTAGGAGTCTGTGGTGGTATCAGAGGCTGTTTTATTTATTCTAAAGCTATTTTATTTCCTCCCCTACCTTTCTTGTCTTGCCTTCTGGTGCTCTGGAGAACAACTTGACTCCCTCTTCTTTGTGGCAGCCCCTGAGATATTGGAAGACTGCTATCATGTCTCCCCTAGTCCTTCTTTTCATTAAACTAGACATACCCAGTTCCTGCAACCGTTCTTCATATGTTTTAGCCTCCAGTCCCCTAATCACCTTTGTTGCTCTTCTCTGGACTCTTTCCAGAGTCTCGACATCTTTTTTTATATAACGGCGACTAAAACGGGATGCAACTGACTCATATTTATGATGGTTGAAGTGTCCTGGGGTCGTGTGAACACATTTTTGTGACCTTCTGACAAGCAAAGACATTGGGGAAGCTGCAATTCATTTAACAACCGTGTTGTTAACTTAACAACTGCGGTGATTCACTTAACAACAGAGGCAAGGAAGGTCATAAAATGGGGCAAAACTCACTAAACATCTGTTTTGGTTAGCAGCCATAAAGTTTGGGCTCAAATGTGGCTGTTAGTCCAGAATTACTTGTATTTAATTGTGTTCTTTCTAGCTTGGTTGTACCCTAGCTCTGTATGAATGTTTACAGGGATCTGTAAGCATTAACAATAGTTAATCTCTTGATATTCCTGGTATTCCCAGGATCTGTTATCGGATCTGCAATGCTCGCGCTTTCTAAAGCATTAATTAGATACTTCCAAGCTCAGCTTAAAGGGACATGGTGGCTCAGTGGATAAGACACTGAGCTTGTCGATCAAAAGGTCGGCAGTTCAGTGGTTCGAATCCCTAGTGCCGTGTAATGGGGTGAGCTCCCATTACTTGTCCCAGCTTCTGCCAACCTAGCAGTTTGAAAGCATGTAAAAAATGCAAGTAGAAAAATAGGGACCACCTTTGGTGGGAAGGTAACAGCATTCTGTGCGCCTTTGGTGTTGAGTCATGCCGGCCACATGACCACGGAGACGTCTTCAGACAGCGCTGGCTCTTCGGCTTTGAAACAGAGATGAGCACCCTCCCCTAGAGGCGGGAACGACTAGCACATATGTGCGAGGTGAACCTTTACCTTTAAGCTCAGCTTTGTGATCCAGAAATCCCAGTCTTTGGAGTTCAGTCTACCATGGTCTAACTAGGGAAATCATTTGACAAGTTAATTGAGAATTATAAGACTTTCTCCACCCCCTAGAGTTGTGAGCTGTTATAGGATATGGACTTGTATGAACGCAAGGAAGTCTGGAGTTATTATCGCTATTTTGCAAGCAGTAGATGGTGGGGTGGGATGGGGGGGAGTAGAGAAACATGTATTTTATCCAATATTTGGTATTCCAATTTGGTTGAGGAAAGCTTTTCCCCAGTTTGGTTGTCAAGGTAACCATGGCCTTCCTCTCTATGCATTCCGCGGGTGTATTACTTTTCCTCATCTCTCTCAGAGGCAACATTATAGTATTGCAATTGAGATTTAGAAAAAAAACAAAATAAGGGGGAAAAAGGACTCAAAGTCTTTTAACATCAAGAAGACTCATTAAACGGTCTGGCTTCAGAGCAGCTTTGGAGGCTTCTGGTGAGGTTTGTAAATGTATCTCCATCCTTTCAATCGGTCTCTCTCAAATGGCCAGTACCAAAGCTGTGGCGATTGTGTGTTTCCCAGCCAGGCATTTATGTATGGAGATGGGTGGTGATCGTGCCTTTCTCACAAATGCCCAGAGGTGGTATTCAGCCGGTTCTGACGAACCGGTAGCGGAACTCTTAAGTAGTTTGGAAAACTGGCAAATACCACCTCTGGCTGGCCCCCCCACCCTGCCCCTTCCAGGAGTCCTCCCGTGGCCCATTTTGGCTCCCAGGGGGCTGCAGGGAGGCCTAGCCTGTAAGGCTGGGGCACCCAATCGATCTATTTGCTGCCTCCCAGAGTCCCAGCTGATAGGCGTGGTTGGTCTAATCCAGCCTCCCAGCTGATCGTCTGGGTCTTCTTTTGTTGCTCTGCACAGCAGAACGGAGCTGGAAAGCAGGTTAGTGGGGTGGGAAGGGAATGGGGATTTTGCAGTATCCTTCCCCTGCCATGCCCATCAAGCCACGCCCACAGAACTGGTAGTAAAAATTTTTGAATCCCACCACAGCAAATGGCCATTATAAGTAGCAGTATCATATGTGTGTGTGTGTGTGTTGTGTGTGGTAACAAGGGTACGGCAACATGTCTAAACTAAAACTAATAGGTAGTTGTTAACTTACAACAGTTCATTTACTGACCATTCAAAGTTTCAATGGCACTGAAAAAAATGTGATTTATGACCATTTTTCACACTTATGACTGTTGCAGGATCTCCACGGTCACGTGATGAAATTTCGGCTGCTTGGTAACTGGCATGTACTTATAACGGTTGCAGGGTCTTGCTGTCAAGAGATCAACTTTTGTTTAAGCTACATTGTGAACCCAAGCGCCTATAGCCTAGGTGTAAAATTGTGTGAGAGTAGATTTTCTTTCTCGACAATCGCAGAAAAAATTTGCTACCCTGTTTGCCCCAAAATAAGGCATCCCCTGATAATAAGCCCAATTGGGCTTTTGCGTGCATGGCAATAAGGCCAAGCACTTATTTCAGGGTTCAAAAAAATATAAGACTGGGTCTTATTTTCGGGGAAACATGGTACAACTCAGTAGTAGCATAGTCACCTATAGTTCTTTACTAGGGCTGTATTCCAAGGCAGAGCAAAACCAGATCTGACCTGGAATAAGGTGATCTGGGATACCCAAAGATGTTTTTTTTTTTTCCAAGAGGCAAGTGGATTTTCTTGTTTTTCTTTGAAGACATTTCACTTCTCATCCAAGAAGCTTCTTCAGCTCTCCAGCTCTTTTCTTCAGATGAAGAAGCTTCTTGGATGATAAGTGAAACATCTTCAAAGAAAAACAAAAAAGTCAAGTTGCTTTTCGAAGAAAGCACCTTCGGGACAACCATGACCTGGATGACTGAGAATCTCCATTGTGATATTTGAGGTAGTTTTTATCTCACTCTCAGATCTTTCGCTCCATGAGCAGTTGCTGAAACTGCTCCTATCCTGAGCTCACGCTGGCTCGACTCTAAATTGGCTGAAGAAAATCCTATCCAAGTTGGGATGCTTCAACAAGAACTTTTCTCTAAGAATTGAACAACTGTAACACCACAAAATTAATTAATTTGATGATGGATACAAAAACAGATGACAATGGGAAGGGATTTAATATAAAATAGAAGGGAAAAATGGAATTCGGTTAAAATTAGAGATGAAAATGAAGGGTAGTATTGGTAAAAGAAATAGATGAAAATAAATACTATGGCAAAAAGGAGGTATAGAAATTGTAATTTTAGTTGAAAGGACTAAAAACTGTTTAAATTTGTTAACCGGCCAAATTCTCTGTTCAGCAAAAATACACACACATTGTGTGTGTGTTTGTATAAAAAATAAAAAATACTTTTTATAAAAAAAACAAAAAAACCCAAGAACTTTTGAGGTATTCAGTCCAGCTGTACAGTGGTGAAATTCAAATTTTTTTTTTGTTACTGGTTCTGTGGACGTGGCTTGGTGGCAGTGATGGGATGCTGCTGGTTTAATAACGGGTACGGTGAGCGCGCACTTCGCGCTGAAAATGTAGCATTTAGAAGCTCAGCTGCTTACCTTCCACATCAGCAATGGTAAGTAGAACAGTGAGGGGGGGGGGAAATCAGCTGTGCCATGCGATTGAGATGAGCTAGAAAGCAGGAAATAAAGGACAGATAGGATGGGGGCGGGTGGGCGGGGCCAACTGATCGTTGGAACTACCGGTTTACTGAAACAGGTCTGAACCGGCTGAATACCACCTCTGAAGCGGTAGGTTATAGTATCTTCCCACTGGACAATCCCCCTGCTATTCTGATATTCCATTTTTCTTTAAAAAAAAAAGAAAAAGCAATTACCAGTAACTTTCCTTTCCTTTCTATTTAAGTGAACATACTTTTTTGTCAACCTCCTTGTGTGTCTATTTCCAATGCACAACAATTCAGTGTGGGTAGTTAGTTTTGTATATATACCATTATCAATTAGGTTACCGATTACTCTACCAATTAATAGAGCAGAGCCTTTATTTTGTTAATTAATTCATTTAATTTATATGCTGCCCATCTCACGATCCAAAGCCTTTATAAGACGTTATAAGGAGAGACAGTTTGGTCTAGTGGTTAAGGCGCCAGTCTAGAAACTGGGAGACTGTGAGTTCTAGTCCCACCTTAGGCATGAAAACTAGTTGGGTGATTTTGAGCCAATCACCAAGAAATTGTGAGTTCTAGTTCCCCCTTAGGTATGAAAGCCAGTTGGGTGGCTTTGAGCCAATCACCAGGAGGCTGTGAATTCTAGTTCCATTTTAGGTGTGAAAGCCAGCTGGTGACTTTGGACCAATCATTCTCTTTCAGCGCAAGTCAATTCACAGAGTTAGTGTTTTGGGAAAAGTAGAAGGAAAGGAGAAGGAGTATTAGATATGTTCGCCGTCTTGAGTTGTTCATAAAAAAAAATAACAATAATAAAGGCAGGATCTAAATAAATAAAAATAATAAATAAGGATTGAATTGAATAACTTTGGATGTTTCTGTTTTCTGTTTCTGTTTTCTGTTTTCTAAGCGCACTCCAAATTGCAAATAAAAGCATTTTTTTGGGGCATGGAGAAACGATTCCCCATCATTAACTTCTGAAATGATGTTGACATTCTCTGCCCTAGTTTTGTTCTCTCTAGAACTTTGAAACTATGCTTCTCACAGCACCCAGTTAACCTGACCACCGATTGAGGTTTATGGGAAATACAATCCAGTGCATCAGAAAAGCATGCCATAGGCATTTCTTCTCATCATCGTCATAATCCTGACGCCAGACCTGTGGTGGGGCAATGGTTACAATGCAATATTGCAGGATAACTCTGCCTACAGCCTGGAGTTCGATCCAGGCATGGCTCAAGGCAGGGGTGAAATCGTCCCAGTTTGCACCGGATCGGGAGATTTGGTAGCAATCATGGCGGCTGGTTCGGCAATCTGGTAGCGATGGTAGAGCAAAGCTCCGCCCACCCACCTGGATGTTGTTACTTCCTGGTTTTAACCAGGAAGTAATGTGTTCATTACCTTCTGTGCATGCGCAGAAGGTCTGCACATGCATGTGACGTGCGCGCGGAGCGCATGCACTTCTGAACTGGTAAGGAAGGTAAGTAGATTTCACCCTCGGCTCAAGGTTGACTCAGCCTTCCATCTTTCTAAGATTGATAAAATGAGGACCGGGTTTGATTGTTGGTTCAATATGCTGAGATTGTAAACTACTTAGAGTGCTGTCAAACACTTATGGAACAGTATACAAGTCTAAGTGCTATTACTAGTGCTGTTATTGTTCCCACTTCTGAATTTTATTTGGGTTTTATTTTATTTTTGGCACCCCTTTTGGGGAATTCTTTGAGTGAAAAGCAAAGAAGAGCAGCAATAATTTAATAAATAAAGGACCAGCATATGTACTGTGGTTAGGAGCTGTCAGATCCCTATAAGTGATACTGCCATTCAGTTGGGAGAAGGGGGGGGAGCTTGGACTCGATTTATTAGCATTGCCTGTGTCAACAGATATTTTACAACCTATATCCTGGTGCCAAAGTGCCCTGAGATTCCCCTTAACTTTGGGGAATGTTTATGACGGCCATGTGGGCTGTTTCACTTTAAAAGATAATGGAGGATAACAATGAGAATACATGCTTATCCATTCTCAGGACAGCTGGGAAAGAAAACATCTTCACACTTGTGTATTGGCTAAAATCTGCATTCTGGCTAAAGGGAAGGGTCTCTACTGCTTTAATCCTACTTGTCTTGCCTAAGGGTATTCTAACGTTGCTTTGAATCCATTGCTGTCACTTCTGCTTAATAAAAAGTTCCTTTTGAAGAGTTTTTCCTTTTTTAAGTTGGAAGGAGAGGCAGTCCTTGCAGGAGCTGAGTTAGTTCACTCTGAAATCAACAGATGTATGTGAAATTTTCCATCAGAAATGGGGTAGGGTCTCCTGCTTGGGCGGGGGGTTGGACTAGATGACCTACAAGGTCCCTTCCAACTCTGTTAACCTGAATCCGAATCTAGCTATTTTAGCAGCCAACATGCCCCCTCCCCTCTTTTAGACATTTGGTAATAATGGCTGCGGTTAATTTTCATCTCGTCTTCCCCCGTGAAGGGAAGATCCTCCATTTTGTCTCCTCTCCCAAAGCCTTTCAGGTTGGTTTGTCTGAAGGAAAGGAATAAGAGAGATCGCTTTGAAGAATTTAAAGGCTGGGGAAAAAAAAAATCGGAACTCCACCATATCAAATTGGTTTGCTTGTTATCCAAGGCCGCTGCGGAATTCTATTCTGGCTTTCCTTGTCTAGGATTCCCAGTTTGGGCTCCAAATGAGCTGTCTGACAATCGAATGTTGTGATGAGAAGGGAATTGCAACTGTGCGAAAACTGCAATTCCCATGATTAATGTGCATGGAGAACTTCTATTTCAAGGCAGCTGCTCTCCGGGAAAATGACAAGCGTGGGTTTTTTTTTTTTCTCCTTCCCTTCTCTAGCCTGCACAGAAGAAAATAAACAACTCCAACTGATCTTTTGCTAAATAACTCTCCACAGTAGCACCACCGGTGCTCGCTTCCCCCTGATCTATTGACATACCAGAAGTGCTGCAGAGAAGGCAGAAAAAGAGCCTCAGACAGTGAAAATACCACTGAAGGATCCCAGGTGCATTTTAGACAGGGATCAGAAATCCTGGGATATGAAGCAGGTTGTCTGAAAATGACAGCGGACAAGCTTACATTAGAGACAGGAAACGCGGTAGGTTTAAATTCTGAAATTGTTTGAGAGGCGTAGCAAATCCTCTTCTTTTTTTCCCCCTGGTCTGTTGCTCACCAGTGTGACCACAACAGATGTTGATTGGTTTTTTTTTTTTTAGAGAAACATAGATGAGCGTATATAGTAATAGAAGATAATATTTCACAGAATAACAGAGTGGGGAGGGACTTTGGAGGTCTTCTAGTCCAACCCCCTGCACAGGCAGGAAACCTTAGACTAGTGATGGCGAACCTTTTTGGCACTGAGTGCCCAAACTGGAACATGCACATGTGTGCCGGAGCCCAGTTGGCCAGCGTGCATGCACGTGCCGGAAACCCGAAGAGCAGCTGGAAATAACATGTGTGCCCACAGAGAGGGCTCTGCATGCCACCTCTGGTACGTGTGCCATAGGTTTGCCATCACGGCTCTATTCCATTTCAGACAAGTGGTTGTCCAGCCTCTTCTTAGAAACGTCCAGTGTTGGAGCACCGGGGTGAAATGCTCCCGGTTTGGACCGGATTGCCTGATCCGGTAGCGATGGAGGTGGGTGGTTCAGAGAACCAGTAGCAAAAATCCCTGCCCCCCCCATGCCCAGCTGAGCCGCACAATCATCAGAGGCTTTTTTTTTTTTATTTTTAAAAGCATTTTTTCTACAACCTCTTCGGCTGAAAAAATGCTTTTAAAAGATCGCGCGGCTCAGCTGGGATCATCAAAGACTTTTAAAAGAAAAAAAAACCCTTTTTTCTTTTAAATGCCTCTGACAATCCAAGCTGAGTTGCCTGATCATCAGAGGCATTTAAAAGAAAAAAAAATGCCTGTGACGATCCAAGCTGAGTTGCCTGATCGTCAGAGGCATTTAAAAGAAAAAAAAGTCTCTGCCGATCAGGCAACTCAGCTGGGATCGTCAGAGCCTTTTGAAAGCATTTTTTTACAACCTCTTTGTCGGTTTTAAAAGTAAAAAAAAAAAAAAATGGCCACGCCCACCCAGTCACATTACCCCCCCCACCAAGCCACGCCCACAGAACCGGTAGTAACAAATTTTAGATTTCACCACTGTGGAGCACCCACAACTTCTGAAGGCAAGTCGTTCCATTGATCAATTGTCCTCACTGTCAGGAAATTTCTCCTTAGTTCTGGGTTGGGCCTCTCCTTGATTAGTTTTCCCCCCATTGCTTCTTGTCCTTCCTTCTGTGGCTTTGGAGAATTGGTTGACTCCCTCATCTTTGTGGCAACCCTTGAGATATTGGAGTTTTCCATCTGTAGCTCAGGGCTTAACTGCGGGGTCCTTGATGCCCTCTGAATTTGGTTGTTTTCCTGAGAACATTTCATTACCCAACTAGGTGACATCATCAGTGCGAGAAGGGAGTGGGATCAGGGGTGAAATGCTCCCAGTTCAGACCGGATCGCCCGATCCGCTAGTGATGGAGGTGGGTGGTTTGGAGAACCGGGAGCAAAAATCCCTGCAGCCCCCCACCATGCTCAGCTGAGTCACACGATCATCAGAGGCTTTTTTTAAAAAAAACTTTTAAAAGCATTTTTTCTACAACCTCTTCCAATGAAAAAAATGCTTTTAAAAGTAAAAAAAAAAGCCTTTGATGATCGCGTGGCTCAGCTGGGATCATCAGAGGCTTTTCAAAGCATTTTTTTCTGCAACCTTTTGGCCGAAGAGGTGGTAAAAAAATGCTTTGAAAAGTCTCTGATGATCCCAGCTGAGTTGCCTGATTGGCAGAGAGGCATTTTTTTTAAAAAAAACCTCTCTGACGATCCCAGCTGAGTTGCCTGATCGCCAGAGACTTTTCAAAGCATTAGAAAAAAAATGCTTTGAAAAGTTAAAAAAAAAAATGGCCATGCCTACCTAGTCACATTACCCCTCCCCCCCAAGCCACGTCCACAGAACCGGTAGTAACACATTTTACATTTCACCCCTGAGTGGGATGTGTATAATCACAAGCACTCACTGCTTTTTCATGTGCCCTTCAACTTTCTCTTACCTCCGCACAACAAAGGAGAAAGAAAAGAGAGAGGAGTAGTGGGATGGAGAAGGCGAGGGAGAGAGAGGAATGGAAGAAAGGGGAAGGAGAGGAAGAAAGGAGAGGGGACAAGAGTAGGAGAGAAGGTGACAAAGGGGGAAAAGAGGGGAGGAGTGGGGGAGAGGAAGGGGAAGTAGGGGAGGAGAGGAGAGGAGGAGGAAGAAGGTAGAAGAGGAGAGAAGGGAGGGAGGGGAATGAAGAAGGAGAAGAAGGTTTATTGTAAAAAGAACGAAAAGAGAGGGTACAAGAGCAACCCCAAATGTAATTAAAATGTCTTATTTTTATGCTTTTGTTAGAAAAAATATGTATCCCAATTATGGATAAGAGAATGTACATTTACAATATGTGTAAAAGAAATAAAAATTAGAAAACATTTTTTTTAAAAAAAAACCCTTTCTCTTACCTCTTATTCTTCATGACAAAGTTAATTTCTTTATATACATCATGAGCCACAGTTTACAGTAGTTCAGTGCAGTGGTGAAATCCTACTGGTTTGCACTGGTTCGGGCGAACTGGTAGTGATAAAATCTACCAGTTCAGTGAACCAGTAGTAAAAAAAGCTACCAGTTGGTCTGAACCGGCATTTCCGAAGATCAGCTATGGCGCACGATTTAAAATCACCAGAAAGCAGGAAATCTTGCTTTCTAGTGAATCTAAATCATGAGGCACAGCTGTTCCCAGCCGTCACTGTTCTACTTACCTTCAATCGGCTCCTTTTTCCATGTGAAGCGTGCGTTTTGTACGCGCTGCTCATGCGTGTGAATGTGGTGCATGTTTTGTGCAGACTGTGCATGTGTGTGCAGCATGTATTTGGTGTGCAGTGGGCATGCACGCACAACATGTGTCTGGCACGCAATGTGCATGCATGGGCAGTGAACCTGTGGTGACCAGTGGAGGATTTCACCACTGGTTCAGTGACAATAGCTTGTATCATTTTTTGCATCTGCAAGTTGGCAAGTTGGTCATTTTTTAAAGAGATGTTTCAATTATGAGATAAATCTTCCTTTCCTCTTTTCCTTTCTGTTTTCCTCTTTTCCTTCCTTCCTTCCTTCCTTCCTTCCTTCCTTCCTTCCTTCCTTCCTTCCTTCCTTCCTTCCTCCCTCCCTCCCTCCCTCCCTCCCTCCCTCCCTCCCTTCCTTCCTTCCTTCCTTCCTTCCATTAAATAGGAAAATTTAAAAATGAGCTCAATTTTACAAAGGTTATTTTTCCTCTGACTCATTGAAAACAGTTTCATTGACCCTGACTACGAAAAGAAACAGGTAAGCAAATAGGCAACCATTTCTTATGCTGTATACTATTCTATAGTCAACTGAAGAAGTAATTCAGCAACAGTTGGAAACAATAAAATGTGAGGTTTATAACTAGATCAGAGTCATTTTCTGGCCAACGACAGTTGAAAAAAGTCCAAGACAATTTGGTTCCAGAGACCGAAAATCCAGTTTTACTGTAATATACAACACTGCATCATAGAACTGCAACAATAAAAAAGCAGATAATCTACCTTTTTGCTGCTTTTTAATGGCATCATAAAATCTGAATGCTGGGTAAGAATGAGGTATTTATTGGATGTATACCTCCCTTTTCTCTGAAAACACACATTAGTTTATTACGAGGAAGGTTTCTCCTAATTTTATTTGACCGGCTCTTAAAATAGGTTGGCCTGAGAAAGAAAGTGATTGACCACAAATTCAAGTAGTCAAGTAAAGAGGGGAAGTAAACATCCTTGTTAAGCCCTCCAGAGCTGGCAAATTCAGAAAGCAAAAACTGTTTGTATTTTTGAAAAGACCTTTATAGCTTGTAGTGATAGCACTTAGACTTATATACCGCTTTACAGTGCTTCTCTAAACCCTCTCTAAGTGGTTTAAAGAGTCAGCCTATTTTCCCTAACAATTTGGGTCCTCATTTTACTCACTTCAGAGGGATGGAAGCCTGACAGAAAGACCCAGACTTCAACAGATAGTTAGGGCTGTAGAAAAAACAATGCTAACCATCCTGCCTTCCATTGAGAACTTGTATACTGTATGGATCAGAAAGAGGGCTGAGAAATTATCTACAGACCCGTCACATTCCGGACATAAACTGTTTCAACTTCTCCCCTCAGGATGCCTCTATAGGGTCTTGCATGCCAAAACAACTGTCAATCAATCAGAATAGAGCTGGGACCTTCAAGGTCTTCTAGTCCAACCCCCTGCTCAAACAGGAGACCCTATACCATTTCAGACAAACAGCTGTCCAGTCTTTTTTTGAAACCAGTAATGGAGTACCCACTAATTCTAAAGGCACACAGTTTCACTGGTTAATTGTTCTCACTGTTAGGAAGTTTCTCCTTAATTCTAGGTTGCTTCTTTCCTTGATCAGTTTCCACCCATAATTTCTTGTCTTGCCTTCTGGTGCTTTGGAAAATAGGTTGACCTCCCCCCACCCCCCCAAAAAAACAACCCAAAGAAACCAAAGAAACATCATAGAAATAAAATATCAAACCCCGAACCCCCAAAATGCAATGCATGCATGGCCCACCCTCATGTGCCCCCCACATATGCACCCCCTGCACATGTGCGCGTGGTCCTCCCGCATGCACCCCACCACACCATGCATGCATGTGCAGTGCCCCGCACACACCCTACCCCCCACACATGCGCACATAGTCCCCCTGCATGTGCCCCATTCCCTGCGCATGCACGCATGGCCCCACGCATGAGCCCCGCCCCAACGCATGCGTGTCAGAGACCTGAAGACCAGCTGGCCGGTGGGAGGTGCGCACGCATGTGCGGCGGAGCTGAACTGGGACGACGGCTTGTGTGCCCAAAGAGAGGGCACGGCGTGCCATCTCTGACACGCGTGCCATAGGTTTGCCATCATGGTTATAGAGTATTAAAACATCATCAAAAAATATCATAGAATAGAAACCAAAGCATATTATCCAACATAACCATACAAACTGCTCAGCTGTCCGAAACTTCTTATTTCCCTTCTGCCTTTCACAGCCTCTCCTTCTCTTGGTGTCTGACTTCGGTTGTTGTTCCTTTTGCTGTTTCTCGTGCAAAATCTTGCATATTCATTTCTTGCTAGTTGGGGAAACAAGGTTAAAGGCTGTAGTAGCACCTGCTTTCTCTGATGGCAAGTTAACAGGATCTTTTTCAGGTGCTAATAGGACAGCGATGCTAATGAATCTTTGGAACTACAAGGAGGCCATTGTCTCCTTTTTTCAGCACACCCCCTACTTTGAGCTGAAAAGCACCCCCCCCACAGCTCAGCTTCCTGCTGAATGGACACAAAGCTTGTCAGATTTATCTGCAGAGTGAAAGCCATTGCACTTTCCTCAAGTGACAAATGTGTTCAATATTAATGGGCAACAATATACTAAATGGTGGCTGTGGCTTTTTTGTTGTTGTTTTTTGAAGGGGGACCCTTCTGCCACTGGATTGAGCCTATGATTCTACTGTGTAACAAACAACCTTGAATTGCTTGAATAACAACAACAATAATAATTGTACATCTTAAGAAGGTACTTGGTTGATACCTAGGACGCTGGCAGCAACCCATATCAACCATTAGCACCAGTCTGTAGGAAGTTAGCACCCACCCCTTTCCTGGAAGAATGAAATATTTTAGGAAATATTAAAAAGGCAGAATATTATGTTTCCTTGGTTGAGAAATGGAGAGACATGTTTTAAAGACAAAGCAACTCCCCCTTCCTGCCCCCCCTTTGTTAATGGGCCAGAGGCAGAAACCCAATCCTTTGTCAAAGGACATCTGCAACACAATAGCAACAGAAACTAACACAATGGGACCCATCTAGGACAGAAACTCACCACATGGCACCTGGGAAGATTACATCAGCCAGCAAGGCTAGCTAAGACCCCCACCCCCTGAGAGTCTGACAACCAATCAGGATACTCTTTCGGGGGCCCAGGAAGTTCAAAGCCAGAGAAAGCATAAAACCCGGGGACTCGCTGTATCTCACCCCTTTTCCTGTTCAGGAACTCAAGCCATGTGATCCTGTCCACCATTAAACCATCTTTCCAAGCAGTCTCCATGTTTCCAGTGTCTTTTTCCCCACTTGAAGCTGAACCCAGAAGGATATTTCTTCCTACAAATCAATCGTATTTGTGATGCATTTTTGAATGTTCAGCTGACTGAGATTCATGTTTAATGACTAAAGTAAATAACAACAACAACAACAACAACAACAACAACTGTAATATCTGGTGCGTTGTGATCGTCATTTGGAACACAACATGCTAGATATCACAGTTGTCGAAAACTGAAACGTACAATTTATTGATAATGCTGTACCAGGAGACTCCAGAGTCGAAGAAAAAGAACTAGAAAAAAAAAACACGAAATATCGCGATCTGGCCATCGAAACTATGCAATTATGGATGAAACATGTGATGGTGATACCCATTGTCATCGGGGCCCTAGGTACCATGTCGAAGAATTTTGCAAAATACATCAAGAAATTGCAGCTTCCTGCAATAACATCATCAGAACTGCAAAAAACTGTGCTACTCGGAACATCGTATATTTTAAGAAGATACTTGGTTGATACCTAGGACGTTGGCAGCAACCGTATCAACCATTAGCACCAGTCAATCGTATTTGTGACGTGTTTTTAAATGTTCAGTTGACTGAGTTTCATGTTTAATGAATAAAAGAGAATAATAATAACCTTTCTTCTTCTTCTTCTTCTTCTTCTTCTTCTTCTTCTTCTTCTTCTTCTTCTTCTTCTTCTTCTTCTTCTTCTTCTTCTTCTTCTTCTTCTCTTTCTCCTCCTCCTCCCCCTTCTCCTTCTTCTTCTTCCTCCTCCTCCTCCTCCCCCTCCCCTATTTTGCATTCCTCCATTTTAAGAATTATTTAGTTTATTGTTAGTTTATTGTATGTCACTCTTGGTACTTTTCAGAGGAAATCTAATTTTGAGATGAATCATCTTATTCTTGCTGTATTGATCAGTTGGTGCCAGCTATTTGTACTCTTCTTTCTTCTTCTTTTCCCTATTTTTAGCCAGAGAGAAAGGCCTGCTGTGTGTCTTTAGAAGTTATACAGAGTTCAATATGTCTGTCAGCACAGCCAATCCAGGAGAAAAGGAAATGAGTTGCACCTGACATTGATTTTGCCGTCTTACAAATCAAGTTACAAGTCTGGTTCTTCTTGTTAATACACCCAAACATTTTTTGTTTTGTTTAATGTGCCTGAACCACACAATTTATTTATTAATTATTTTATTTTGTTGCATTTCTATGCCGCCAAACTCCCAAGGGACTCTGGGCGACAATAAAATTATATATTTTATTCTTATTTCACTAAAGTTAAGATTCAGCCTACTATAAGTATACCACTATCCTACGTCATCCACTCTAGCAATCTAAATTTCCTTTCAATAATCCATGGTGTAATTAGATTCAAAAACCAATCACGGCATTCAGAATAGTTCCCCTTTTATACTATGATAGTCATCTTCTAGATGAGGTCAACACTGTAACTGTACCCATGTAGGTTGGCCAACAAGTCACTCAGAACTAAGAGACAGGCAGAAATTAAATTTAATACCGGTAATAATCCAAATTGTCTGAATAGTGGATGTAATAGTACCCAGACATAGAAGAAGAGAAAGAACTGAAGAAAATAACAAAATATAAATACCTGCAAATAAAGGTATATCAACCATGGCAAAAGAAAGCAAAGGTAGTATCAAGAATAATAGGTACCTTGGGTGCAATCCTAAAACAACTGAAGTACCACTTGAACTCCATTGGCATTGACAAATTCACCATCAGTCAACTGCAAAGGGCAGCTTACTTGTAACAGTTTACATCCTGTGATGATATCTGTAACACCACAAAATATCAACGTTTGCCTACCTCAGGTCCTTGGGAAGGACAAACATGCCAAATCCAGTCTGAACATCTGGCTGACTGTGCAACCAATCAACACAATAACAACAGTATGGAAATATTTTTGCTATTGCTTTCAACTTCCTAATATGGTCAGTATGTCAAGCTTCAAAATTGCGCTTTCGCTGTTACAAGTATTATTGCTTCTCAGCTTGTCAACAAACCAGTGGGGCGGGAAGGGGGAGATGGAATGTAGGCTCTAGATATCAAGAAGCCAGCCACGAGATCCAGGGAGAGTTGGGTAGATGTTTACCAGTGCCAAAAGACTTTCTCACAACAATAGCAGGTTACCCCACTGGACAATGTGAGCTGGTCTAATAGGGGGGTGGGAGAATCTAAACTTTAACAATGGTTTGTGTGGGAAATAGTTAAATAGTGACATAGTTACATTTTCACTCACACTAGTAATACTATTACTAAATTTGCAGATGATACAACGGTGGTGGGACTCATCTCTGGAGGGGAGGATGAGTCTGCCTATCAAGATGAGATGGACCGGTTGCTTTCGTGGTGTGGAGACAATAACTTGGTCCTTAACACCAATAAGACCGAGGAGCTTATAGTGGGCTATAGAAGGACTAGATCAGAGATCCAGCCCTTGATTATCAATGGAGACCGAGTGGAGCAAGTGGCTAGTTTTAAGTTTATTTATTCATTCATTCATTCATTCATTCATTCATTCATTCATTCATTCATTCATTCATTCATTTATTTATTTATTGGTTCGATTTATATGCCGCCCTTCTCCGGAGACTCAGGGTGGCTTACAATGCGTTAAGCAATAGCCTTCATACTTTTGTATATACCTGCTTAGTAGGGCTTTCGCCCTCCCCCACCAGCGGTGTTCTATTTTATACAAAGTCAGCTTATTGCCCCCACAATCCGGGTCCTCATTTTACCTACCTCGAAAGGATGGAAGGCTGAGTCAACCTTGAGCCTGGTGAGATTTGAACTTGCAGTAACTGCAGGCAGCTGGTGCTATTTAACAGCACTTTAGTCTGCTGCGCCACCAAGGCTCAAGTTTCTGCGTGTTATCATAAAAGAGGACCTGACCTGGGGTGCTCACATTGGAGCACTGGTCAAAAGGGCCCAGCAGAGATTACACTACCTGAGACTTCTCAGGAAAGAACAACTGAATGAAAAACTGCTGGTGACCTTCTACCGCTGCACCATAGAGAGTATTTTAACTTACTGCACCTGTGTATGGTTTGCCAATTGCACAGTGGCAGATAAGACAACGCTCCAGAGGGTGAACGTCATTGCCCAAAGGATCATTGGTTGCTCCCTCCCCTCTTTGGAAGATCTCTATAGTTCCCGCTGCCTTAAGAAAGTTCAAAACATTCTTAAAGATCCATCTCATCCTGGGCACTTTTCTTTCTTTCTTTCTTTCTTTCTTTCTTTCTTTCTTTCTTTCTTTCTTTCTTTCTTTCTTTCTTTCTTTCTTCTTCTTCTTCTTCTTCTTCTTCTTCTTCTTCTTCTTCTTCTTCTTCTTCTTCTTCTTCTTCTTCTTCTTCCTTTTTTTGAACTATTACCATCTGGCAGACGATACAGGATAATAAAAACAAGGGCAAATAGACTGAAAAACAGCTTCTGTCCCAGGGCAATAACCATATTGAAGTCTACAGTACAGTGCAATATCGGATTTTCAATTTCAATTATATAGAATGTAAAGGATGTATGTTTGTGTTTTTATTTTTATAATTATAATGTACACTGAAGACGACATTTAATTTCATTGTACCATGTGCAATGACAATAAAGTAAACTAAACTAAACATCTGGTTTTGCCCTCATCTTTGCCGATATGATGTACTCAATAAAGTTTTGCATTAAGAGATTGGATCGTCTCTGCCGTGCTTGCTTTGGTTGGGTTCGTCAGTCAGAATGTTGACATCGCATTGGAATTCTGAGATGGTCCCCATCCAAGTCCTAACCAGGGCTGACCTTGCTCATCTTCCAAAGCCAGCCAAGGTCAGCTAAGTGTGGTCAGCTATCGAGACTCAATTTTTATACTTACAGACACCTAGAATGTAAAACAAGGTAAAACAACACAGAGATTTCAGCGCAGCATATAACAAGAAAATAATAGTGAAGATGGGTGGAATGCATGAACAGACGTGAAAGTTAGAGGTACCAAGTAAAGCATACTCTTTCTTCATTTCAAGAAAAAAAATAGACTTCTAAAACTGAACAATGCAATAAAATTAGAATTACGTTGCCCGTTTTATTGCAGCTAGAAATGAAATATTTATTCTCTTGTCACCCGCAGGAAATTCAGCTAACTTTACAAAACCAATGACCTCATGTTGATCTCATTTTTTTTTCCTCTCTCTCTCTGCATGAGGTTATGGAGATTCTAATCCAGCCTTTTATCTTGTATCCACAATTAGAATGTCAAGATTGGACAGTTTTTATCTCCAGGGTGAAAGTGACTGAGCAAACTTCAAAAGGGATCATTTTGCCTGCATCTTAAAACTCTTCTTAATTATTATATCCTTCCTGGAAAAAAAGAAAGAAAAAGGAAATATCAGAAAGAAGGAAAGAGGGAGTGTTTTTTTTTAAAACCACACTTTAAAAACATGTCAATAACAAAGTGGTACATTTTAAATGACTCGAACAATGCATTTAAGCAAATCCAAGACCCTTTCTTCTTACCGTCCATTAACCCAATTGTAATGTTTGAGAGAAAAAAAAGACATCTTATTATGATATTAGCATGCAGGGCTGGCTAAACTGCTCAAGGAATTAAAAACAGAAGATTAAATGTCTTGCTGGTTATATGTCTTTGCAAGTCATTTTTTAATTTGCAGAAGTTAGGTCAGCTGCAAATGCTGAGTGAGCTGACTAGACTATGCCCAGAATGGGTGATGACTTTTTAAGATTGCATTTATTTGATTCATACTGCTTTTTTGTATAGGTTTGGCTCCAAATCCACCAGGGAACTTCTGTGGATAAAGAGGGGGACTCGAATTTCCTTTTTCATTGCAGCATTGACTTACAGCGGTTCATTCAGTGACCATTTGAACGGACAACATCACTGAAAAAAGTGGTTTAGGGCCGTGTTTCACACTTACGACTGTGGCCGCCTCCCCGTGGTCACGTGATCAAAATTCAGACGCTTGGCAACTGACTCATATTTATGACGGTTGCAGTGTCCCGCGGTCATGTGATCTCATTTTGTGACTTTCTGCCAAGCAAAGCCAATGGGGGGAGCTGGATTCACTTAACACAATTGCGTTGCTAACTGAACGATGGAAGCGATTCACTTAACAACTGTGGCACGAAAGGTTGTAAAATGGAGCAAAACTCATTTAATACATGTCTTACTTAGTAACAGAAATTTTGGGTTCCATTGTATGAACGTCGAGGACTATCTGTATAAACCAAAACTGAACTGTAAGTTCTCACTCTCTCTTTTTCTTTCTTTTTCTCTTTCTCTTTCTTTTTCTTTCTCTGTCTCTTTCTCTCTCTTTCTCTCTCTCTTTTTCTTTTTCTTTCTTTTTCTTTTTCTTTTTTCTCTCTCTTTCTCTTTTTCTATTTCTTTCTCTGTCTTTCTGTCTCTGTCTCTTTCTCTCTGTCTCTCTCTCTCTCTCCTTTCTTTTTCTTTGTGTCTCTCTCTCTCTTTTTCTCTTTCTCTTTCTTTCTCTTTCTCTCTCTCTCTCTCTCTCTCTCTCTCTCTCTCTCTCTCTCTCTTTCTTTCTCTTTCTTTCTTTCTTTCTTTCTTTCTCTCTCTCTCTCTCTCTCTCCCTCTTTCTTTTTCTTTTTCTTTGTCTCTCTGTCTCTCTCTCTCTCTCACACACACACACACAAACAGAGGTGCTTTTAGGAAGAAGTAAGTATTAGGCAAAATTTCTCCCGGATGAACTAGATACTGACTTCTAAAGCCTCCTATTTACACAAGTCCTTGCCATTCGAAGTACATGAGTTCTGTTGCTCCTTCAAGGTGGAACATTTAAGGTTCAGTTGTGATAGAGAACGTGGTAGAGGAATGGCATCAACATTTCAAGCTGTCAACACATTCACCTGTCCGAATAAAAGGGTGCAGTTGGCACAGAGTTTTGTTAGACTTCCTTCTGCAAAAAAAAAAAAAAAAAGGGACATTTCAGCATCACAAAGTTTAATATTTAGTCTTGGATATGCCAAGGCAACATACAGGACAACTAAATCCCTTTAATCTTTATTCGGTAAGCACCTGTATATGACTATAAGCTATTTTTATAGCTTAAGTCATCTAATAAAAAGTCTCCCTTCGCAAAGTAAATCAGGAATAATCCACCTGACCTCCTTTTTCTCCCCAAAGGTTGCAATTAATATAATAACAGTAAAATAGTTGGAAGGGACCTTGGAGGTCATCTAGTCCAACCCCCTGCTCACGCAGGAGACCTGTACTAGGGATTCGAACCGCTGAACTGCCGACCTTTCTGATCGACAAGCTCAGTGTCTTAGCCACTAAGCCACTTAGTCATTTGGGTTCTTTAATGCAGCATGGTGACTTGCTAAATAAAAAAAAAAAGCATTTGATTGGAGAGACTGCCTTTCTCTCTACTTTGTATAGCTAGCTGGGTGTCACGAGGAGAAATAATCTTCTGGATAAATGTTTCTGGGTAGTTGTTAAGGATTTTTACAATCAAATTAATTAACTCATGTTTACCTCTAAAGTGTTCTCCAAAAACCAATCTTCCCGTTGATCGATATCAAAAAAGATCCAAGTTGTGTGAAAACTTACCTTCTGTTTACTTTGCATGTTCAGCCACTCCAACAAAATGAAATTCAATGTAAAGAAAAGTAAAGTTTTACACTTAGGCAAGAAAAACCAAAAGTACATATATAGACTAGGTGAAACCAGACTTAATAGCAGTAACTGTGAGAGGGATCTTGGAGTCACTTCAGACAAATGGTTATCCAACAGCTTCTTAAAAACTTCCATCGTTGGAGCTTTCACAACTTCTGGAGGCAAGTTGTTCCACTGGTTAATTGTTCTTACTGTCAGGAAATTTCTCCTTTGTTGCTTCCCTCCTTGATTAGTTTTCATGCATTGCTTGTTGACCTACCCTCAGGTGCTTTGGAGAATAGCTTGACTCCCTCTTCTTTGTGGCAGCCCCTGAGAAGAAACAGATTTTTTTTTAAATACTTTATTGAATTTTCCAATTTTTAAAAAGACAATGTACAATCACAATCTTGATCCGAGGTGCAATGTTTACACATTTCATAGATCAAACATTAAATGAATTCCATCCATAGCTATACAATATGCAGTTCTATACAATTCTCTACATTTCTATACAATTAAGTCCATTTCGGGTGTCTAACAAATCGTAGCCTATTATCATATTTTTATCCTATTCTTTAACCAGTTATACCAAATTCCCCATACTTCATAGTACTTAAAGTTCTCTTCATTTTTTAGCTCGCTCGTCAATTTGGCCATCTCTGCGCACTCTAGAATTTTATTTATTAATGTTTCTTCAGAGGGGGTAGAGTTGGATTTCCAGAGTTTCGCAAAGGCTAATCTAGCCGCAGTAATAATTTGAATTGCCAGTTGGGTTTTATTGTTGTCGAGGCCATCTTCAATCATACCTAAGAGGAAGGATTCCGGGGCCAGGGCTATCTCTTGTCCCATTATTTCTGAGAGCCAGAGTCGAATCTTTAACCAAAACTTTTTGGTCTCAGGGCAAGTCCACCACAGATGGTAAAAGGTGCCGACCGTCTTTCCACATTTCCAACATAAAGCAGAGGAATTTGGAAATATTTTGGCCAGCCTGTCCGGGGCTAGGTACCACCTATGCAGCATTTTGTAGTGATTTTCCCTGAATGTTACCGATTTCGTTATTTTGAGATTTCTGTTCCAAGCTATCTCCCAGTCATTGAAATTAAGGCCATATCCTAAATTTTTCTCCCAAATGCTTAGCTGATTTTTAGCTATCTTCTCGGCTCTATCCAGATTTTACTCCATGAAGACAAGCTGGAAGGAGTGACTTAAACTCAGCGAGTTAACTGGAATTAGGCTGGATTTTTTATCTGTTTGATATTTGTAATTGAAAGGAAGTCTTAATCTAAAATTTAAAAATGTAACTTTTTTATATAGGTATATATATATACAATGCCTAAGTAATTCCTAAAGCATGCAAAATGTTATTGAAAATGTGTTTGAGAGTATCTGTGTTAAGAGAAAGTTAAAGAAAATGATGTATTAGTTGAAAGAAAAATTTAGAGTTTTAAAAAGGATGTATACCAAAAGACAAGAAAATATTATTCTATGAGGGTAGTTTGGAGGGAGAGGAGAGGAGAGGAAAGGAGGGAGGGAGGGGAAAGGAGAGGAGAGGGAGGAGAGGAGAGGAGAGCAAAGGAAAGGAGGGAGGGAGGGAGGGAGGGAGGCAGGGGTGAAATCAAGCAGGTTCTAACAGGTTCTGGAGAACCGGTAGTGAAAATTTTAAGTAGTTCGGAGAACCGGCAAATACCACCTCTGGCTGGCCCCAGAGTGGGGTGGGAATGGAGATTTTGCAATATCCTTCCCCCAGGAGGGGAGGGAATGGAGATTTTGCAGTATACTTCCCCTGGAGTGGGGTGGGAATGGAGATTTTGCAATACCCTTCCCCTGCCACACCCACCAAGCCACGTGCACAGAACCGGTAGGGAAAAAATTTGGATTTCACCCCTGGAGGGAGGGGAAAGGAGAGGAGAGAGAGGAGAGGAGAGGAGAGGACGAGGAGAGGAGAGGAGGTAGGTTATTCTGACATGCTTCAGACTTGGGCAAAGATATCTAGTGGTTTTCTTGAACTTGGATTTTCTAAATTTTAATTCAGATTATTCTTCAATAAAATAATTTCCTCCCAGGCAGAATTTTGTCCTCAGGCATGTTTATCAGCCATCTGAAAACTCACGAGGCTCCACTATTCAATACCAAGCTGTAATGCGATCATTGGAATAGCAAGAGCCAAATTCTCCATGCTCCAAATTTTATACAGTGCAGATTGGGCTCATTCATAAAACTAATTTCACACTTAGCCTTGTCACTATACGTCATTAATTCTGACAGATCCTTGCTACTTAGTGATGTGAAATATGATGAATGAATCAAGCAAACCATGTCTTGTCAAATACCGCTGCTCGCAATGTGAAATGGAAATATTTTCCCGGTTTGAATTTAAAAACAATCATTTAATGGGATTAGAAATTAAATATTCATTTATTATCCTGTTGGGTCCCATGGTTCCACCTAGCTGCTGATGGTATAATTCCATTCTTTTCTTTTGACTCTTGTCAAGCGGGGGTCCTTGGTCCTCTCTGAGCTTGACTCATCTCCTGCAGACCTTTCATTACCAAAGTAGGTAACATCATCGGTGACTGATAAGGTTACCTAATTTGGTAGTGAAACATCTGGAAGAAAGCAACCAAGCTCAGAGAGCACCAAGGACCTCACAGTTCAACCCTGAGCTACAAATATTCCCTTCTATTGGCACTGTTATGAAATCTTTGTTTTTGGATTACTTACAAGGGATCCTATTAAAGAATTGGGCTGCATGTATTAAGAATGTGCTACTTTTGGGATCAGCTTGCTTTAAAGGTTCAATTGAAGTTGGAAAATTGATCTGTATTGATTGATACAATTGATTTGATTCAATTTGTTTTGGGCTGGTTTAAATGTTTCAAATACTGTACATCAGTGGTGGGTTTCAATTTTTTTTACTACCGGTTCTGTGGGCGTGGCTTGGTGGGCATGGCATGGCTTGGTGGACGTGGCTTGGTGGGCGTGGCAGGGGAAGGATACTGTAAAATCCCCATTCCCTCCCCAATCCAGGGGAAGGTTACTGCAAAATCCCCATTTCCTCCCAATCAGCTGGGACTTGGGAGGCAGAGAATAGATGGGGGCGGGGCCAGTCAGAATTTTTATTACTGGTTCTCCAAACTACTCAAAATTTCCGCTACCGGTTCTCCAGAACTGGTCAGAACCTGCTGAAACCCACCTCTGCTATACATGCATCCATGCTGGAGTATCCCAAATTGGTCCAAATCATGTAGATACATTAAATTCAATGCTACTAATCAGATTGCTTCTAGTATTTTATCCATGCTGTCAATTTAAAGGTTCAGTTTCAGTTTAAGCTATTCAAGCTGTTTTTATATATATTCATTACATAGCATACAGAGTAACAGAGTTGGTATAACAACCTCCTGCTCAAGCCAGAAACCCTATACAATTTCAGACAAATGACTGCCCATTAGTTGTCCAATCTCTTCTTAAAAACTTCCAGTGTTGAGGCATTCACAACTTCTGGAGGCAAGCTGTTCCATTGGATAATTCTTCTCCCTGTCAGGAAATTTATCCTTAATTCTAGGTTAGTTCTCTCCTTGATTAGTCTCCATCCATTGCTTCTTGTCCTGCCTTCAGGTGCTTCGGAGGATAGGTTGACCCCATTTTCTTTGTGGCAAGTGAAAAATGATCATCAGTCATTTTTGTTTTCAGTGCGGTTGTAACTTTGAACGGTAACTAAACAAACTGTTGTAACTTGAGGATTGCCTGTCTGAGATCTGCAACGAGGGAATCAGTCCCCTCTCAGCATCCATCTCACAAGAAATAATTGTTTTAAAAAAAAGAGAGAGAAAAAGGAGATTTTTTAAAAAATCTCCTTTTATTTTTAAGTAGGCACATGAAAAACAATCAATGTTTGAGGAAATAAATACATACATAATACTACTAAAATCACAGACAGAATCTAAAGGGACTCTCCCATAGATTGCTAGACAGGAGAAGCTACATCCATTCTAAAGCGGTTGATTGGATAGAAGGAAACTGCTAATAATATGCCTAGAAATCTGAAGATGCATTAAGAATACAATAACCAGAGTGCATAGAGAAAGTAAACATCAGAGGTAATAACACTGAAGTAGATTGCAGTTGATGATGATGATACCTTAGCATAATGATAACTAGATATTTAGCTATGTCTATCTAAACTACAGTTCTTCAATTAGAAATGTTTTTGATTCAGTGTACCTGTACTTGTTTTCTTGTTTTCTGGGAACTCCAAGTTTAAATCTGAGACTAAACTCCCTTTTAGAATCCTGTAATCCCTTAATTCAGGATAGAGTTGGGGTGACTGGATGGAGCTGGGCATTTACTGGCCAGGTGCCCTTCCTGATGCTTACATGGAGTTCGCAGCAGATATTTTTTTCTTTGCACCCTAAGAGAGAAATATCTGCTGCTACTTAGGATTGAACTCAATTTTCCGAGTGGGAGGAAAGGGTCTTTTCTACTAGGCCACCACGTTATTCGATCTATGTCTATCCAAATCACAGTTCTTCAATCAGAAATTTGTTTCCCATTCAATTGTACCTGTACTTGTTTTCTGGTTTTTCTGGGAACTCCAAGTTTAAATCTGAAACTGAATGAAAACAATTTCTTTCTGTTCTTTCTCTCTATCTTGGCATGTTTCTTGATTTCTTCTCTTCCAATAGATAAGTTCTTCCATTTCAACCGGACAAAAGCTCTTTTACTGGACAAGGAGGAATTGATACCCTGTTTCCCCAAAAATAAGACCTCCTCGGATAATAAGCCCAATCGGGCTTTTGAGCGCATGCGTTAAAATAAGCCCTCCCCGAAAATATTTAAACACATGCACAGCCAGCCCCCGCCATTTCCTCTGGTTAGGAAGACAGAGCTGGAAATCAGGTAAGATGGCAAGTGGAGCCCCGTCTTGCTCCATGTGCCCCAAAATAATAAGATCTCCCTGATAATAAGTCCAAGCACTTATTTTGGGGTTCAAAAAATATAAGTCAGAGTCTTATTTTTGGGGAAACACGGTAGAACATAGACCAGAAGAGTTGAAAGGGACTTTGGAGGAGATCTTCCACATATGGTAATATGATCCTGGAGTCTGATGACACTTCTAACATTTCTCCGATTTATTCTTGAACATTCTACATGTGTAGAAGCTAAAAGATATTGGACTAAGATACACATGTGGTTGGAAAAAATGACAAAGAAACATATTGACTTTAAACCAGGGATATTTTTATTGAGGATTTTACCAGAAACATATACAGAGAAGTGCAATATTTAATTGTGAACATTTTAACAGCGACTAGAATCGTATTTGCTAAAAATTGGAAAGGAGAGAAGTTACCTACTATGATGAGATTATTAAGAAAATTATGGAATGTACTGAAATGAGTAAATTGACATTTGAAATTAGAGAACAGGAAGATAAACAATATTATTTGATATGGGATTTGTTTTATCAATGGATAGATAATCAATCATGGAATTGAAGTATGAAATATGGGGTTGATGTAAAGATAAAATATTTGATGTTTTTTTTTCTATAAAAGATATAAGTTTCTGTTATAAATTGGTATTTTAGAAATGGATTTATGCACAAGAGAATATGAACGGTTCGACTCACTGTCTGTAATTGTTTGAAATGATGATGGTTTTATGTTTTGTTTTTATTTTAAAATAAAAAAAAAATTCTCCCAAAAAAAAAAAAAAAAAAAGCAGGAGACCCTATATTTGTGATGGTGAACCTATGGCATATATGCCACAGGTGGCACGCAGAGACCTCTGTGGGCATGCAAGCCATCGCCCCAGCTCAGCTTCACTGTGCATGTGTGTACACCTCCCACCAGCCAGCTGGTTTTTGGGTCTCTGCTGCGCATGTGCGGAGGGCAGGGTGCATGTCGGAGATGCATGCACATGCGCGGGGGTTGGGGTGCATGTGCAGGGTCGTGCACGTGTGCACAGAGGTGGGTCGCATGGGAGATTATGCACGCATGCACGGGGGTCACGGGTTGCACACGCATGTGCAGGGGTGCATGGGAGGGTCACACACACATTGCATTTGTGAAAGTTGCTTTTGCACAGGCTTTCAGCACTCGGTGTTGAAAAGGTTAGCCATCACTGCCACAACTTCTGAAGGCAACTTCTGAAGGTAAGAGTCTCTTCCTAGCTAGGTGAACAAGATATGGTGAGAGTTGGTTCACACTTATATCACTGTCTCAACTCTCAGCTTTGGGGCAGAAAGAGACAGCCAATTCATATTACATTTTCTATGTATCACTCTAGCAGTATCATCAGCGGTGAGTTTCCAATATTCTTACTACTGGTTTGCAGCCTGTGCGCGCTCTCTTTGCCCGCATGCACACCATCCACACATGCGCCCGGCCTTTTGTGCATGCACTTTGCTCTCGCATGTGCCATCCGCGCATGAGCCCAGCCTTCTGCTCATGCGCCTTGCTTGCATGCACACCTGCACATTCGCTTGGCCTCGAAAATGTGGCTAAATAGGGCGGGATTACATCCAGGCGGGTGGGTGGGTCCAACTGCAGTGGCCGCTACCAGTTCGCCCGAACTGGTACGAACTGGCTGAATACCACCGCTGAGTATTATCAATCAAGAAGTAAGCAAAACATTTTAAATAATTCTGTCTTGTATATTGGACGCAGAAAAATATCTTCTTGTTTTGAATTGTCCTGCCAAAACGGTCCTAATAACAATTTCCTTCAGAGGCAGATATTTCATCCTACCAGCATACCTGACCTGATCTTGGATATAAAAACACATATTTAGTTTGATTTCATCTGTTAAATATGTTACAGCTGCCCCCTCTTACAAGGCAGGGCAGAATGCCTTTTTCTTTTTGTTACAGCATGTCTTGCAATAATCACTTTCTGTGCCCAAATCATTTTTGACATGTATGAATAGTCTTCATTAATATTTGGGGGGCTGGTTTGGGTGCGTTCTTTTTCGTTGACAAAAAGATGATGAATTGATTAATAGATCAGGAAATCAGCAAGATTTGCTCTCTAACATTTTTATAATGAGACCAAGAAGGACAAAGCTTCCATCTTCCATCCAGCTTCCATCTTCTCACAAATTAACTCCCAAAGTTAATTTGGGAGAAACCAAGAGTGGTCTTTTTTTTGAGATGAAAGCCTTCAGAGATAGAATAGAACAACAGAACAGAATAAAAACTTTATTGTCACTTTAAATGTACACTAATCGGCATACGTTAAAATGACACTCATGTCGGGGATGCCTAAGGTGGTGGCCCGAGCACTCTGCCAGGGAAATGGGCTCACAAGCTCCCTTTTTGGCTGCGATGGCCTCCTGCAACCCTCTGCCAGCAAAAACGGAGTTCGCGAGGGCTGCCCACGGCCCTCCCGAGCTCCATTTTTGCTGGCAGAGGCACTGCAGGCCAGTCCTTTGCTGTTCCCAGGTCGGCCCCGCAGGCCAGATCTGGGTGCCCCATGGGCCAGATCCAGACCCCGGGCCTTGAGTTTGACACAGTGGTGAGATCCTGCCGGTTTAACAACCAGTTCGGTGATTGTGCGATTTGAGTGCACACGCTCAGCACGCACAGTTTTACAAAAACTTACCTTCCGTGTTACTGCCAGGGAGTAACACAGCTGAGGTGCAGCACTCCATTCTGCCACGCGAATCAGCTGAGAAGGGCCCACCTGATCGTCAGAGAGAACCGGTTCACTCCCAGCTGATCATCGGAGCTACCGGTTTTCTCGAACCGGTCCGAACCGGTAGAATTTCACCCCTGGTTTGATACCCCTCGTCTAGAACATTTTCAAGAGACATGAAACACAAAACAAAATAGGGAACCTTCTCCAGAAAAATCTTCTTGTTAGATATTAGTTAACGCTTCTTGAAAACAGCAGCAGCAACAACAGCAACTAGAGTTTTGAAAACTCTAATTAAAACTCATTTACCAGCAGCAATACAAATATGAATAAGCACATACACACAAACGAGGGGACCACTCATTTGAAATGCTAATTGTTACTGCGTCTATTGTGATCTGCAACAGCTCCTCCTCTACTTCAGTGATGCTGTAATTAATTGAAGGGAATTAATTATCATGTTGTGTTATTGCAGTGAACGCCAGTAATGGGGGCTAAACGGGTAATGAATCTTGTTAAATAGGGTATTCTGCTTTGTCTGTCACTCACTTTCCCATTCCTCAACAGGCTACCCAATAAAAAGCAGCCGAAAAAGATTCTGTGCAGGGTTGCCGAACAGGATGCCAAAGAAAGCCTTTCGTAGCATATTTGGGATATTGAATCACCACTCCCAATGTCTGCATTTTCCAACATTGTATAGACAAGTTCGTAGCCATTTTAGTCAAAGCACTTGAAAGAAAAATGTAATCTCTCCATCTGCTGGCTCCTAAAGAAATAACGGCTTAGTGTTCTTCAGTGAAGTTCAGAGTATCCGTTCCGATTTTTAATTATCGTCCCACTAACAGTATAATGAAGATTGGAAAACTTATATAATGCTGATTCTGTAGAGTGGGCCCTGTATCCAATATCTTCCTCCTCCTCCTTCTTCTTCTCCTTCTCCCTCTCCCTCTCCCCTCTCCCTCTCCCTCTCCCCCCCCTCCTCCTCCTCCTCCTCCTCCTCCTCCTCCTCCTCCTCCTCCTCCTCCTCCTCCTCCTCCTCCTCCTCCTCCGTCTAGGAGTGATATTATAGCAGTCTTCTGGTATTTGAGGAGCTGTCAAAAAGAACAACTCCAAAGCAATTGAGTGTAGGACAAGAAGTAACGGTGGAAGATCATTAATGAGCGACCCAACCTAGAAATAAGGAGAAATTTTGTGACAGTGAAAATAATTAATCAATATAATAATTTGCCTTCCAGGGTTGTGGGTGCTCTATCACTGAAGCTTTTCAAGAAGAGGTTGGATGGCCATTTGTCCAGAAATGGTATAAGATCTCCTGTTTGAGCAGGGGGTTGGACCTCCCAGGGCCCTTCCAACCCTCTTATTTTATGTTCTACATACTAATATTATTTGTGTGATGATGTTGCCATGAATGGGACCTCGGAGTGGTTTCCACCAGATGTCTACAAACAAGGATGGTTTCAGTCTCCTTGCCTTTGTAAACAGTTACAGATGTTTAAAACTGCTTCATTAATCAACTCCAAATTAGTTACATAATTTGGGATTTGAACTATAAGAGGAGGTAAAACAGCATGGGAGACGGATGTTAAAGACGAAGAGGCTCTCTTCTATCCAGGATTATCTTCTGGACTTGGTCCAAACAAAAAGCAATGATTGAAATCATAAATACCAACTCCCAGAAAATATTTCAGGAGATGAAATAAGATACCATGATGTACTGCTAAAAGATCAAGGAGAATCCTAAATTGCATTAACAGAGGGATAAAATCAAGATCATGTGAGGTACTAATGCCACTCTATAAAGCCTTAGTAAGACCACACCTAAAATAGTTTTGGTCATCGCACTATAAAAAAGATGTTGAGACTCTAGAAAAAGTGCAGAGAAGAGCAACCAGGATGATTAAGGGACTGGAGACTAAAACATATGAAGAACGGTTACAGGAACTGGGTATGTCTAGTCTAGCGAAGAGAAGGACCAGGGGAGACATAATAGAAGTGTTTTTGAGGGGCTGCTATAGAAAGGAAGGGGTCAAGCTATTTTCCAAGGTACCTGAAGGCCAGACAAGGAATAATGGGTGGAAATTGATCAAGGAGAAATTCAACCTAGAAATAAGGAGGAACTTTCTGACAGTGAGAGCAATCAACCCATGGAACAAAAGTTGCCTTCAGAAGTTATGGGTGCTTCATCCCTGAAGGCTTTCAAGAAGAGACCGGACTGCCATCTGTCAGAAATGGTGTGAGGTCTGCTGCTTGGGTGGAGTGTTGGACTAGATGACCTACAGGGTCCCTTCCAACTCTGTTAATCTGTTAATCCACCAGAAAGCGCTGTCTCTGTTTATCCATTGTGCATTGGGGCAAGAAAGGTATCTGATTTCCATACCAAGATTAGAGGCTTTACTGAGAGATATTGACCAAGCGAAGAAGTGTTCCTTCCTCCTGGCCCTTAGTCATCTTTCTTAAGCCCCTCCATTCTCCAACGCCTTTGGATTGATGGAGGGAGCAATAAATTATGATTGTTGAGGTGACACCATTGTTTTAGCTTTCCCATGTTCACAGTTGAAACTCTACTTTTATTGGAGCGATGGGTGAAATGGTTTGTCAATGCTCCCATCCTTCGCTCGCAACTATGCTTCGCTAGATGTCAGTCTGCCATCAACCATGGGGTGGGGGGAGGGAGCTGAGGAAGGGACCCTGTTGGGGACGATAGGCTGACTCTGTAAACCGCTTAGAGAGGGCTGTCAAGCACTATGAAGCGGTATATAACTCTAAGCGCTAGTCAATCAGAATAGAGTTGGAAGGGACCTTGGAGGTACTCCAGCCCAACCCCCTGCTCAAGCAGGAGACCCTTTTCAGACATGTGACTGTCCAGTCCAGTGGTGGGCTGCTGCTAGTTCAGACTGGTTCAGGAGAACCGGTAGTTGTGACCTGCCGGTGGCCCCACCCATCCGGTCGGGCGCAATCCCATCCTATATTGCTGTGTTGTTTGATGCTGGATGCATGTGGGAACAGCACGTGCAAGTGTATTCCCGTGTTTTGTGATGCTGCATTCATGCGCAGACGCCACGCGCGTGAGCAAAGTGAGCATGCATGTGTGCATGGTCACATTTCCGGTGCTGGGTGAACCGGTTGTTAAGGTATGTGACATCCACCTCTGGTCCAGTCTTTTCCCGAAAACCTCCAGTGATGGAGCACCCATAACCTCAGGAAGGAAACCATTCCAGTGACCAACTGTTCCCACCAACATGAAATTCCTTCTTAGTTCCAGGTTGCTTCTCTCCTTGATTGGTTTCTATCGTTTGACTCCTGTCCTGCCTTTGGGTGCTTCAGATGCTATTTGGATGCTATTTGGATGATATAAAATGCTATTGCTATTTTATATTTTATTTAATTTAATTGCATTGCATTGCATTGTATGCATTGCATTGCATTATATTGCATGCATTACATTGCATTGCATTGCATTGCATGCATTGCATTGCATTGCATTATTTTATTTTTCTTTTATTCTTTTCTTTTCTTTCTTTATTTTATTGATTCTTTTATTTGATTGATTCATTTATTTGATTCTTTTATTTTATGAGCAGAGGGCGCTATGGCCTTTCTTACGCTATCATGTCCCTTTGTTCTGGAGTGGTCTCACCTGTCATTTTCCACTGCAGTGGTCTCAGTGTCCTCTCCCTCCCCTCTCTGTTTTTCATTGCTTTGCCACACTCATTACTCACTGACAACATCCTGTGAGTGCTGGGGGATTCACAAGAGGCCAGGTCAAGGATGTGAACAGGAAAACGGGGACAAAGCCTTCGAAAGCTTCAAAGCACCGGAGCTGGTAGAAATGCTAGGAAATCAGACTTGTGGCATTGGCGTTGACTATGTGGTTTTGGTAAAAGGGCTGTTGAAATGCAGCAGAACCTGCCGTCTGCTCTTAGTAAATTCCAAAAGGGCTGAAGATTTAGTTTGCTTTTAGAAGAAAATAATAGTTTGAAGGGACTATTATTTATTTAGTGTAATAAATTTATTTATTATAATATTATTTATTTATTATAATAAATAAAGGGACGCGGTGGTTCAGTGGCTAAGACGCTGAGCTTGTCAATTGAAAGGTTAGCAGTTCAGTGGTTCGAATCCCTAGTGCCACATAACAGGGTGAGCTCCTGTTACTTGTCCCAGTTTCTGCCAACTTAGCAGTTTGAAAGCACTTAAAAAATGCAAGTAGAAAAATAGGGACCACCTTTGATGGGAAGGTAACAGCGTTCTGTGGGCCTTTGGCATTTAGTCATGCCGGCCACATGACCATGGAGACATCTTCACAGTGCTGGCTCTTCAGCTTTGAAACAGAGATGAGCACCACCCCCTAAGAGACATGATAGCAGTGTTCCGATATCTCAGGGGTTGCCACAAAGAAGAGGGAGTCAGGCTATTCTCCAAAACACCTGAGGATAGGACAAGGAGCAATGGGTGAAAACTAATCAAGAAAAAAGCAACTTAGAACTAAGAAGAAATTTCCTGACAGTTAGAACAATTAATCAGCAGAACGACTTGCCTCCAGTGTTGTGAATGCTCCAACACTGGAAATTTTTAAGAAGAGGTTGGATAACCATTTGTCTGAAGTGGTGTAGGGTTTCCTGCCTAAGCAGGGGGTTGGACTAGAAGACCTCCAAGGTCCCTTCCAACTCTGTTATTCTATTCTATTCTATTCTATTCTATTCTATTCTATTCTATTCTATTCTATTCTATTCTATTCTATTCTATTTTCTATTCAGGGATATATGGTGTTGTTGTGGCTTTGGTTGACCATATTTATTCTATTTACATTGAATTTCATTTTGAGCCATCTAGGATTATCGTGTAAACAATAGTTGGCCATATATATGTCTACTAACTAAATAAAACTTCAGTGTGCTTTCCAAATCCTGCTCGCTGTCGTCATTTCAGCCAGAATTCTGTGGAAAACTTCCCAGACAAACTAAATCCTCCAACAGATTTTATGTTCTTGCTACCTTTCCCTTTCAATAAGGGGACGAGAATGGCTTCCGTCCAATGGCCAGACACTGCAAAGACATTTAAAACTGATCTTGGGGATAAGGAAAGAATGAATGAGCGATTACAAGGGAATTTGCAGAAAAGATGATATCATACGGAGAAAGAAAGTCAAAATCACCCTCCCTTGATTTCCTTTTGTATGAGTTGGAACAGAGGAAAAACTTGGACTGGATTTCAACGATTGATGTTAGTCCTTCAAAATGCTCCCATGAAGAAAGCAGAGAGGGCAGAGGTCTCAGGAAGGATCTTGATTTGTAGGATAGGAGAACAGTATCTTAGAACAGTGATCAACAACTGGTGGTCCATGGACCAACTGGTGGTCCGCGAGAAAATTTTGGTGGTCCGCAGAAAAATTATTTGCATTTTTTACATTGCACTAAGTCAGGGATCCTCAAACTACAGCACTTGGGCCAGATACGTGCAATGAGCGCTTGTGTTACTGCAGAGAGTCTGCCCCTTTGGGGTCTTTTTGTGCAGGTCGGAGGGGGGCAAAAATTCCAACTTGTGGTCTGCTTCAGCCTCCTGGTGCAGGGCTTTGGGCAAAGGTTGGAGGGAAGTGCCACTGGTGGCGAAGAGCCGGAGAGCCTTGTTCCAATGGGACTGCATCATGGCCTAGAACTGGCTGACCATCTCAGCCTGCTGAGCCTCCAGGCGCCGGTACCTGGCCTTGTACTCCCGCAGGTCTTCTCTCTGCTTGGAAAGCCTATGCTCATAGTCCTCAGTGAGGTGCTTCTGCTGAGCCTCCTTCTTGGTCAGATCCAATTTGAACTGAGCCAACTGTTTTGCCAACTCTTTCCCGTGGTGGCTGCTTAGCTCCAACAACTGCTTCCTGTTGGGGCCCTAAGGAGCCCGGGTGGGGAGGTGAGGAGTGGCTGGGAGGGGGGGGGGCGAGTAAAGCTGGTGAGGCACCCCTCGAAGTGAGTGACATGGAGGTGGCCGCGCCCATCCAGTCACATGACTACCTAGCCCTGCCAACCCAGCCAGTCATTAGGCAGATCATATTAGTGGTCTGTGGGATTTAAAATTATGAATTTAGTGGTCCCTAAAGAGCCCTGTTCCAGACTCTCAATCACTTAAGGTAGGAGAATTGAGTGGTGCAGAAGAAGCCATTCTACATACCAGTAGAGTTAAGGGCTTCAAAACACAGTTAACTGCTTTCTCCATTGCAAAATATGGATCTGAATGGTTTTGAAATGGACTGGACAAGTTCATGGAGAAGCAAGTATGTACGATTACCTTACAATGATGATGTTTAATTACTGGCAGTGTACCTTAAATCACTTAAATATGAGCATCACTTAAATAGGAGTGAGCTGCAGTTGTCAAAAAAAGCCAACACAGTTCTAGGCTGCATTAACAGAGGGATAGAATCAAGATCATGTGAAGTGTTAATATCACTTTATAATGCTTTGGTAAAGCCACACTGAAAGGGACGCGGTGACTCAGTTGGCTAAGACGTTGAGCTTGTCGATCGAAAGGTCAACAGTTCAGCGGTTCGAATCCCAAGTGCCACGTAATGGGGTGAGCTCCTGTTACTTGTCCCAGCTTCTGCCAACCTAGCAGTTCTAAAGCACGTAAAAAATGCAAGTAGAAAAATAGGGACCACCTTTGGTGGGAAGGTAACAGCGTTCTGTGCGCCTTTGGCGTTTAGTCATGCCGACCACATGACCATGGAGACGTCTTCGGACAGCGCTGGCTCTTCGGCTTTGAAACGGAGATGAGCACTGCCCCCTAGAGTCGGGAACGACAACACATATGTACGAGGGGAACCTTTCCCTTTCCCTTAAGGCCACACTTGGAATACTGCATCCAGGTTTGGTCATCATTGAGGTTCTAGAAAGAGTAGAGAAAGAGCAGCAAAGATGATTAGATGATTAGGGGACTGGGGGCTAAAAATTTCTATAAAGAAATTATATGCTGGAATTGGGTACATTGAGTTTAATAAAAAAAGGACTAGGGTGACATGATAGCAGTCTTTGAATATTTGAGGGGCTGCCCCAAAGAAGAGGGAGTCAACCTGTTCTTCACAGCACCAGGCAGGACAAGAAGCAATGGATGAAAACTAATCCAGGAGAGAAGCAACCTAGAATTAAGGAAGACAATGTAGAACAGTTAGAACAATTAATTAGTGGAACGGCTTGCCTCCAGAAATTGTGGATGGTCCAACACTGGAAGTTTTTAAGAAGAATTTGTACAACCATTTGTCTGAAATTGTATAGGGTTTCTTGCCTGAGCAGGGGGTTGGACTAGAAGCCCTACAAGGTCCCTTCCAACCTAGAAGTAAGGAGAAACTTTCTTACAGTGAGAACAATCAACCCATGGAACAGGAGTTGCCTTCAGAAGTTGTGGGAGCTTCATCACTGGAAGCTTTCAAGAAGAGACTGGACTGCCATCTGTCAGAAATGGTGTAGGGTCTCCTGCTTGGGTGGGTAGGTGGACTAGAAACCCTACAAGGTCCCTGCCAACGCTGTTATTCTGTTAAATATTGCTTGCTGGGATGTCATAAAAAATGGGGACATTGTCCTCCAATTCAGGTATATGAACTTCATAAAAGTAACCAGTTGATCATCATGTGACACCAAATGTGGGATTAGATGAATGTATGATCCGATCTAGCAAGGCCATTCTTATGTTCTCTTTCAGGTTAGTTGTTACTAAAACAGAATGCTCACTTACATAAATCTTGATCTGGTTTTAGAGCATGATTATTTCACTTATCACGAATGCCAAGTCCAAAGCAAATGTGAAGCAAACTGAATAAGTCCATTTGCTTGTGGTAAGGAAACAGCAGAAAGATTATCAGATAGGATGCTTACTTTGAGTTACATCTGAAATATCTCTTGCTATTTATTCAGAGATTTTATTAATAATTACGAATACGAACAAATATTTCGGGTTCATATCTGAAGCCATTTTTTCAGTCTGGATTGTCTTCCTATGGAATCACAACCAAATGTTGCTGCATGAAGTATTAACATTTTCCCATGAATTACATCAATGCAGCCTAAAAATATAACAGCTCGTCATGGCATATTTCCATGTGGATGAGAGACAAATTCAAGGCAAACCTTATCTTGAGCATCTCTGCCATTCAAGGGCTTCCTTTTAAGTGGACCTCAGAGAGATCTTGAAGCAGGAATTCAGAACCTACAGAACAACATGGTTCTGTCAAGAGAAATAGAATAAATGTGATCACAATGGAATGTTATCCATATAAGTCTGGGACGGGAAGAGGAAATGGGTGGGGATGCTTGGAGCTAAAATCTTTCTTTTTAAAATCTTTTATATTTAAAGCAGACTTTAATGGCTAGATGTAAATATGCTATTAAGTTTTCCAGACTCTTCTCTTCTCTTCTCTTCTCTTCTCTTCTCTTCTCTTCTCTTCTCTTCTCTTCTCTTCTCTTCTCTTCTCTTCTCTTCTCTTCTCTTCTCTTCTCTCTTCTCTTCTCTTCTCTTCTCTTCTCTTCTCTTCTCTTCTCTTCTCCTCTCCTCTCCTCTCCTCTCCTCTCCTCTCCTCTCCTCTCCTCTCCTCTCCTCTCCTCAGTTGTTCAGATTCTTGTAGGGAGTGTTAGCATGCAATAAACCTGTATTCATTTGAACTGTCTTGATTCTTGATTGCCTGGGCTTGACAATATCTTCTTTTTAAGATGTAGAGTATCTTGCTTCTAGTTGGACTTTTTGTTGTTGTTATTATAAAAGTCTTCCTTTTCATTGTTGTCCCCGCTCTTCTTTTCTAGCACCCTTTTATGTACAGAAATACGGTTTTATCTTCCCTTTATCTACAGACCCCTCATATCCTGGACATAAATTGTTTCAACTTCTACCCTCAAAATGACACTATAGGGCACTGCACCCCAGAACAACAAGACAGTTTTTTCCCGAATGCCATCACTCTGCTAAACAACTAATTCCCACAATACTGTCAAATTAACTACTAAGACTGTAGTTCTTCTCATCCTGCCTAGTACCTATCTCTTCCCACTTATGGCTATATCCATGTATCTTTACAACTTATATTGTTTTTATTATTTCCTAGTATGATTTCATTGCTTATTAATACCCTATGGCTATAATTAAGTGTTGTACCTTATGATTCTTGATGAATGTATCTTTTCTTTTTATGTACACTGAGAGCATATGCACCAAGACAATTCCTTGTGTGTCCAATCACACTTTTTTATTTTTATTTTTTATTATTCATATTTCTATGCCGCCCATCTCCGAGGACTCTGGGTGGCTTACACCAAAGACAGTATACTAAATAGCATATTGCCCCCTAATAATCCGGGTCCTCATTTTACCCACCTCGGAAGGATGGAAGGCTGAGTCAACCTTGAGCTGGTGAGATTTGATCCGTTGATCTGCTGAACTAGTAGGCAGCTGAAGTAGCTGCAGTACGGCACCCTAACCACTGCGCCACCTCGGCTCTTTGGCCAATAAAGAATTCTATTCTGTCCCGTCCTGTCCTGTCCCGTCCCGTCCCGTCCCGTCCCGTCCTATCCTATCCTTTCGTAGATTTCTACCTGATCTGACAAAGTATAAGTTCTTTCAGCAGTTCCCTAAACAGTTTCTTTCACAAATAATTTCTTCCACTGGATACTTTGTGAAGCTATCTTGGATCATTTCTTTTTTGGAGTGTATGCCCACACTGAAAAGTAAACTTAGGTGAGGTCCACTTTTTAATGGGGTAAAAGGTACACGTCCTACTTCAGATTAAAGCAACCAAACCTGGTTTTCTGATCGAAAATAAATTTTGCAATGTTATATGCTTAAGCAACTGTTTGATTATGTAATGAATCAATCACAGTTGATTTTAGTCACAGATTCCATTCAACCTCCGGCAATGCCAACCAATGTTAATTAAGTACCCTATGTTCTTTATAACAGAACATACTGGTAACAGGGACTTGGTGAGAAACAGATGATGGAAGACAAAATATACTTCTATTTGTACGGTGCCCAAAGTCCCTCTGTGAGAGAGATGGGTGGTTTCTAAAGGCCATGAATGAAATAAAATTTAAGAAAAGGGAGACTTGATATAGGTAGTTTATAGATAAGATGTACCTAAATGTGTGAGCGGCAGCTTCTTTTTCAAGTGATGCCATCCCATCAAATCGTTCTGAAGGTGCTTTTTTCCAAAAGGCAACCAGACTTCCTTTGTTTTTCCTTGAAGACATTTCACTTCTCAACCAAGAAGTGTCTTTAATTGAGTAGTTCTTCTTCTTCTTCTTCTTCTTCTTCTTCTTCTTCTTCTTCTTCTTCTTCTTCTTCTTCTTCTTCTTCTTCTTCTTCTTCTTCTTCTTCTTCTTCTTCTTCTTCTTCTTCTCCTTCTCCTTCTCCTTCTCCTCCTCCTCCTCCTCCTCCTCCTCCTCCTCCTCCTCCTCCTCCTCCTTCTCCTCCTCCTCCTCCTCCTCCTTCTCCTTCTCCTCTATCACTTTGGGTTTCAAACGATTAGAAGCATTGCTATCTTTATTTTGATCAATTCAGATTCCTGGGTTGCTCAGCCCTTCCAAGGGCTACCTATATGTTCATCAAGCTTTCTTTCTTAATTTTTTAATAGTAAAATTTCGATTGCTAAATTTCAGCTATCAGTATCCACAGCTGTGACAATTAGCATGTGCACAACAGTCCTTTACAAAAGGCACACAAAGCCATAGAAATACACCCAGGGACATCTGTTCGGTACACATGTATATATGTATTATCACGTGCACGTGTGCACCAACTTTAAAAGAAAAAGAAGGAAGGTGATGCACTTTTATATGCACTTTTATATAATCCCATTCTTGTGGCAAAAAGGTTTAAAGACAAAGTCAAAAGCTTTACAAAAGACTAGGATTTAAGTGGGGTCTTATTAAAAATTAAGAGGAAACTTGTAGAACACCTAAATCTGTTATTCTAATTCGTTCCAAACCAGGGAAAGTAATGAATAAAGCCAATGTGATTTAAAAGGAGGTTTCCTTTGGATAGTCTGTAAAACAGCCCTGAGCTGGACTGAGCACCCGGGAAAATTCATCTAAATCTCAGTTTTACCTTGAAGTGTCTCCTGCCCCTCTGCACTTAAACTTATATACTGCTTCACAGTGCTTTACAGCCCTCTCTAAGCGGTGTACAGAGTCGCCTATTGCCGGGTCCTCATTTTACCCACCTCAGAAGGATGGAAGGCTGAGTCAACCTTGAGCCAGTGAGACTTGAACTGCCAAACTGCTGACATAGCCTGCAGTACTGCATTCTAACCAGTGCACCACCATCTCTCTCTCTCTCTCTCTCTCTCTCTCTGAAATACAGAAAATAATATAGGACAGGATGAAGCTAAGACATTAATGCCTAACACATTTGGTTATTGTGCTAATATAATTCATATCTGGGTACCAGATTTCTTAGCAGCTTGTCCCACCACTTGAACTATCCAGTTTGTCTCTCTTTGTTTTTTAAGAAAAAAAAAAAAGAACAATTCTTGCAAATTGAAATGCTGGGCTCTGATTTTCAGAGCACAGCATGAGCCTAAATCCAGTTGGTAAAAAAACAGTTGCCAAGATGAACAATTTGGAAGCAATTGAGATGATGAGCAAGAAATTAACTTGTCTTAAAATCGTGTAACTTCTGTACAGTTGCATTCATGTTGGCATGTTTCCAGGTGATTGGAGAATGGGCTCTTTGTTCTTCAGAAAGCTTGGTGTGCAGAGAGCTTAGAGGTGCCTCAAAGGCTGAGATTTGAACCTTTGATTTAGCCAACTCATCCTTTTAAATTGAAACTTTGAATCAAGCCACACTTCCAAATCACAACTTCTGGATGAATACCTGGATCCAACTGTTGTATCAATCAAAGTGGGTGCATCCAAGCAGTTCTGGATGTATGCACATATTTTATGGTGCACACTTGGGAAGAACTTTGCCTCCAGAGTTAGCAGAGAAACCCTTTGTTTAAGTCAACGGACTCTTCAACGCATCCTTTGAATGTGGAAGTCATCTGAATAAGGCCTCAAAGCTTTTAGAAGACGCATCCACGTTAAACACCCTTAACACAATGTTCTTTTTTGCTTCTGCAGATGGTTTTGTAGGGCACCTTTGAAATTGCTTTGCGCATTTATTTAATTGTTTTGTACATTTTTATTGTCAACTCCTGCGAGTCCCTTGGACTGCAAGGCAATCCAACTGGTCTGTCCTAGAGGAGATCAACCCTGGCTGCTCTTTAGAAGGCCAGATCCTGAAGATGAAACTCAAATACTTTGGCCACCTAATGAGAAGGAAGGACTCACTGGAGAAGAGCCTAATGATGGGAATGATGGAGGGCAAAAGAAGAAGGGGATGGCAGAGAATGAGGTGGCTGGATGGAGTCACTGAAGCAGTTGCTGTGAGCTTAAATGGACTCCGGCGGATGGTAGAGGACAGGAAGGCCTGGAGGAACATTGTCGCAATGGGTCGGACATGACTTTGCGACTAACAGCAGCAACATTATCAACTGGTAGGTAAAATGAGGACCCAGATTGTGGGGGCAATAAGCTGACTTTGTATAAATATATAAAAGTATGAAGGCTATTGCTTAACGCATTGTAAGCCACCCTAAGTCTCCGGAGAAGGGCGGCATATAAATTAAAAAAAAACCAAACTGATTTGCCCATTCTGGCTCTACTGAGTAGCACAAGCCAAGGGATTCCCTGATGGTCTTTAGTCAAAGTCCCCCCCTGAAAGTGGATTTATTCCCACTATTATTTCAGAGTCTAACAATGTCTGAGTATTTAAACCCAGGTTGCAGGTGGTCCTCAACCTACAACCACAATTGAGCCCAAAACCTATGTTGCTAAGTGAGAAATGTGTTAAGTGAGCTTTGCCCCATTTTGCGACTTTTCCCCGCTACGTTTGTTAAGTGAATTGCTGTGGTTCTTAACTTGGGAACACGGTTGTTAAGTGAATCTGGCTTCCCCTTTGATTTTGCTTGTCAGAAGGTCACAAAAGGAGCCTTGGTGGCGCAGCGGACTAAAGTGCTGTTAAAGTAGCACTTAGCTGCCAGCTGCCTGCAATTACTGCGAGTTCAAATCTCACCAGGCTCAAGGTTGACTCAGCCTTCCATCCTTCCGAGGTAGGTAAAATGAGGACCCGGATTGTGGGGGCAATAAGCTGACTTTGTATAAAAAAGAACACCGCTTGGGGGGGGGGGGCAAAAGCCTTACTAAGCAGGTATATACAAAAGTATGAAGGCTGTTGCTTAACGCATTGTAAACCGCCCTGAGTCTCCGGAGAAGGGCGGCATATAAATCGAACCAATAAATAAATAAATAAACAAACAAACAAATAAAGAAATAAATGGGGATCACATGACTCCAGGACACTGCAACCGTCATAAATGTGAGTCAGTTCTCAAGCTTCTGCGTGTAAATCACATGACCATGGGATGTTGCAATGATCATAGGTGTGAAAAACGACCGTAAGTCACTTTTCTCAGTGCTGTTATAAAATTGAGCAGTCATTAAATGAACTGTTGTAAGTCAAGGACTACCTGTATTTTTCCACTGGGATGACCTCTACACTTGTCCATGTTTAGTCTGTTGCTCCTCGTCAGAAAAAGGAAACGCAAAGCATCCCATTGCAAAAGTCAGTCAAGATCCAGCAGCCAAAAAAGCTCATACAATGGTTTGTATAAACAGAGGCATAGAATCAAAATCACGTGAAGTGTTAGTAGCGCTTTATAAATCCTTAGTAAAAGACCACACCTGAAATACTGCATCTAGTTTTGGTCACCGCATTACAAAAAAGATGTTGAGACTTTGGAAAAAGTGCAGAAAAGAGCAACTAAGATTATCAAAGGCCTGGAGACTGAAACATATGAAGAATTGTTGCAGTATTTGGTTATGGCTAGTCCAGAGAAGGGACGCGTTGGCTCAGTGGCTAAGATGCTGAGCTTGATGATCGAAAAGCGCTTGGTCTTCGGCTTGGAAACGGAGATGAGCACCGCCCCCTAGAATCGGGAACGACTAGCACATATATGCGAGGGGAACCTTTACCTTTTAGTCCACAGAAAAGAAGGACTAGAGGCGACATGATAGCAGTGTTCCAACATCTAAGGAGCTATCACAAAGAGGAGGGGATCAACTTATTTTCCAAAGCACCAGAAGGCAGGACAAGAAGCAACGGATGGAAACTAATCAAGGAAAGAACTAACCTAGAACTAAGGAGAAATTTACTGACAGTGAGAACAGTTAATCAGGGGAAGAGTTTATCTCCAGAAGTTGTGGATGCTCCAACATCGGAACTCTTTCAGAAGAGATTGGTCCCTTCCAGCTCTATTCTGATTGAAGAGCTTGCCATCAGAAGTCGTGGGTGTTCTGGTCCCACCTGAATTTGGCAAATAAATGGGCCATTTCTGGCCTCCAGAGGGCCTCTGGGGAGGGTGGGGATGGCCGTTTTCGCCCTCCCCAGACTCCTAGAAAGGCTCTGGAGGCTGGGGACATCAAAAAACAGGCCTTCCAGTCCCACTGGAAGTTGGCAAACAGGGCATTTCTGGCCTCCGAAGGGCCTCTGGGGGTGGGGGTGGGGAAGGCCATTTTCGCCCTCCCCAGACTCCTAGAAAGGCTCTGGAGGCTGGGGAGAGAGAAAAATGGACCTTCCCCACCCTCCCCCCCAAGGTCCTCCGGAGGCAGGAAACAACCTGTTTCCCTACTTCCGGTGGGCCCAGAAGGCCCCAAAATCAGCTGGCTGGCATGTGCATCCACGCTGGAGCTGAGCTCACGTGCCCACCGATATGGCTATGCATGCCACCTGTGGCACGTGTGCCACAGGTTCGCCATCACGGGTATAGGGTCTCTTGCTTGAGCAAGGGGCTGGACTAGAAGACCTTCGAGGTCCCATTCCGGCTCTATTCTGATTAGAAGCCCATTTCCTCCAGCAAAGAGGGAGACCTTCAAAAAGCCGGAGTTTTTTTTTTTTCTTTTTCTTGAAACAAATGGGGAGAGAAACAGCTTGCGTGCCAGCACATTAAAATAAAAAAACCCGGTTTGAGCCTGCCTGCGTTTCCTTCCAGAGCTGTAGGTGTCAGTATAAACATGGCTTTGGGGTCAGCTTGTTCTGGGATGTGGTCCCAACCCATTGAGCTGTCCATATTATTGAAGGAGTCGGCATTCAGATGTTCAGCATGCAGGGGAGGTTGTCTGCTCGGCTGTTTGAAGCTTTGGCAGCAGCAGATGACATCTGGTGACTAATGGGCTCAGATGTGAAAGCCATTCCCACAATGCTCTGGGCTGCAGCTGCTCCAAAGCCACAGCAAGAAGCTAGAAACAGGGAAAGAGAGGATCTGTTGAGGGGGAAGGAGAGGGGGAGGAGGAGGAGGAGGGGAGTGAAACCACCCTACACAAATCAATACCTCCTGATTTTCTGAGGAAGTCAAACATGGCCTTCACTGCAAATCAGTTCTGCCGTTCGGGCATTGCCGCTTCAATGGGAAAAGGTCCATGCAGCATCCTGCCGTTCTGAAATGCTTCCCCCCCGTCTCTCTTTCTGTTTTCTCTTTCTGTTTCTCTCTCTCTCCCCCCTTTTCTCTCTCTCTTCTCTCTCTTTCTCTTTTCTCTCTCTCTCTCTCTCTCTGTTTTCTCTCTCTGTGTTTTTTCTCTCTCTCTCCCTCTCCCTTTTCTCTCTCCTCTCTCTCCTCTCTCTGTCTTCTCTCTCTCTCTCTCTTTCTCTTTTCTCTCTCTCTCTGTGTTTTCTCTCTTTCTGTTTTTTCTCTCTCTCCCTCTCCCTTTTCTCTCCCTCTCCTCTCTCTCTCTCCTCTCTCTCTGTCTTCTCTCTCTCTTTTCACTCTCTCTTTTGTCTCTTTCTCTCTCCTCTCCTCTCTCTCTCCTCTCTCTCTCCTCTCTCTCTTTTTTCTCTTTTTTCTCTTTTCTCTTTCTTTTCTCTCCTCTCTTTTCTCTCTCTCCTGTCTCTCTCTTTTCTCTCTTTTCTCTCCCTTTCTCTCTTTCTCTCACTCCTCTCTTTCTCTCTTCCCTTTCCCTTCTTCTCTCTTTCTCTCTCTTCTCTCTTTCTCTTCTCTCTCTCTCTCCTCTCTCTTTTTTCTCTCTTTCTCTTCTCTCTCTTTTTCCCTCCCTCCCTCCCTCTCTCTCAAATGGCAGCACATTCTGTGCTGAATCCCACCAAAATGAAGTTTGATCTTTTCCAGGCATAAGAGGAAAAAAAACCCCCCACATTCTTTAGATTTCTTTTGTTTGAAGAGAATGGCTTGCAAGGGAGGGATGGAGAAAGGGAGAGGGGCAGGAGACACTTCAAGGTAAAACTGAGATTTAGATGAATTTCCCCGGGTGCTCAGTCCAGCTCAGGGCTGTTTTACAGACTATCCAAAGGAAACCTCCTTTTAAATCACATTGGTTTTATTCATTACTTTCCCTGGTTTGGAACGAATTAGAATAACAGATTTAGGTGTTCTACAAGTTTCCTCTTAATTTTTAATAAGACCCCACTTAAATCCTAGTCTTTTGTAAAGCTTTTGACTTTGTCTTTAAACCTTTTTGCCACAAGAATGGGATTATATAAAAGTGCATATAAAAGTGCATCGCCTTCCTTCTTTTTCTTTCAAAGTTGGTGCACATGTGTGCAAATAATATGCATGTGATAATACATATATACATGTGTACCCAACAGATGTCCCTGGGTGTATTTCTGTGGCTTTGTGTGCCTTTTGTAAAGGACTGTTGTGCACATGCTAATTGTCACAGCTGCGGATACTGATAGCTGAAATTTAGCAATCGAAATTTTACTATTAAAAAATTAAGAAAGAAAGCTTGATGAACATATAGGTAGCCCTTGGAAGGGCTGAGCAACCCAGGAATCTGAATTGATCAAAATAAAGATAGCAATGCTTCTAATCGTTTGAAACCCAAAGTGGTAGAGGAGAAGGAGAAGGAGAAGGAGAAGGAGGAGGAGGAGGAGGAGGAGGAGGAGGAGGAGGAGGAGAAGAAGAAGAAGAAGAAGAAGAAGAAGAAGAAGAAGAAGAAGAAGAAGAAGAAGAAGAAGAAGAAGAAGAAGAAGAAGAAGAAGAAGAAGTAGTAGTAGTAGTAGTAGTAGTAGTGGGAGGTGGAAGGACTTTTGTTTACCTCTTAGTAATTACCAGGGCAGAACTTCTCAAGTTTTGAAGGCAATTGGAGCTCTGCTTTTTATTTTAATTCAGAGTTTCTTTGAAAAAGCGACAGTGTTATGCAACGCAGTTTATCACCCTTGGGGTCTTACTTACAGGTACCCAGTATAGGTGACATAAAATTCATGGGATTGTGTAGATTCGTACTGTCCAACCTTAACACACTTGTGCTCCATGAACTGAGTGTCAGACATGCAGATATAGCCACCTTGTGAAGACTCAGGTATGGTAATTCTGAGGAAAGAGATTACATCCACAGGTAATTTAATCTAGTTAGGAACGTTGTGGGCTACATCTTTTTTCTCTTGGCAAATGAGAAACCTCTTGGGGGCATTTTTGGTGATGTTTTGGCATCCATTGATAGAAGAGCATGAGACTGTTTGCAGGGGCTGAGGTGAACAGGCAGTGCTTTCTTCCTTTCATTCTTCTTTCTTTCTTTTCTCTTCTTTCTCCTCCCTCCCTCCTCCCTTCCCTCCCTTACTGATGACCTTCCTTCCAACCTCCCTCCATCCTTCCTCCCTCCCTCCCTCCCTCCTTCCTTCCTTCCTTCCTTCTGTCCTCCCTCCCTCCCTCCCTCCATCTTTCTGTCTTCCTTCCTTCCTGATGGTCTTCCTTCCTTCCTCCTTCCTTCTTTCTGTCCTCCCTCCCTCCCTCCTCCTTCCTTCCTTCTGTCTTCCTTCCTTCCTTCTTTCTGTCCTCCCTCCCTCCTTCTTTTTGTCTTCCTTCCTTCCTGATGATCTTCCTTCCTTCCTCCTTCTTTCTGTCCTCCCTCTCTCCTCCTTCCTTCCTTCTGTCTTCCTTCCTTCCTTCTTTCTGTCCTCCCTCCCTCCTTCTTTTTGTCTTCCTTCCTTCCTGATGGTCTTCCTCCCTCCCTCCTTCTTTCTGTCCTCCCTCCTCCCTCCTTCTTTCCTTCTGTCTTCCTTCCTTCCTTCTTTCTGTCCTCCCTCCCTCCTTCTTTTTGTCTTCCTTCCTTCCTGATGGTCTTCCTTCCTTCCTCCTTCCTTCTTTCTGTCTTCCCTCCTTCCTCCTTCTTTCCTTCTGTCTTCCTTCCTTCTTTCTGTCCTCCCTCCCTCCTTCTTTTTGTCTTCCTTCCTTCCTGATGGTCTTCCTTCCTTCCTCCTTCCTTCTTTCTGTCTTCCCTCCCTCCCTCCTTCTTTCTGTCTTCCTTCCTGATGGTCTTCCTTCCTTCCTCCTTCCTTCTTTCTTCCTCCCTCCCTCCCTCCTTCTTTCTGTCTTCCTTCCTGATGGTCTTCCTTTCTTCCTCCTTCCTTCTTTCTGTCCTCCCTCCCTCCTTCCTTCCTTCTGTCTTCCTTCCTTCCTTCCTTCCTTCTTTCTGTCTTCCTTCCTTCCTTCTTTCCTTCCTTCCTCCTTCCTTCTTTCAGTCCTCTCTCCCTCCCTCTCTCCCTCCCTCCTTCCCTCCCTAAATCCACCTCTATTCTCTTGCACAACAGCTGGGCAAGTAGGAAGACTTAGTCCCACAGTATTGGCTATGGAGAGACGTTTGCCCTTTCCCTCCCTGTGTCCCAAACCTCAGCAAATCAGAGCTAGCCATGAACAAGAAAATAAAATGTGCATAAAAGGGAAGGTTTTTCATCTCGCCCACCCCTAAACAATACGCGCATATTTCCTGCAGTGGTCTCTTTCCCAACCAAACCCAAATCTCATGAAAATTCAGCATGTTTCTACCGCTGAGCTCCCTCCCGCCTGCCCGGTTTCATCCAAAGATGCTGTTTTTTGGTCTAACCAATTGGCAATTCCTTTCCAACAGAGGAAGCAGAATTCCCTTTGCAAAGCCACAGCGGCCGCCTCCTCAATTCGGTTAGCTGTCATTTTAAATAAGGTACGCTGTACAGACAGCTGCTTCCTGGGAGGCATTAGATGAATTAGAGGAGGAAAGAAAGTCATAAATAAGAAAGATCTCCAAAATAGGCTTCCCTACATCTGCATGAGGGAAGGTTTTGCTTCAAAAAGGAAACATTTACTCAAACCCTTTGCACGAATAGCGAAGAATTTTCCTCGGTTATTGAAACAGGAGGTGGTTTTTGCCTTTCCCTCTGTGGGTCTCGCACAGCAAACATGAATTTGCAATGATTTTAGGGCAAAGATGTCCTGTTCGTTTAGGTCATTCTAGAAAGTCCAGCAAATATATATCATAATTGTGGCACTGAAATCAATAGGGGCAATGTTTACTATGCAAAATTGTTATGCAATTCTTCTTTAGCATCTTCATTTCTGATTTCTTCCCAATGTTTTGTTGTATTATCTTATTCATTTTATTTTATTATTTTATATTTTATTATTTTATTTTATTTATTTTTATTTCATTTATTTTTATTTTATTTTATTTTGACTCAGCCTTCCATCCTTCCGAGGTGGGTAAAATGAGGACCCAGATTGTTGGGGACAATAGGCTGACTCTGTAAACCGCTTAGAGAGGGTTGTAGAACACTGTGGAGCTGTATATAAGTCTTAAGTGCTATTGCTGTCTTGTCTTGTCTTGTCTTGTCTTGTCTTGTCTTGTCTTGTCTTGTCTCGTCTCGTCTCGTCTCGTCTCGTCTCGTCTCGTCCTGTCCTGTCCTGTCCTGTCCTGTCCTTGTTCTGTCCCTGTCCCACACATGCACACAAACAGACAGCCGGGGGTTAAATAAACTGGCAGACAACCAATTCTTCCGATAAGAAGCTTGGCAGCAACCCAGTAGCTGCTTGCCAAGAACTTTACTCAATAAACAAAATACACACAGTCAAGAATTATCCAGTTCGTAAAATAAATCCAAGGCCGATAATGTTGTTTCCAAAGATGCAATGTGACTCGATAGTAGTTAGTTTTGTCCATCACAGAGTCTGAATGGCCACCTCACCCCCTTTTATACCCTGTGGGGTGTGGTCCAGTGACTCAGCTTAATCTCTGGCATGCCTTTTCTTCTGTTGTGCGCGCTTATCTCTGCGACACTGCCGAGGATCCAGCCAAGACTCATTTCCCTCATCACTGTCCACCTGTGGCTGCGTGGACGTTCTTGACCCCGGCCCTATCTCTTGCCCTTCGGCGGACACCGAAGGCATTGCCAGAGAGGAGGGTCCTGGAGAGGGAGGCCTTGCCAACTCCTCTCCTTCACTCTTGGAGTCCTCTCCTGCCAATGACACAGGCTCAGGTAATGGAGCCACAATAGTCCTGTCCTATCCTATTTTATATTTTATATTTTATATTATTTTATATTTTATATTATTTTATATTTTATATTTTATATTATTTTGTTTTATTTTTCTGTGTATTAATGATTCAACTGTGGAGGTGGTTAGCGGTATCAAGTTTCTGGGTGTGCAGCTGACAAGCAGGCTAGCTTGGTCGCACATCAGTGAGACACCGGTGAAGCAGGCATAGCAGCGCCTGCATTTTCTGCATCATATGAGAAGAGCAAATCTTCCTTCCTCTGTCCTCACCACATTCTCTAGTGGATTGAAAGCATCTTGTCCTATTGCCTTACTGTGGTTCGGAAGTATTACTGTTTCAAACAGGAAGACTATGCAGAGAGTGGAGAGGACGGCAGAAAAGATTATTGGGAGTTCACTTCCTTCTATCCAGGACATGGCATATGAAAAGACACAGGAAGCAGTTTAGATGGGGGAGCAGGAAAGAAGAACGAACTGGAGAAAACACGGCAGTTTCTAGACGAGTTACTTGAGTAACAGATCTGTCTGCACTGAGTTGTTGCTACAAGTGAGATTATCTTGTTTACTGAAACGTTTAGATTTATTTGAATACTTATGAATATTCCATTGGGAGCAGGAAGGGGATAGACAGAAGTAAATAATATCATAATGATGATAAATTGGTTGTAGGGAAGAAGTTACCTCAGGAATTTTAATTGGGAGATATATTTGTAGCTGCAATGTTCAGATGATTTTAGCTACAGTTCACTAGGTATCATATTTAATCCAAGCACAAGGCAAGCCTATTGACACCGCTGTCAATAGATTTTTTAAAAACAATCGCCTGCTTAAGGACCTGAAACCATAAGCAATAGCAAAAATCTTATTTCTCAAGAGAACGAGAAGGAGAAAGAGAAGGAGATTTGGATGATTCAAGATCTTAGAGCACAATAGAATTCTTTATTGGACAAATGTGATTAGATATACGAGGAATTTATCACTGGTGCAGAAGCTCTCAGTGTACATGCAAAACAGCAAAGTAGTAACAATCATAATATCAAAGTAATAATAATCGCAATACTGATACCAATAAGAGAAGGTAGTGAAACAGATAAGAAGAATAAAAGTAATACAGCCAAGCTACATGGATAAATATAGCAATAGCAATAGTATTTAGACTTATATATCGCTTCATAGTGCTTTTACAGCCCTCTCTAAGTGGTTTACAGAGTCAGTGACCCCAACAATCTGGGTCCTTGTTTTACCCACCTCGGAAGGATGGAAGGCTGAGTCAACCTTGAGCTGGTGAGATTTGAACTGCCAAACTGCAGCTAGAAGTCAGCTGAAGTAGCCTGCAGTGCTGCACTCTAACCACTGTGCCACGTCGGCTCTATACTTAGACATAAGACAATTGTCCCTGTGTCTCATTGTTTTGGCATCCAATGCCCTATAGCGGCATCCCGAGGGGAGGAGTTAAAACAGTTTATGTTTCATGGATGTGAGGAGTCCGTAGATATTTTCTCACCCCTCTTTCTGGCTCATGCAGTATACAGATCCTCAATGGAAGGCCGGCTCGTTGCGATTGTTTTTTTCTGCAGTCCTACATGCTGAAGTCTCTACCTGTCCTGTTTGGTTACTCTACCAAATCAGACAGTTATAGAAGTACAAATGACAGACTCAATAATTCCTCTGTAGAACTGTGTCAACAGCTACTTGGGCAGTCTGAACTTTCTCAGTTGATGCAGGAAGAATATTCTTTGTTAGTCTCGAGAAAAGAAGGACTAGGGGTGACATGATAGCAGTATTCCTGTAGCAGTATTTGAGGGGCTTCCACCAAGAAGACGAGGTCAACCTATTCTCCAAAGCACCTGAAAGCAGGACAAGAAACCATGGATGGAAACCAATCAAGGAGAGAAGCAACTTGGAATTAAGGAGAAACTTCGCAACAGTGAGGACAATTAACCAGTGGAACAGCCAGATGGAGCCTTATAAGGTCTATGACAACTCGCCATGGCCAACTCACCACGACCAACTCGCTGCAGGACAACTTGCTGCAGGACAAGAGTTACACTAATATCAAAGCAATGGTGGAATAAAATCATTTAAAAAAAGGATGAAAAAGGAGGGTCAGAATGAAATATGAATGGCAAAAATCAAAATAATTTTTATTTATTTAAGATAATGAAATGAAATTGTTCAATTGTCCCTGCAGTGAGTTGTCTCATGACGAGTTGGCCATTGAGAGTTGTCCCGCCAGGGGTGGGCTGCTGGGGGTTCTCAGGGGTTCAGGAGAACCTCTAGCTATGATTTTGTGCAGTTCGGAGAACCCCCAAATCCCACTCCTGGCTGGCCCCTCCCACCCCACCCCACCCCTCCCAGGAGTCCCCACACAGCCTGTTTTGGATGCAGGTAAATGCAGGGCACACGTGGAGGCTCAGGGAGGGTGAAAAATGGGCCTACTGGAAGTTCAGGAAGGCCAGAAACAGGCTTGTTTCTGGCCTCCAGAGGGCCTCCGGTGCCTGGGGAGGCTGTTTTCGCCCTCCCAGAGGCTCGAGGAAAGCCTCTGGAGCCCGGGGAGGGCAAAAATACACCCCCCACCATGGTGCAGGATAACGACTAGGCCATGGCCACCATGGCCACACCCACCCAGCAACCAGGTTGAAAACCCCTTGCTAAAATTTTTGAAGCCCACCCCTGTGTCCCGCAGCAAGTTGGCCGCAATGAATTGGCTGCGGCGAGTTGGCCATGGCGAGTTGGCCGCAGCAAGTTGGCTATGGCAAGTTGTCCCATTTCCAAAGTCGAGTGCAGGCCTTGTACTTTACTGTACTGAAATTAAAATGAAAGGGTTTTTTTAGAGGAAATGCTTTGGTTCAGCACTGAAGTACTACATGAGAGAGAGAGAGAGAGAGAGAGAGAGGGAGGGAGGGAGGGAGGGAGAGAAAGGGAGAGGAGAGAAAAAACACACCCCTTCAAATCAACCCCATCAGCCTTCCTGTTCTACCTGCCTCTGCTCCTCCTGGGTTTCTCTTTCGTAGCCACGCCAGGAGGGGCGACCAAGCCTTGGGAATTCGCTTCCATAAATAAGAGATTGCATTATGAAGCCAAATCCCTACAGCACAGTCTATTATGCTCAATAGCACATAGGCAGAAGGAAAAGATAGATAATCTCCCCTTGTATTTCTTCTCTGTTTTTTTTTTTTTTTTTAAAGGAGGAAGGCAATCAATGAATGCAGTGAGCGAGGGCAGGCACAAAGAAACCAGAACGCAGCCTTAGTTGGAGGTTTTTCATACAATGGTTGCTTGGGTGTTGTCAGGCTCCCGACAGCCGAACTGAGAGCATGGAAGGAGGCAGCTCTCTCTCCTCTTTCCAAAGCAGCCCACGGGAACAAGCGCTAACAGAGAGCCTCGGGGGTCAACAGAACGTCATCTGGGGGTGGGGGGTGGGGAGTCCTGCTGATTTCACAATAAAAGCAACCAGCGCCAAGCGGAGTGAATTCTGCCTTTGATTTTTTAAGACCCTCTTTTCTCCTCCCCAACTTCATCCCTGCATTCTCATCTCGCCCTTCTAATTTCTTAGAAGGGGACCTCGGTTTCATCAGAGTTCAAGAAAGGAAGGATTTGAGGGTGCCCCAACAGTCTCCTTCTTGCTAGAAAAGCGGTACGCGTGATGAGAAAAACAACAAATAAAGGCCTCCCTATAGAAAAGAAGCTTAAATAAAGTTAAATCAAAACTTTAAATAGTTACTATATATTTAAAGGGGGTGACCCAGTGGTAAAATCAATGTTTTTTTACTACCAGTTCTGTGGGCGTGGATTGGTGGGCATGGCAGTGGAAGGATACTGCAAAATCTCCATTCCCACCCCACTCCAGGAGAAGGATACTGCAAAATCTCCATTCCCACCCCACTCCAGGGGAAAGATACTGCAAAATTCCCATTCCCTCCCCACTCCTGGGAGAAGGATATTGCAAAATCTCCATTATCACCCCATTACCATTACCAGCCAGAGGTGGTATTTGCCAGTTCTCCAAACTACTCAAAATTTCCGCTACCAGTTTGCTGAACTACTCAAAATTTCCACTACTGGTTTTTCAGAACCTGTCATAACCTACTGGATTTCACCCCTGCGGCGACCTAGTTTAATGAAAAGAAGGACTGGGGGTGACATGATAGCTGTTTTCTAATATCTAAGAGGCTGCCACAAAGAGGAAGGGTCAACTTATTCTCCAAAGCATCAGAAGGCAGGAGTAGAAGCAATGGGTGTAAACTCATCAAGGAGAGAAGCAACCTAGAATTAAGGAGAAATTTCCTAACAGTGAGAACAATTAACTAGTGGAAAGGCTTGCCTTCAGAAGTTGTGCCTGCTCCATCTCTGGAGTTTTTAAAGAAGATATTGAAAATCCACTTGTCTGACATGGTATAGGGTCTCTTGCTTAAGCAGGGTTGGACTAGATGACCTCCAAGATTCCTTTCAAATATGTTATTTTGTTATTCCAAAGCACTTGAGGGCAGGACAAGACGTAGCAGGTGAATGAGTGTTAAAGAGAGATCCAACCTGGAACTAAGAGAAATGTCCTGATAGTGAGAACATGTAATCAATGGAATAGATTGACTCCAGAAGTTGTGGGTGCTCTATTATTGGAGAGACTGGACATCTATTTGTCTGGAATAGTATAGAGCCGTGATGGTGAACCTATGGCACGTGTGCCACAGGTGGCATGCATAGCCATATCAGTGGGCACGTGAGCTCAGCTCCGGCACACATGTGTGCGCCGGCCAGCTGATTTTCACGTCTTCTGGACCCACCAGAAGTAGGGAAACAGGTTGTTTCCTGCCTCCGGAGGGACTCGGGGGGTGGGTGGAGGGTGGGGGGAAGGCCCATTTTTCTTTCTCACCTGGCTCCAGAGCCTTTCTAGGAGTCGGGGGGGGGGGTGAAAACAGCCTTCCCCTCTGCCGGAGGCCCTCCAGAGGCCAGAAACAGCCCGTATGCCAACTTCCGGTGGGACCGGAAGGCCCGTTTTTTGCTGTCCCCAGCCTCCAGAGCCTTGAGTACTTGAGCAGAGGGTTAGACAAGAAGACTCCCAAGGTCCCTTCCAATCCTATTATCTTACATTCTACAGTTTGGAGTGGATGTGTGGAGTGTGAAGGAATCATGAACAGTTTTTAATGCAGTCCCAACTGCAACCTTCTGGGGAGAAAATCCCAAACTATTCAGAATTGGGACAACCATCAAAGCAAGTGGGAACCCTGAACACACTTTGACATTCATATTTGCTACATTGTCCGCTTCTCCACCCAGAAGGACTGGCATACCCTACCACGACAAGCGGGCATGCTCTAGGTAAGTTAAAGAAGTATGGAAATAGTCATTCACCTCCCTTGGAGGTCTTTCAAGGACATTGGGTGTCATCTTTTGGACATTGGGTATTTCCTGAGGAACTTTCCATGACCTTGAAGGCCTGTAGAGACAATGGTGCCATTGGAACACACGCGCCCTCAAGATTGTCAATAGAAATATTAGATTCCTGGTCAACAGGAATCTGCTTCAATAAACCTTGCAGTTAGACTACATCAATGTACTTCTTTACATAGAGCTGCCCTTGAAGATAATTCAGAAACAGTAATCAGGACAAAACATAGCTCTGACAGAGAAGGAATAGAATAGAATAGAATAGAATAGAATAGAATAGAATAGGATAGGATAGGATAGGATAGGATAGGATAGGATAGGATAGGATAGGATAGGAGAGGAGAGGAGAGGAGAGGAGAGGAGAGGAGAGCTGGAAGTGACCTTGGAGGTCTTCTAGTCCAGCCCCCTGCTCAAGGAAGAGAACCTATACCATTTCAGATAAGTGACTGCTTAGTCCCGTTATGGCGAACCTATGGCATGCATGCCACAGGTGGCCTGCGGAGCCATATCTATGGGCATGCAAGCATTGCCCTAGTCCAGCTCCAGTGCGCATGCGTGTGCCGGCCAGCTGATTTTTTGGGCCTTCTGAGCCCACCGGAAGTCAGGAAACAGGCCATTTCTGGCCTCCGGAGGGCCTCCGGGGGGTGGGGGTGGGGAAGGCCCTCCGGAGTTATTTATCTACTCATATTTGCATGCTTTTGAAGTGCTAGGTAGGCAGGAGTTGGAGCAAGTAGTGGGAGCTCACCCTGTCGCGTGGTGCTCAGGTCTCGAACCTGAGCTGCTGGCCCACACGCAATTTCTGCTACCGGTTCGGGCGAACTGGTTTGAACCGACTGAATACCACCTTTGGGCTGGTGGTACAAAGTAGAGGTGCATGGCTAGTAGACATATAAATAGAAGTGTCGCTGGTCACTAGGTGCCAGATGGTGCCTCTACATCTGCTTTTGCCTCTGTTTGCATGAAAAAGAATTTGCCAACCTAGATAATTTAAATAAAGCTTTAGCTGTGGATTCCTTTGATGTTGACTTTTCTCTCTCTTCATTTTCACTGAAGATGATGCCAGGAGAAAAGTGGAAATTCACTGCAGAAGTAAAGACCAATCAAAATAAACCAACCAAGAAGAAGAAGAAGAAGAAGAAGAAGAAGAAGAAGAAGAAGAAGAAGAAGAAGAAGAAGAAGAGGAGGAGGAGGAGGAGGAGGAGGAGGAGGAGGAGGAGGAGGAGGAGGAGGAGGAGGAGGAAGAAGAAGAAGAAGAAGAAGAAGAAGAAGAAGAAGAAGAAGAAGAAGAAGAAGAAGAAGAAGAAGAAGAAGAAGAAGAAGAAGAAGAAGAATGGGGTGAATGAGGAATGGGGCTTGCTCTCACTTTATAGACTCCCACCAACACCAACAGGGCAAGCCACTAGAATATAGAGCACAACCCCATTCCTTACTAGCACTGATGATGTTACCTAGTTGGGTAATGAAATATCTGCAAGAAAACAATCAAGCTCAAAGAGCACCAAGGACCCCTCATGTCAACCCTGAGCTACAAATATTCTCCTTTATGAGTAAAATCCTTCTGTTTTGCATACTTCTAGGTATGGTTGTCATAGGCCACAGGATAGATACTTAGTTCTGAAAAAAAAACTGTTCCTTAATGCTGAGATAACCTCCGTATTTTCAGCCCTCAGACCAAGACAGAAGGGGTGATTATCTCGGTATTTGTTGTTTTAATCATTCAGTTGTGTCCGACTCTTGGTGTTCTGACCCAGCCTTAGCAGAAGCAAGAAACAGACTCCTTGTCATGAAAACCCCTCTTTATTTAGCTCTTGTGAATTAATTGCATTCACCCACTGAAAAGTCCAGGCAGTAGTCCTCCAAGGAGTTAACTTCAGTACAGACCTTATCAGTTCCTTGCGATAATTGCCAGGCCATGAGCTCCCAGTCGCAAAGCTGCAAATTAAGTTCTGGCAAGCAGTTTTTGTGGCACAAAATCCAATGAGCAAAACCTTCAGAAATCCGAATGGTTGTCTCCTACGTCAACCACTCCCATTTCCTTCTATTTATTCTCTAGCCAGGGAGGGGCTATTCACCGTCCACGTGTGCTTTGCTTCCCGAGTCGACTCCTTGTCCTCCGTTGCTCACGTCTTCTAACTGCTCTGTGCATACATGCATCTGGAACAGGCCCCAGCTGTTCTTCCTCCCCACTTATCTCAGCCTCCAAAGGCAGCTGCCTCTCCAGTGACTGGGAAATGTCGGACGGCCCTGGCTCTATCTCTGCGTCTGATGCAGAGCATCCATTAGAGCCTTCCCCAGACTCCAGCACTGGCCCAAGTTCCTCCCCAACCTACTCATCGTCTGAGTCTGCCACCAGCTCCGCTGGCAGCTGGTGGGCTACAACACTTGGTGACTTTATAGGCAAGTGCTGTCCATGCTACCCTGTCAAGCACAACTTCTTTCAATTGTTGGATGTTCAACTTTGTACCAGATTTAATGTTATCAAGCCAGCGTGTTCTTTGCTCGGCCCTTCTTCTTGTTCCACTAACCATTCCTAGCATCATTGCCTTCTCCAATGAATTTGCACCCATGACACGGCCAAAGTAACTCAGATGTACTCTTGTGATCTTAGCAAGTAGTGGTGTGTCTAGTTTTATATGATTTAACACCTCTCTGTTAGGTATTCTGGCTGTCCATGGTATACTATCTCCAGTATTAGCATCACATTTATTTAATTTATTTAATTGTATCCTGCCATTACTAATTAACAGAATAAGAGAATTGGAAAGGACCTTGGAGGTCTTCTAGTCCAATCCCCTGCTCAAGCAGAAGACCCTAGACCATTTCTGACAAATCGTTGTCCACACTTTTCTTAAAAACTTTCAGTATTGGAGCATTCAAAACCTCTGGAGGCAATTTGTTTCACCGGTTAATTGTTCTCACTGTTAGGAAATTTCTCCTTAGTTCTAAATGGCTTCTCTCCTTGATGAGCTTTTATCCATTTCTTCTTGTCCTGCCTTCAGGTGCTTTGGAGAATAGGTTGACCCCCTCTTCTTTGTGGCAACCCCTGAGACATTTTGTTTGAATTTACTCTAAAAAGCATCTAGGAGAAGGAAAAACAGAGCCATGCTTCAGATGGAAGCGATCACAATTCATTGAAAGTGTTTCCAGTAAGAATTTGGAATGTCAGCTAGTAGCTTGTGATCAATGAACACTGAGATGAAGAACAAACAGACACACACACACACACACACACACACACACACACACACGACTGCCAACACTGGCAATCTCAGCAAATTGCAATGACCCCAGGAAAAAAAAAATGATATATTTGTCAGTGAGGCTGTGACACAAATCCCACCAGGATGTTCTTCTGTCTTGACATCTGATGAAGTATGCGAGTCATGGCATTTGCATGATGACAAGTGTTATTGGTGCATTATCATTTTATTTATTCACTTTCAGGACTTATATGGATGCCTACCTCATTCAGGGCTGTCGAACTCAAGGCCCGGGAGCCGGAGCCAGCCCACAGGGTGGTTAGATCTGGCCCACAGAGCCACCCTGGAAACAAAGGACCAGCCCATGGTGCCTCTGCCAGTGAAAACAGAGCTCAAGAGGGCCGTGTGTGGCCCTCCTGAGCTGCGTTTTCATTGGTAGAGGGTTGCAGGAGGCCGTCACAGCTGATAATGGAGCTCGGGAGCCCATTTTCGCTGGCAGACCACTCGGGCCACTACACACACCCCTGACACAAGCGATGTCGAGATGGCCACCACCCCCTGTCCCCTTAAGGTCAAATACAACCCTGGTACGATCCTCAATGAAATCGAGTTTGACACACCCCTGCTCTACATGGTCCATAATAATCCATACAACAGTTTAGAAATGAAGGCGTCCCTCCCCACAGGCACTACACCAAACATCTTCACAGTTCAACCCTATCCTACTATCCAACATCCTGTCTTACTGTATTGGAGAATATTCAGGTATTTATTTCCTTCTGGAAGGCTAAGAAGGCAGGGACCAGAGGTGGGTTTCAGCAGGTTCTGACCAGTTCTGGAGAATCGGTAGTGGAAATTTTGAGTAGTTCGGAGAACTGGCAATAAAAATTCTGACTGGCCCCATTCCCATCTATTCTCTGCCTCCCAAGTCCCAGCAGATGGGGATTTTGCAGTATCTTTCCCCTGGATTGGAGAGGGAATGGAGATTTTACAGTATCCTTCCCTGCCACGCCCACCAAGCCATGGCACGCCCACCAAGCCACGCCCAAAAAACTGGTAGTAAAAAATTTTGAAACCCACCATTGGCAGGGACACTTTTTTGATGAAGCTGTTCCAAAGAGCTAGGGTGGCCACTGAGAAGGCATCACTCCAAGGTGCTATCAGATGGCAACATTTAAGCAGGGGTGGGATTCCGAAATTTTAGCAACCGGTTCTCTGCCTGGTTGCTGGGTGGGTGTGGCCATGGTGGGCATGATCTACTTGGCCTTCTGCACCATGGTGTGTGTTGGGGGTGTTTTTGCCTTCCCCAAGCTTCAGAGGTTTTCCTGGAGCCTCCAGGAGGGCGAAAATGACCTTCCCTGGCTCCGGAGGCCCTCCGGAGGCTGGAAATGGGCCCGTTTCCAGACTTCCGGAACTTCCAGGAGGCCCGTTTTTTGTCCTCCCAGAGCCTCCGCGCGGGCCCCGCACTTACCTGGCATCCATAACAGGCTGCATGGAGACTTCTGGGAGGGGTTGGGTTGGGTGGGCGGGGCCAGCCAGTCCTTGCAACTGCCGGTTTGGTGAACCAGATGTAAAAATAGCATCTGGTTCGCTCAAACCAGTCCGAACCGGCTGAATCCCACCCATGTATTTAAGGAAGGGAAACTGGAGCGCTTCTACCCTGTCTAAATTAGTAGGAAAGGCAGATACTCATAAGGGAGAGATGATATTCCAAGTAACCCAGGGCTTTAAAGATGACAACCAAAACTTTGAATTGCACTTGGAATGCAACCAGAAGCCAATGCAGTTCATGCAGCCATGGTATTACTTGGGTAAATCCCAGGACACCCAAAACTGGTTGCGGCTGCATTATAAACAATTTGCTGCTACCAAAGAACCTTCAAGAGTGGCCCCATGAGAAGCATACAGCAGTAATCCATACTAAAACAGATTGTGAACACATTTAGAATCTTGGCAGACAACTTTAAAGGGGGGTGGGGGTGGGGGAAGCACCTTTTGCAATGAAGGTGTGTCTCAACAGGCAACAACTCTCTTCAGATTTTAATGAGCAATCTGATTAATTGTGCATTTTGTTGCAATTTTGTTCTGACACTGGGTTTTTTTTTCCTGTCATTTGATGTGATGAAGGCTGAACGCTGGTTTGTACAGAAAATGTCATTATTTGTACCCTATCAAAAACATTGTCTTCATTTGGGATTAAAATTTTAGAACTGGGTTCTTTCCCCATCTATATACAGGTACGTACACAAACATACTTTCTGCTAGAAAAAAAATGGCACTATCAACACTTCCCCTCAAAAATTACAGTTGAGTTTATTATTTTTTTATTTATTATTTATTATTTAAATTTCTATATCGCCCTTCTCCTTTCGGACTCAGGGCGGTGAACAGCCAAAAATAAAACATTTGTACACAAAAGTTAAAATAGTTTTAAAATAATTAAATAAAGTTTGGCCCATAATTTAAAACATTTCAATTAAAATCAGTATCAATTTTAAAACCAATATTAGAAAAAAAAGAGGGGGGAGGCTAATAACTAAGAAATAGTTATCCTTTGCTGACTGGTATCAGCCACAAAAAAAGAGGAGAATCTGTGATAGTGATGAATATCTGTGGCTCAGGTGGAGGATTTGTCAGTGTATAAAATGTATTCATGAACTGGAATAGACATGGTAACAGGTCAGTTGATGGGGACTGTTTCAGAGGTGGGTCTCAGCAGGTTCTGACCAGTTCTGGAGAACTGGTAACGGAAATTTTGAGTAGTTCGGAGAACTGGTAAATACCACCTCTGACTGGCCCTGCCCCCATCTATTCTCTGCCTCCTGAGTCCCAGCTGATTGGGAGGAAATGGAGATTTTGCAATAACTTTCCCCTGGATTGGGGAAGCAATGGAGATTTTACAGTGTCCTTCCCCTGGAGCGGGGTGGGAATGGAGATTTTACAGTATCTTTCCCCTGCCACTCCCACAAAGCCATGCCACGCCCACAAAGCCACACCCACAGAACCGGTAGTAAAAAAATTTGAATCCCACCACTGGGACTGTTTGGTGACCCAGACGGCTCGGAGCCTGGGTGTGGCTTAAGTTCACTGATCTGTGTATATATATGAGTGCTTCTGTGATTATTGATTCTGTACTTCTGGATTTTGAGTTCTGGTTCTGGCTTCTGCTGTATGTATATAAAGAAGTTTCTTATAAGAATGAGTCCTGCTGAGTTATTTACTTGTGAGCTGGTTGGATTGCTGCAAACTCTAACAGGATTAGGGTGCAGGTTCATTCTTCAAGCTTATGGGTTAGTTTCCAAATGTTACATTACCAGGCTGGGTAACATCTTCAGATTAGATAGTCACTTGTCTGAAATGGTATAGGGTTTCCTGCTTGAGCAGGGGGTTGGACTAGAAGACCTCCAAGGTCCCTTCCATCTCTATTCTGATTGAAGAGGTATTGAAGGAGGATGCTGGGAGAGGTCATTGCAGAACAATGATCCCCACTCCCTATCCCTGGAAGTGGTCCAGCAAGATATCTTGGATGGTTAAAGCCACTGAAAGATCCAAAGGGACCAGGATCAACACAGATAAACACACCAACCCGATCCTGAGCACACCAAACCTGATCCACAATTGTGACCAATGCTATCTCAATACTATACTCAGTCTGAACCTTGACTGAAAAAATCCAGATAATTTAATAAACAAACAAATAAACAAGCAAGCAAGTCAAAAAGAGCCTTGATAGTACAATGGTCTAAGCACCCTGTTATTAACACATCTGCCTGCAATTACTGCAGGGTTCGAATCTCTCCAAGGCTCAAGGTTGACTCAGCCTTCCATTCTTTCTAAGGTAGGTGAAATGAGGACCCAGTTTGTGGGGGCAATAAGCTGACTTTGTATAAATATACAAAAGTATGAAGGCTATTGCTTAATGCATTGTAAGCTGCCCTGAGTCTCCGGAGAAGGGCGGCATATAAATCAAATTAAAAAAAAAAATAATTCTTCTTGTTCTCCTCCCAGATATTATGAAGGTCAACAGGATTGCTGAACATATAACATTTGTTCTTGAAGACAAGGTTGGTTCGAGAAGTTCATCACATCTGTATAGGTGACAATGATAACATGATATTTGGGGGATTCTATCACAGTGAATCACTGGGAAACACACTCTATCACTGGGAAAGCCAAGGGAAATAATCAAATCCATAAAAAAGTGAAAATGAAAATATTTAGGACATGTGATGCGACACCTGGAAAAATACGGCATACTTCACTTAACCCCCCAAGGAAAGATTGAAGGCAAACGAGGTCTAGGCAGAAGAAGAACATCATGGCATCAAAATTTAAGGGACTGGTTTGGACAAAACTCAACAGCACTTTTTCGTTTGGCTGTTGATAAAAAATAGGATTGCTAACATGGTCGCCAACATCTGATGATGGATATGGCACAAGAAGAATCACAATGAAGAAAATTATGACTGGCAAACCCAAGAAATACAATAGTCATACCCAAACACAATAACAATAGTCATAGCAATAGCACTTAGACTTATATACCACTTCACAGTGCTTTTTACAGCCCTCTCTAAGCAGTTTTACAGTTTTACAGAGTCAGCATAATTTATTTATTTACTTATTTATTTATTAGTTCGATATATATATATATATATATATATATATATATATATATATATATATATATATATATACATACATACATACATACATACATACATACATACATACATACATACATACATATATATATATATATATATATATATATATATATATATATATATAATTTATATATCGCCCTTCTCCCGAAGGGACTCAGGACAGTGTACAGCCAGCATAAAACCCACAAATATAAAATTTAAAAACAGTCTAAAAATATTAAATAATTTGGCCCGTAATTAAAATAAACAACCCAATTTAAATAATTTAAGAAGAATAAAATTAAAAAAATTAGGCCAGCCCAGCTTCTTGAAATAAGAGCGTCTTGAGGGCCCGGCAGAAGGTGCGCAAGTCGGGAATCCTCCGCATCTCGGGGGGCAATTCGTTCCAGAGGGCAGGAGCCCCCACAGAGAAGGCTCTCCCCCTGGGGGTCGCCAGCCGACATTGCTTGGCCGACGGCACCCGGAGGAGCCCCTCTTTGTGGGGGCGAGTTGGCCGGTGGGAAGCTATTGGTAGCAGCAGGCGGTCTTGTAAATATCTTGGTCCTAAGCCATGGAGTGCTCTAAAGGTGATAACCAATACCTTGAATCGCACCTGAAGTACCACTGGAAGCCAGTGCAGCTCGTGCCATGACGTTCCCATAACCACCCGTGCGGCCACATTCTGGACCAGTTGGAGCCTCCGGGTGCTCTTCAGGGGGACCCCATGTAGAGAGCATTACAATAGTCCAGGCGGGAAGTGACGAGGACATGAGTGACCATGCGTAGGGAGTCCCGATCCAGAAAGGGACGCAACTGGTGGATCAGGCGAATCTGATAGAAAGCCCCCCTGGCCACAGCCGTCATGTGTTCTTCTAAGGACAGCTGTGCATCCAGGAGGACACCCAAGTTGCGAACCCTCTCCGGGGGGGCCAATGACTCACCCCCAATAGTCAGAGATGGCATCACCTGACTATATCGGGACGCCAGAAGCCACAGCCACTCAGTCTTGGACGGGTTGAGCTTGAGCCTGTTTCTCCCCATCCAGATCCGCACGGCCTCCAGACACCGGGACATCACGTCAAGGGCATCATTGGGGTGGTCCGGGGTGGAGATGTACAGCTGGGTGTCATCATAGTATTGGTGGAACTGCACCCTGAAACCACGGATGATCTACCCCAGCGGCTTCACATAAATGTTGAACAGAAGAGGCGAGAGGACCGACCCTTGCGGCACCCCACACATGAGGCACCTCGAGGTCGACCTCTGGCCTCCCGTCAACACAAACTGTCATCTCCGGAGACTCAGGGTTGCTTACAATGCATTAAGCAATAGCCTTCATACTTTTGTATATACCTGCTTAGTAGGGCTTTTTGGCCCCCCCTGAGCGGTATTCTATTTTATACAAAGTCAGCTTATTGCCCCCACAAACCGGGTCCCCATTTTACCCACCTCAGAAGGATGGAAGGCTGAGTCAACCTTGAGCCAGTGAGATTTGAACTGCTAAATTGCAGGCAGCCAGCAGTCAGCAGAAGTAGCTTGCAGTACTGCACTCTAACCACTGTGCCACGATGGCTCATTCATTGGTGGAGGTTGCTTAGAACATATTTTAAAAATTTGTCTTCATCATGGGGAAGAAGCAAAGGCTGCTGAATTGCTGCCATTTTGACATTTGTGGAGAATTTCATATCTCCCTGGTCTGAACTGAGCTGAGTGTTATGAATTTCTTGATATAAAATATACCCAAAGCTACTTTTCTCTCAAGACACGACGGCTATCATTACTTACAGGCATGAGAAGACTGATGAGCAGATATTTTTGGTCTTGAGTTGTTCTCTCTGCCACCCACTGTGAGTCAGACAGTTTTTCAAGTAGGAATTGCCTGAAAATTTACCTCTGGAACTGGAATGCATTTACTCACGAGTTTATTCCGGTCACACATACGAGAAACTGAAAAGAGAGAGAAGTCTTTTTCACAGAAATGCCGAAAAGCTTGAACTCACTTCACACCTTCTTTCTTTCATGTAAGATTCACCACTTTATGCTTCTGAAAGCAAAGAGACTATCGGCATGCAGGAGGGAGGACTTAAGGGACAGTGGGACAAGTCAAGTCTTTGCTGAAGTAAATTGTTTACACCGTACCTCCTTTGAACGTTTGGAAAAGGAGGCTTCTAGAAGAACATGGCGGGCATTATGTGGATTAAGTGAGACACTAAGGTAGAATTATATACTGTATATATACATTTTACAAAATACAGCAATAGCATTTAGACTTATATACAGGTAGTTTTTGACTTACGATTCTCAGCTTTGGAAGCCATATTAGGCTGGAAGCTTCCATTCTGCCACCTTCTCATGTGTGGGAAAGTAGGAGGGGGGGATTTGGTAGAGGGGTTGTCTTTAGACATAATAGCATTCTTCCTTTCAGTCAAGGTCAGGCTGATCCTGCATCTGGAGAAGGAGTGGTCGGAGTGATGTCTTGAGATGGGACGGACATTGATTGGAGCATGTGATCGACTGAGGAGTGAGGGGATGGTTTTGGGGTTTTTGATTTACTGAGGGAAAACCTGGACCTCTCAGATTCGGGTTTTCCCAGAGGTGCCAGTTTACCTATTCTAGTAAATAGAACTTTGAAAAATGCTTGCTTCAGAGTTTTTACTTGGAGTTGGGTTTTTTTCTGGAACGCTGACAACGATCACAATGGAGCTCAAAATTTCTGTTGTTAAGTGACACATTTAAGTGAATTTTGCCTCTTTTTATGGCCTTTCTTGCCACAGTTATGATTCACCTGTGATTGGATTAAAGACTTTCTGACGGACCGGCCACAAACAGTGAAGGCTGGGCCTTGTATATCCTCCTCCCTGAAGCTCAGCACTGGCTCTCCTCAGGGCTGTGCGCTCAGTCCCTACCTGTACTCATTGTACACATATGATTGTGTATCTTCTCATCCCATGTGATTATCAAGTTTGCGGATGATATCACCGTACTGGGTCTTATTACAGGAGGAGATGAATTAGGGAAGAGGTCCAGAAGTTAACCACATGGTGCTCAGGAAACAACTTGCACCTAAACATCAGCAAGTCCAAGGAGATGATGCTAGACCTCTGGAAGAAGAGAAAGGAACCTGCCCTACTTTATATCAAGGGGGAGCTGTGTGGAGAGGGTCTCCTCTTTCAAATTCCTGGGAGTCCATCTTAGTGAAGATCTCACCTGGAAAAATAATATGATCCAGGTGGTCCAGAAGGCTCAACAGAGACTCAATTTCCTCAGGATTTTGCAGAAAAAACAAGATGGAATAACCACTGATGACCTCCTTCTACCGGTCTACGATAGAAAGCGTCCTCACCTATTGCGTTGCGGTATGGTATTCCTCTGACTCCACTAGATGAAATTGCTAGGACTCGATGTCTTAGCAAGGTGAGGAAAATCCTTAGGGACGATTCACACCCTGGTCAGCACTTCTTTACTCTCCTACCATCGGGCAAGAGATATAGAAGCATAGCCAGTTGAATGAACAGGCTGAAAAATAGCTTCTATCCATGAAGCTGTCAGACTTCTGAACACAACATAACACGATAACTACTTAGTATGATAGACTTGCAGGGATTTTAAGGTGGAGCAAGAAAAAGTGGGCGTCCTTTTTGGACAAGAAGAATTCTTTGGGCAGCTCAAGGTTCTAGAGATGGAAAAGCAGACAGTCACAGATGGACCAATGTCAAAGCCAGAAATTGAAAGGAGAAGAGTAGATGGCACAGCACCGAGGGAAGCTCTCAAGGTAATTCCCAGGGAATCTGTACTGGTTTGAACTGGATAGGTTCTACGGTATTACTGTATTACCGTGAGTAGTTTTTTTCTCTTTATAATGTTCCTTAATTAGCCATGTTAGGGAGGAAACATGAGGGTGGGTGGGGGGTGGGGGGTGGGGGGAGGAAAGCACAAAGTGAAACCCATGCATAATTCATGAAATGGAATGTTTCCTAATTAGTCTTTTAGGTTAATGGTATTGTAGCTCATTTCCCCCCACTGCCTTTGGCAACGACCTTGCCTCTTCCTCATTTTTAACACTTTCTTTGTGAAAGTGATCTTCTTAAGGCTTAAGTGGCGCAGTGGTTAGAATGCGGTACTGCAGGCTAATTCTGCTTTGACTGCCGACTGCCAGCAGTTCGATCCTGACCGGCTCAAGATTGACTCAGTCTTCCATCCTTCCGAGGTCAGTAAAATAAGGAACCAGATTGTTGGGGGCAATAGGTTGACTCCATAAACTGCGTAGAGAGGGCTGTAAAGCACTGTGAAGCAGTATATAAGTCTAAGCGCTTTTGTTATTGCTATTGACTCAGCCTTCCATCCTTCTGAGGTCAGTAAAATGTGGTAAAATGCTGACTCTGTAAACCGCTCAGAGGGGGCTGAAGTGGTATATAAATTTAAGTGCTATTGCTACCATTTTTGGAGCAATAGCACTTAGGAGCTAGAAAATTTATTTATTTATTTATTTATTGGTTCGATTTATATGCCGCCCTTCTCCGGAGACTCAGGGCGGCTTACAATGCGTTAAGCAATAGCCTTCATACTTTTGTATATACCTGCTTAGTAGGGCTTTCGACCACCCCTCCCCAAGCCGTGTTCTTTTTTATACAAAGTCAGTTTATTGCCCCCACAATCCGGGTCCTCATTTTACCTACCTCGAAAGGATGGAAGGCTGAGTCAACCTTGAGCCTGGTGAGATTTGAATTCGCAGAAATTGCAGGCAGCTGGCAGCTAAGTGCTACTTTAACAGCACTTTAGTCCGCTGCGCCACCAAGGCTCCAAAATTCTCCCTTCCCACCAGGTTTCCATTCACTTAAAAAAGAAACCCTTCTCGTGTCTTTGGCAAATTTAATCAAAATTGAACTTCCTTGCTCAAAGCCTCTCTTGATTTGTTCTCTTAGAAATGGAGGCAAAGGTGCAAAATTGATCGGGATTGGGTGGGGAAGACAATACAAAACAACAGAGTTGGAAGGGACCTTAGAGGTCTTCTAGCCCAATTCCCCGACAGAGAAGGAAGTATAGGAGACCCTATACCAGTGATGGCGAACCTTTTCGGCACTGAGGGAGCGCGCGGGTGGAGTAAACACCAAGTGCTGAAAAGGGGGCACTTTGCATGTGTACACACTCATCTGGGCTGTGATCTGGAAGAGGAGTTGCCCAGAGGGCATGCGTGTGCTGAAAAATTTACTTCTGAGTTCTGGTGCATGCATGTGTCCCGGCCGGCAAGACTTCCAGTTACTGCCATGCATGCACATGCGACGATCAGCTGGCTGGCACACATGCTCAAAACGGAAGACTGGGTCTTCCAGTTTCCAGCACTGCTGCATGGACAAAGGCCAGCTGATCATCGCATGTGCATGTGTGCCAGAAACCCGGAAGAGGAACACCCGATGCCGCATATGCCAGGTGACATGGCTCCGCGTGTCACTTTGGGCATGCATGCCATAAGTTCGCCACCACTGCCCTATACCATTGCAGACAAATAGCTGTCCAGTCTTTTCTTAAAACCTTCAGTGATGGAGCACCCATAATTTCTGAAGGCAAGCCCTTTCACCGGTTAATTGTTCTCCCTGTCAGGAAAGTGCTGCTTAGTGTTAGGTTGGCTCTCTCTTTGAGGAAGGAAGCAAAGGAGGAACAAAGGAGAAGGAAGCCGCTCCTCGAAAGGATTCTAAAATAACATTTTGCATTCTCAAGTAATTCCCAACTCTCCCTGGCAACCATTCATTTCTTCCAACTGACAGAAGTCTCCAATATGAAAGTGGATTGGCTTCGTTTTTCCCAGGGGGCCATGTATCTCTTCATCCGCCGCCTGGGGTAAAAAGCAATGCATACGTTTACAATATAAATGTGATTTAATCGACCTTCCTGTCAGCAAGAAATGGCAAGCATATCAAACAAGACCAAGATGTTAGAAGCGGAGGGAAGGAGGGAGGGAGGGAGGGAGGGAGGGAGGAGAAAGAAACTCATCACATTATTGGTGTGATGAGTTTCTGAGCTGGTTTTTTTTTTTTTTTTTTTTTGAGGGGGCAGGAAAGCCGACTGGGTGATTTTATGTAAGTCTTTCCCCTCAAAACAATAATTAAGATAATTCTGCGTGACACGGAGAGAAATGTTCAGCCTTGTACGAAATGTGCCTCACGTTGAGCGAGCTGAAAACTTTCTCTATTGATTAGAATTCCTCACAGGCCTTGCAGGCAAAGCTGAAATTAATTGTAGTGTGGATCATCCTTTCCTTATTTACTGGATTCCAAGTGTTTCTTGAGCTAAGCACTGAGGTATTTCTTTGGGGCAAGTCTGCGTATACATCCGTGATGGTGAACCTATGGCGCGCGTGCCACAGCTGGCACTCAGAACCCTCTTTGCGGGCACGCGAGCCGTCTCCCAGCTGAGCTCCATCACGCCTGCGCAAGCGTGCCTCCTGCTGGCCAGCTGATTTTTGGGATGGGTGGGGGGGGGCAGAGTGCATGTGGAAGATGCATGCACATGCACAGGTGGGTCGTGCGCACATGGGCAGGGGGCAGGGGGAGCACAGGGTGTGTGCCGCACCCTCCGCAACCCATTTTTGGACCCAGGAGGCTGCAGGGAGGCCTACGAGGCCCAAAACAGGGTGTGGGGGGAGGTGTGGTGCCCCCCCCATGGTCTGTTTTTGGTCCCAGGAGGCTGCAGGGAGGCCTACTAGGCCCAAAACAGGGCTTCGGGAGTGTGGCGCCGCCCCCATGGCCCGTTTTTGGCCTCAGGAGGCTGCAGGGAGGCCTACTAGGCCCTAAACAGGGCATGGGGGTACAGCACATGTGCAGGGGGGTGGGGGAAATGGGGGGGTATGTGCACGTGTGGGGTGTGGGAGGGGATCATGCACACATGTGCAGGGGGCACGCATTGCATTATGGGTGCTGGCACAGGCGCACGCTTTCGGCACACGATGACAAACTGGTATACATCATTGCTTAAGGAAAGGAGTGGGGTTGTTGGGATTTCTTTTGAAATTTTGGGTCCTTTAGGAAGTTTTGGAGGGCACAACGGGTACCTTAGGTACCTTGGAGATGTTTAAGCAGATTTATTTATTTAGCGTATGGCAAATACATGGACTTATAGTAATTCAAATGTTAATATCCAGACCACCCAACGTAATGGATATTTTGTTGTGGAGCACCACAGTCACATACGGATCCTGTTCAGAGTTGACCAATGCTGGTGAGGAAGGTCAAAACCAGGCACCTTTTGTGTAGGTCATCTACGTAACTGCCTGTATCTGGACGTTCAGCAGTCCATTTGCCTTTCCACTGTGTGTTGATGTCAAAATTGTTAGATAATTGTGTTGTACTCCTTCACTAAGGCTTCCTTGCCTTCGTAAAGCTGGTGGTGCAATGTGTCTCAAGATGGGGAGACAGTAGGCAGGAGTAGATTTTAATCCATGCCATGTATATAGAGAGCCAGGAGTTCTACAAACATGTCTGGCTGCCAACTGTCGTTAATTGCCAATTCTTCAATGTAGTCTGGCTGCCAATTGTTGCTAGTCATTTGGTTCACACTACTGTGCTATCCAGGGTGCATCGCAAGGAGTCGAACTAGCATCACACTTCATTTAAGATGAGATTTTATGCAATAAAACCACCTCCCCAAAGAGGCCCTCAACATGTCATGCCAACCTGGTGTGGTCCTCTGTCTAATGCAGTCTGGTGTTAGGACAATATTCAAACTGTTGTGTATTCAGAGGGACACACACACACTGAGGCAGGCCTCTGCAACAACTGTTTATTAACACAATAAGCTCGTGGCTAACATGTCTTGTAAGAGAACAGTACAGAACAGAGAGCAACGAAATAACTTCTAACTGGCTTTCTATAGCTAGCTGTCAGATTGTGTAACCAATCCGACAGCTGATATTTCCCGCTACTTTTGTTGCTAGCGGCTGCTCCAATCAACACTCAGCAGCGCTAGTCAACCTGAATACTCAACACAAACCTGGCCCAATAAATTGGGTGTTACCTTCCTGTAACAGGGAGGTACTGGGGTACCACTAACAGAGACAGAATAACAAAGTTATTGGGACCTTGGAGGTCTTCTAGTCCAACCCTCTGCTCAAGCAGGATACCCTATACCAGTGATGGCTAACCTTTTTGCCGTCGCGTGCCAAAAGCGGGGGAGTGCAGGGGGATCGCGTATGTGTGTGCCCACACCCATTATTCAATGCCCCCCGTGCCGTGCCCCCTGTGTATGCGTGCACTCCCCCGCTTTTGGCACGCGATGGCATAAAGGTTGCTGGTGGGCTCGGTAGACCCATTTTCGCCCTCCCCAGGCTCCAAGTAAGCCTCTGGAGCCTGGGGAGGGTGAAAACGGCGTCCCCCACCCCCTGGAGGCCCTCCGGAGGCCAGAAACGGCCTGTTTCCCGACTTCCGGTGGGCCCAGAAGGCCCAAAAATCAGCTGGCTGGCAAGCGCACGCATGCTGGAGCTGAGCTAGGGCAACAGATATGGCTCGCGTGCCCACAGATATGGCTCCGACCTGTATTTCCTTTGTTTGAAACCCAGTTGATGGGCGCAGCAGAGCGGATTGCCATGCCTCAGCTGTTTTACTCACTGGGGCTGCAATAGAAGGTAAGTTTTAGAGTTGTTTTCAAACGCACTGCGCACACTCAGCGAATCAGTTGTTGCACCGGTTAAATCCCACCACTGTGACCAAGGTATAACTAATTATTATATTAGATAATTATTATTATCTAGGAATATTATTTAGGAATAATATTTAAATACTAAATATTAAATAAATATTTAATAATATTTAATAGGTACCTGGAAATATTAAATAAATATTTAATAGGTGCCTGGAATGCACTACCTGACTCTGTAGTTTCTTCCCCAAACCCCCAAAACTTTAACCTTAAACTGTCTACTGTTGACCTCACCCCATTTCTAAGAGGTCTGTAAGAGGCGGGCATAAATAAGAGCACCGGCCTGCCTACTCTCCCTATCCTAATATTCCTTTTTACTTACTCTTTTCATGTATTCAAATTATGTTTACCTGTTATCTTATATATGCTTGACAAATAAACTTATTATGATTATGATTATTTGAACTACGATTCTTCTTTAACTGTTTTTCATTCCTCACCCCCCACCCCCCGGAGATGAGTTTTCCACTTCCATGTTTAGACATTATATCTCACCAAACAGAAAAAGAGTTTGCATTCATTGCTGGAATAAATTAAAGAACCGGTTATCCCTCCTTCCTATATAATGTCACCTTCTCAGTTTTCTTTTTGTTCTCCATTATCCGCGTTTTACATTACTTCCTGCCTCACTAGCCTGGCCAAAATATCTGTCCCCTTGCCACGATGACATTTTCTGCCAACCTTTGGCTGAATGGTTTTTTTGTTTTTTTTAAATAACTCCTTCTTTTAACCCGATGAAATATATTACATTTGAACTGCCTTTGACCAAATGTACTGGCTTTGAACTCTACACTTGAATTCTTGGCTTCAGCTTCTTTGAGTTACAACCTCTCTTCCCCTCTCTTGAATGAATTATACTTCCCGTCTTTTCGAGGACTGCTAACCGGTTCCTTCGCTGACCCCTTGTTCTTTGTTCCCTTTGAAATTTCTTCTTATTTAGCTGAAGACCTGGTGTCTCCCCTTTTTCATGTTCCCTTCCCTATTTCTCTTTTATTTTACAGTCTTCAATTCTGTAACCTTGCCAGTTCGTGTTTTTTTTTTCCTGATTCCTCGAGGGGCAAAATCATCTTGGCCAGATTCCAGGTCTGAGTAATTATTTTTCACTCTCCCCTTTGCTTTGGCCATTGTTTGCGAATCTTTAAGGTCTTACTTGGCTTCCTGCCCATTCAGCAGCCCTTTCTTTGGTTCCCAGCTCCTCGAACTTTGCGTGACTTGAAATATGAAATTTAGGCATCCAATCTTTCTTGTTCTGTGGAGCACACAGCAAGAAAACTTGACTTATCTGAGTCTCAAGGTGAGGTTCAGGCTGTGTGTGTGTCTCCTGCTTATCCAGCCATTTTGTAGGACTTCATCCAAATTATCCCATGGCCTTAGAACAGGGCAGGGGTGGGTTCTAAATTTTTTTACTACTGATTCTGTGGGCGTGGGCTTATTTTGTGGGTGTGGCTTGATGGTCATGTGACAATTCTTTAGGATTTAGCAGAGGTACTGGTCTACCAGGCTTTTAACTGCTTACAGAGCTGTACCAGTCTACCCATTTGTTTTTGGAGGCACCGTCTACCACAACACTGCCTTTTAACACTGATCAGCTGTAGGGCGGCCCTTTGAAGCCCCGCAGCAAGAGTTTAAACAGTTTTTTTCCTTCTAGCCGATCAGCTGGGACTCGGGAGGCAGCAATAGATTGGGGGAGGGGCCAAATAAAAGGTAATAATAACATGGGGGGGCAGGGGGCGGGAGGGCCCAGCTCCCGAACAAAGAGAACCAGTTCGGTGACATCATATCGTCACAGCTACCGGCTCAGCCGAACTGGGCCAAACCGGGAGGAACCCACCACTGGAACAGAGGTGTCAAACTCAAGGCCCATGGGCCAAATCCGGCCTGCAATGTGTTCTGACCCAGCCTTAGCAGAAGCAAGAATCAGACTCCTTGTCACGAAAAACCCTTCTTTATTTACCTCTTGTGAATTAATGGCATTCACCCACTGAAAAGTCCAAGCAAGAATCCTGCAAAGAGTTCACTGCAGCAACAGACCTTATCAGTTCCTTGCGATAATTGAAAAGCCATGAGCTCCCAGCCGAAAGGCTGCAGATTAAGTTCTGGCAAGCAGTCTTTGATGCACGAAACACAATGAGCAAAATCTTCAGAAATACAAACTGTTGTCTCCTACGACCACCCCTCCGCTTTCCTTCTATTTATTCCCCAGCCAGGGAGGGGCCATTCAGCGTCCACGTGTGCTTTATTTTCTGAGTTGACTCCTTATCCTCCATTGTTCAACTCTCCTAACTATTCTGTGCATACGTGCATCAGGAACAGGCCCCAGCTGTTCTTCCTCCTCACTCAGCTTCCAAAGGTAGTTGCCTCTCCGGTGGCTGGGAAATGTCGGACAGCCCTGGCTCTATCTCTGTGTCTGATGCAGAGCATCCATCAGAGCCTTCCCCAGACTCCAGCACTGGCCCAAGTTCCTCCCCAACCTCCTCATCATCTGAGTCTGCCACCAACTCTGCTGGCAGCTGGCGGGCCACAAGACATGTGGTCAGATCCTGCCCGTGCAGCTATCCTGGAAACTGTAATGGGCTGGCCTACATCGCTTCGGCCCCAGCCCACCCCATCCCAGTGGGTGCACTTGCATGCAGGAGGCCAGCTCAGTGGTGGCACGGGCTCCGGAGTCACACTGTGTGCCAGCTGAGGAGCGGGCAGTCTGCGGCTGCACAAAGGGCGGCGAACGCATGATGGCCAATGGTTTCTGACTGAAGCTGCCACACCCCCTGCCTTGCGTCACCTCATCCCATGGGATGAGCCTCCCACCCACCACTCCACCCACCAGAGAACCCTGGATTCCCTTCCCAACTCTGCCCAGTTCACACAGGCAACATCCATGTGAGCATCAAGCTGGCCAGGCACCTGGGTCATGCCCAGTTGGCCATGACCACCCCAGCCATGCCCCTCCTGCCCCCCCAGCCCCTGGTGGACAACAACAATGCTGATCCAGCCCTCAATGAAATCAAGTTTGACAGCCTGCCTTAGAAGATCATAGCAATACAGCACTTAGACTTATATACCACTTCACAGTGCTTTAAGCCCTCTCTAAGCAATTTACAGAATCAGCCTCTTGTCCCCAACAATCTGGATCCTCATTTTATGACCTTGGAAAGGATGGAAGGCTGAGTCAATCTTGAGTCTGGTTGAGATTTGAACTGCCAAATTACAGTCAGCCGGCAGAGTGCAGAAGTAGCCTGCAGTACTGCACTCTAACCACTGCGCCACCACAGCTCATGAAATGAAATGTTCTTTGGACATTTTTAAACTTCCTGCTGTCAGACCTGCCTCAACTTGGGCTTCTAAGTAAAAACAATCCTTAGCTCCATTTGTTGAGAAAGGTACAGTTTACTAGAAATCAAGTGAATTACAGTAGTGTAAAGCCAGAACTGCGAGTTCGTGCCAGACTTTTGCCAGTTAACTTTACTTTTTTACTTTTACTTTTATTTGATTTATATACCGCCCTACTCCCGAAGGACTCAGGGCGGTGAACAGTCAACAATAAAATACATACATACAAAATTTAAAAAGCAGAAATAAAATCGAATTAAATAGTTTGGCCCACACAAATTAAAAAAAAAAAAACCAATCAATTTAAAACAAATTAAACTTTGAATATTAAAAATATTAAAAAATTATTTAAAAAGAGGGAGAAAGTTAGACCAGGCCTGCCTGGTGAAATAAAAAGGTCTTAAGAGCATGGCGGAAGGTGCGCAGATCTGGGATCCTCCGTATCTCCGGGGGGAGCTTGTTCCAGATAGTAGGTGCCCCCACAGAGAAGGCTCTCCCCCTGGGGGCCGCCAGTTGACATTATTTGGCCGACGGCACCCGGAGGAGCCCCTCTCTATGAGAGCGTACCGGCCGGTGGGAGGCTATTGGTGGTAGTAGGAGGTCCCGTATGTTCCTCCCTTGGTCCCTTCCCATTGTTTATCTCTTATTATCCAATCCAGTTTAGAAGAGATGTTTTTGGAAACAGTCACTCTTATGTGTTGGCGTTCTTCTCCCTGGGAAATGACCTTGAAGACTTTTTCGGTTCTCACGGAGAAGGGCTCTCAGAGGTTCATTTTCCTCCAGCCACTTTTCGCTCCTTCCAGCTCCCCCCCCCCACAGGGTTCATGGCAGACTGGCAGTGAAATGGCAGTTCTGACATCTGCAGAAGGCTACTTGCTCTTGGCCCAACTTATTAGGATTATTTCAACAATCCTCTTTCTTCACTCAACTTTAAAGGAGACAATTGTGAATGTCAGGGTTCATTTTGTCTGCTTTTGGAATTTCCTGGACACGCTCCAGGCAATGGTGAAATCAACTTACCTTCGTTACCGGTTCGGTAGTGAATGGGATTGCGTGTGTGCTACACAGAGGGTCAAAAATTGTATGTAATGACATAAATGAGACGTAATGACGTCCCGGCAGGTGGGGGGAGCCTCCCCCATGGATGCTACCGGTTCGTGCAAGCCGGATAGATCTGGCCGGATTTCACCACTGACTCCAGGATATTGTTTGCAGTGGCCACTGGGTTTTGGGGAGCTGCTTGTCACTGAGTTGCTTGTGAAGTAGCCTTCGTAGAGATTTCTGCTGAAAAAGGAACCTTGTTCCTTAAAGTTTTTGAAAGAGATATCGGCAAGAGATCGAAATAAAGATAAAATGAATAACACTGCATTAAGATGTTACATTACAGTGAGCAATTTTGCTGCTAGGAATCTTACGGAAGTGCTTCACTCCCAGAAATGTGTCAGCGCTGCTATGCAAGATTAAATAAGATATTTGACAAAGCTGGATAGGATACTTTACAAATTATTAAGGAAATGTGATTTTGTGTTTTAGTACACTCTGAAAAGCCTAAGCAAATATTAATGGAGATGATAGGAGACCATCCATTTCTGAACAAAGAACCGAGTCATAACATTTTATTAAGAAAATATTGTCTTTGATATCTTTCTTGCTATATAAAGCTTGAAAAATCTTTAATAGTTTTTAAGTTACATTTTATACAATTTATATATTACACTACATAAATCTAGCATTTATGCCTTGTTAGGTTTCATCACACAGCCAGCCAGAGGTTTAGACTGCATTTGGTAATTTTATCCATCTATCGAGTTATTGTTATTGTTATTATAGGTAGCCCTCGACTTACGGCCACAATGGAGCTCTGTTGCTAAGTGAGACATTTGTGAAGTGAGTTTTGCCCCGTTTTATGACTTTTCACGCCACGTTTGTTAAGTGAATCGCTGCAGTTCTTAATTTAGTAACATGGTTGTTAAGTGAATCCGGCTTCCCCATCAACTTTGCTTGTCAGAAGGTGAATCATATGACCCCGGGACACTGCAACCGTCATAAATATGAGTCAGTTGCCAAATGTCTGAATTTTGATCACATGACCATGGGCATATGATGGTCATAAGTGTGAAAACCGATTATAAGCCACCTTTTTTCAGTGCTGTTTATTAGTCGCATTTCTATGCCGCCCAACTCCCTAGGGACTGTTGTAACTTTGGTCACTACACAGACTGTTGAAAGCTGAAAACTACCTCTATTATTATTAGTCTATCTAGAGCTATTTTGGCAAGACAATGAGGCGAATATCTCTATCTCTATCTCTATCTCTATCTCTCTGTCTCTAATCTATCTATCTATCTATCTATCTATCTATCTATCTATCTATCTATCTTTGTGTATGTATATATGGTATATATCAAATTTATATTTTGCTGATAAAGAAATAAAGGGAGACTAGTATAGATCTATTTCAAGCTTTTTAGCTTTCATCAGCTAGCCATACCCTTACTCGGATTCGAACTTGGGCTTCCTGCTTGTTAGGCAGTTGAATTAACCTTCTGAGCCACAAGTTCTCCTCCCTTCATCAGCTTGAGCCAGGGGGAAGACTAAGTGTTTACCGAGACACCTGGTCTACCCCAACATGTGGGAGGGGGCATTCTGCTCCCTTTTGCCTTTCAGCTCCAATCCAGAAGCCCTCAAGCAGTCGCATTCACGACAAATTCAACTGCCTAACATGCAGGAAGCCCAAGTTTGAATCCGAGGCTAGCTGATGAAAGCTAAAAAGCTTGAAATAGATGTATATATATTTGTTTTCTTTCCTTTTCATAGGCTTTATGTGTATTTCTCTTTAGCCAGGATCTTCCTACATAAACCAAGATTTTTATGCAGCCCTAGTTCAGTGTAATCACAATCCACTAGTTTCTAGGCTTTTTTCCTGGCAGCCAGCAAACACTCTGCTCCCAATGGGCAGCAGAGTGTTTGCTGGCTGCCAGAGAAAAAAAAAAGCCTAGAAACTAGTGGATTGTGATTTCACTGAACTAGGGCTGCATAAAAATCTTGGTTTACGTAGGAAGATCCTGGCTAAAGAGAAATACATACATACATACATACATACACACACACACACACACACACACACACACACACACACACACACACTGGCTGGATGCCTGTGCTTCACTACAAAATTATGTGATGGGGCATGATAAATTGACACTTAAAACCTGAAACTTAATGTAGAATGTATAACTCAGTAGCATCAGAGTGTGTTAATTTAAGGCAACTGACAGTTGGAACAGAGAGGGAAGGGGAGTAGAATGTCCCAGCAGGCAGGTTGGATGAGTCACGCACTGGCCATGCCCACGCCTGGTTTAGCGAAGGGATAGCATCAGAGCGTGTTAATATAAAGCAGCTGGCAGTTGGAACAGAGTTCTTTTCAGGAGGCAGAGTATAAATATATAAATATGTCCAGGAAACAAATGTGTTAAAGGAGAAAGAAAAAGAAGATTTGGTCAAGAAATAATTGACCAAATGTTTTGTAATGACCAGATGTTTTGGATCACAGCTTCAGAGAGATCGTTTGTTTTTCATATGTTTCGAATAGAGACTCATGGTTTTTTTTTTTTTTTTTAAAAAAGAAAAGAACATAAAAAATATTCAATCTGTGACGGGTACTTTGATATGGACACATGGACAGGGGTGGGATTCGTCTTTCCTATCTATGAAGAGGACACAAAACAAACAAAAAAAAAGGTGGCTGAATAACAATCATCATCATCATCAACATCATCATCAGGAACACAACATGCCAGATATCACAGCTGTCGAAACCCGAAACGTACAATTTATTGACATCGCGGTACCAGGAGACACCAAAGAAAAAGAACTGGAAAAAAATCATGAAATATCACGACCTGGTCAGTGAAACTACACGGTTATGGATGAAACATGTGACAGCGATACCCATTGTCATCAGGCCCCTTGGTATCATGTCCAAGAATTTTGTAAAATACATCAAGAAATTGCAGCTTCCTGCAGTAACACTAGCGAAATTGCAAAAAACTGTGTTACTTGGAACATTGTACATCTTAAGAAGGTACTTGGTTGATACCTTAGAGCCTTGGTGGCGCAGCAGACTAAAGTACTGTTAAGTAGCACCAGCTGCCTGCAATTACTGCAAGTTCAAATCTCACCAGGCTCAAGGTTGACTCAGACTTCCATCCTTTCGAGGTAGGTAAAATGAGGACCCAGATTGTGGGGGCAATAAGTTGACTTTGTATAAAAAAGAACACCGCTTGTGGGGGAGGGGGGGTTGACTGAGTTTCATGTTTAATGAATAAAAGAGATAATAATAATAATAATTACAGCATTTTCTTCAAGGATGATTTGATAGAGTGGAGAGGCAGAAGGAGACATGGAAGAGAGAAAAAAAGATACAATAGCTTCTTTTGTGTTTTGTCTTTCCATCCTTCCGAGGTGGGTAAAATGGGGATCCAGATTGTTGGGGGTAATAGGCTGACTCTTGCTTATGAATAGAGCTATCTAGATACTTGTCTTCCTCTTTCAATAAGCAACAACCGGTTCGGTCAAAGTGGTGCGAACCGGTTGAATCCCACCACTGTATACACATACAAGTCAGAAGTGTTTGAGACACTATTCCTGTCATGATGGCTTCAGGATACATGACAAAAGAGATATTTCATTATCAACAGAGACCTAGAAAAAGAAAACATGACCCTGGCTACTCTTTTGATATGATATTTGCTGTCCGTGCCACAAATTGTGTCATATTTTTAACGTCCTACTTTTCTTCAACGGCTGGCAAATGGTTTGCTCGGCATGAAGCATTTTAAGCTGTCATAGCCTCGGACATTTCCTAAGGACCAGAATCAATACTAACCTCAGATTGAAAGCTCTTCTGACAGGATTTATTTGTAAATCCGTTAAGTTGAACGAATACATGTTAAAACTGGTCAGGTTTTTTTTTTAAAAAAAAATTGCTGGCTTATTTGGGTGTTAAATATAAATATTTAGGTGGATGATTAACCCACTATTCTCAAACAATAAAGCTACAAATGCATATTTATTACTTCAGTACAGTAGGATAGGATAGAATATGGAATGGAATGGAATGGAATGGAATAGAATAGAATAGAATAGAATAGAATAGAATAGAATAGAATATGGAATGGACTAAGAATGGAATGGAATGGAATGGAATGGAATGGAATAGAATAGAATAGAATAGAATAGAATAGAATAAATATGTAATGGAATGGAATGGAATGGAATGGAATGGAATGGAATGGAATAGAATAGAATAGAATATGGAATGGGGTAAAACTTGCTTAACAACTGTCTCATTTTTTAGCAACAGAAATGTTGGACTCAATTGTTGTCATAAACTGAGAACTATCTCCTACTGAAAGGAGTTGTCTTAGCCAACTGAGTTCTTAGAGACTTTTGGTGCAGAGGCATAAAGGAGCTTAAACACTTAAAGAGAGATATTACTACACAAGTTTGATAAAAGTGTGAAAGCAGGGACAGAAAGAGCTCAACAATTTCACCTCTAGCTTCTCCTTCAAATCCTTTCCATGTTGGAGATAATTACAGGTAGAAGAACACAATTACATATGCAGACATGGTTCACTCCAACTTAATTAATAGATTAAAGACACAGCAAGAATTATTCAGCGAGGGCTGGAATATACTGTGGTTGAAGTATTTACAAATGGCCGGAAGGATAAAATCAGATCTCAAGAATGAAGGATGGATATTAAGCAAAAGAAGTCAGAATTTGAAACTTGTGAAACCAATACAATTCGTTAAGGTACATACCGTATTTTTCAAAGTATAAAACACACTTTTTTCCCTCATAAAAGGGGGTGAAAATTTGGGTGCTTCTTATACACCAAATATAGGGATTCTCTTACCTTCGCTACCAGTTCGCAAATGTGAGTGTGCCCCAACTCTGCGCATGCTCACGGCCTTCTGCACATGTGCAGTAGTTGCATATTACATCCGGGCTGCTGCTACCAGTTCGTGCGATCCAGACAGAACCGGCTGAACCGGCAAAAGGAAGGACAACCTTCCATGATACTGTCTAGTCTGATATCTACTTGTTACATTTCTTTCAACTATCAGATCCTCACAATAATAACATTCTTTTTTAAATAATTACTTTTTATGTAAAAACTGCCAAGATTGAACTGCTTTGTTTTTTTCAAAACTTAATGCTTTTCAACTTGCCAATGAACTGGGGGGAGAGAAAAGGGGGAAATGGAATGCAAAGAGTGTGAGAGCCTGGCAATCATCAAGGTCATCGCTGTAGGTGCTTGAGAAAGAGATGGACTGTTCCCATAACAAAAGGACGTCTCATAATTGGACAATATGGTCACCCAGAAGTGGGGAGAAGTGGAAGCCATTGTTTAACTGGACAAGCATTTGCGCAGGAAAACGAGAGCTGGTTTTGTTTCTTCAGTACCAAAATGGTGTATCCAATGAAATTTTACTTTTGGGAAATCAAAAGTCCCAAGAGTGTTTCCTTGTTTTGGGTTCGCTAGCTGGACAGTTGACACAATCCTTGGTACCCACATGACATGTTTTTCTCTTAGTGCAACCTTTCCAGAATGTGATGCTATCTTCCCTCTTGCCATTTTGTTATCAGTGCAAGGAAATCTGAATGGATTTCCTCTCAAATTCCCTCCCCCCAATAATTTGCTGTATTAAGCCTCCCTTTTTGGCCTCAAGGATTTCTTGCTGTCCCACAAGCTTGCAAAGGTCTTTTAATAACCTTGGAATGAAACCAGAGCGGAGACCAACAAGTGAAGCGGAGATAGTTTGAAATGTGATTTTTAATGCTTTCCTAATAAACAGGAAAACAATAAGGCAGACTTCTAATGTGATGTTTGCTATGAGTATTGGGGCAACCACTTCCAGAATTCCCAGACAGTATGGCTAATGTACCTTCATCTTGTTACCATAGGGTGGTGAACCTTTTTTTTTTTAAATTTGATTTATATGCCGCCCTTCTCCGGAGACTCAGGGCGGCTTACAATGTGCTCAGCAATAGCCTTCATCCTTTTGTATATTTATACAAAGTCAGCTTATTGCCCCCACAACTGGGTCCTCAATTTACCCACCTTAGAAAGGATGGAAGGCTGAGTCAACCTTGAGCCTGGCGAGATTCGAACCTGCAGAAATTGCAGGCAGCTGGTCTTAATAACCAGCTTAATAACAGGGTGCCTTAGACCACTGTACTACCAAGGCTCTTTTGGTTTTACTTACCGAGTGATGAACAAGAATGTTCATCACTCGGTGATGAGTGATGAACATTTTTACAAGTTACTTACCTTTTACTTACCGAGTGATGAACAAGAATGCATTTTGTGTGCTGCACTCGCTTGCATACCATCTGTGATAACATGCGGCTCCTCCCCATGTGCTGCATGCGCAACTGCATGCAATCTGTGCATGTGCACAGCTTTCAACCATGCACACTAGTGCAAGCTGTGTGTGCAATCTCACCATGTGCGCATGTGCACAGCTTTTCTGTGTGCAATGCAATCTCATGCGCATGCGCAAACACTGCACATGCGCAAACACATGCACGTGTGCAAACACGTGCGCATGTACAGGAGAGCTCCGAAGACCAGCAGGGTCCACTGAATTGTGTGCATGCGTACCAGAGGCCTGAACACCAGCTGGGGCGCGCGCACATGCGCAGTTTCAGGTGAGCTGGGCGACGGCTCGCGTGCCCGGAAAAATGGCTCTGCGTGCCACTTCCAGCACGCGTGCCATAGTTTCGCCAACACGGCTATAGGCTTTGAAATTCTGGAAGGGTTAAGGTTCGACAGTCCACTGTTAGAATGTTAGGCCTAATTAATATAACTTTAATATTTTCTTTGCTGTATTCAGATGCTGTAAATATGGAGCCATTTTTTTATGTTTGAAGAAATCTAATAGGAAGTCGTTCAGGAATATTGGGAAGTAAAAAAGAAAAAAAAAGAAAAGAAAAACAACATAAAAAAGAAGCTACTTCCACATTGTTGCCAAGAATACTATGTGGACCTTTTCATGAAGTCTTGAAAGTCAAAAGCAGCTCAAAGGAAGGAAGAATTTTAGAGATTAGTTGGATTATGGTTATTTAGTTTCCTTGTTGTGGGTTCCTGGCTGATTCTGTCTCTTTAATCTCTTCCTTATGTAAGGAAGATAAATGGAGAAGTTTGACTACCAGCTTCCCTTATCCTCAACTGCCATGGTATCCAGCCAGAGAATTTGGAATTGAATTAAGAGGGAAGACGATGGGAGAAGGAAGGCAAGATAGGTTGATTTTCCAAATACAAGTTACATATGAGACAGATTAATGAACTGATTTCAATATGAAAAAAATGTGGAAAAAAAGAGAAACATCTCATTGTGTTTCAAGATTTACTTCTCATATTTGCATCGTTGTCTGGTTGACACAGAACAGAGAATAACACAGTTGGAAGAAACCTTGGAGGTCTTCTAGTCCAACCCCCTTCTTGAGCAGGAGACCGTGTACCTTTTCAGACAAATGGCTGTCCAATTGCTTCTTGAAATGATGGAGCACCCACAACTTCTGAAGGCAAGCCATTCCATTGGTTGATTTCTCTCACCATTAGGAAATTTCACCTTAGTTCTAGGTTGCTTCTCTCCTTGGTTAGTTTCCATCCATTGTTTCTTGTCTTGTCTTGGGTGCTTTGGAGAATAGTTTGATCCCCTCGTCTTTGTAGCAGCCCCTCAAATATTGGAAGACTATCATGTCTCCCCTAGTCCTTCTTTTCATTAAACTAGACATTCCCAATTCCTTCAAGCATTCTTCATATGTTTTAGTCTCTGGCCCCTTATTCATTCTTCTTGTTCTTCTCTGCACTCTTTCAAAGTCTCAACATCTTTTTTTTTTACTGTTTACAAGATCCCTCTCACAGTTGCTGGCACTGATAATTGAGTGAACTCTGTAGTAAGAAGTAGAAATGATTCCTTGAAATATGTGACGAAGAACAGAAAGGACAAATCTTTCAAATCTCCTAAACAAGAGAGCTTATGGGAAAAGCTGGCACTGCCCAGGAACAAGAAAAGAGAAAATAAAATGAAGTGATGTTTCTAAACCTTCCTCAATGAGCATGTGAGACTCTTATCAATGGTTCATTTTCTTCTTAAGGACATTCAGGCTTCTTACTCAGAAAGATCTTCTGCCTGCATAAACAGGGCTAAGCAACCGACAATGTGCAATCAACCACACTAATTATTTGGAAAGTTACCTACCACGCGTGGTTATGCATTTTGTATAGGTAGTTTTCAAAGTCAACCGAAATGCAGCTGAGCTGAAAGGCATCCCATACTCAATTTTATTTTGAAATGTATGAAAAGGCCTTTTCTGTATACAGAAGCACAAAGCATGGATTCAGAGTGGTTACATTGGCAGCAAGCAGAAGCCCTCATTTTGAACATTTTCTTAACTTAATCTAGTCTCATTGCTATAAAGGTAAAAGGTAAAGTTTCCCCTCGCACATATGTGCTAGTTGTTCCTGACGCTAGGGGGCGATGCTCATCTCTGTTTCTAAGCCGAAGAGCCAGTGCTGTCTGAAGATGTCTCAGTGATCATGTGGCCCACATGACTCAACGCCAAAGGCGCACAGAACACTGTTACCTTCCTACCAAAGGTGGTCCCTATTTTTCTACTTGCATTTTTTACATGCTTTCGAACTGCTAGGTTGGCAGAAGCTGGGACAAGTAACGGGAACTCACCCCATTACGCTGCACTAGGGATTCGAACTGCTGAACTGCCGACCTTTCGATTGACAAGCTCAGTGTCTTAGCCACTAAGCCACCGCATCCTCATTGCTATAAAAGCATCCTTGCTGGCTAATACATTGTTTCTCTATCCACGGTGGCTCCGAAATAATAAATCTGTATTTCCAGTTCTAAGCTGGATTTTTCAGTTTATTCGTTCACATAGAAACATAAAGTTGGAAAGACTGTTTAGGTCAATGATTTCAACCTCAGTGTAGGAATTTACTTCTGCTTCTGTTGATGCACACTAAAACTGTATTTCTATATTTGGGCAGCCATATCATGCTGTTAACTCATATTGAACTTGTAATCAACTAGTGTTATAAGCATTTTTCACAACTATTCCATATAGATGTTCTCAAAGACCCAAATGAAGATTCATTATTAGTATACAGAACTGAAGGCAGAGTGTCAGTTCTCAAATGCAGATAGGTCCGGGAAAGTTCACTTAGTGGCCATTCGAAGTTATAATGGCACTGGAAAAAAAACATGATTTATGTCTGTTTTTCACACTTACTGTTGTGGTCTGCCAGCAGCCTGTGGAGTCAGACAGTGAGGAGGCTGGGGAGAACAATGGACCAGTCCTAGAGTCTGGGGAAGGCTCGGATGAGGGCTCTGTGTCAGAGGCAGAGATGGGGCCAGGGCCATCTGGGAGCGATGAGCGGACTCTGGAGCCTCCAGAGGCAGACAACAGAAAGGCAGAGGAACATTAGGAGCCTGTTCCTAGTGCACACATTCGAAGAGCTGCCAGAAGGCAAGAGCAGCTGAAGAAAAAAGGACAACTCGGGAGGAAGGCCAGAAGATGATTGGCCACTCCCATAAGGCTTAAAAGAGCAGCAAGAACCATTGGGTTCTTTGTAGAAAAGCAACATTGATTCCAGTGCTTCTTGTCAGCGTCTCTTGAACTTTGTGGGGTTCTTGCCAAGAAAAGCCTTTGGACGGTTGCCAAAGACATCAAAGGTTGGTGATAAGGCCGACAGACTGGTTATGAAGAATTTTGTTTTGGACTAAGCTGAGAATGAATTAATTCTCAGCTGTTTTAATAAAATAAATTCGTTGAGGACTGAATTGTGTTTGGTAATCACTACTTGGGCCTTGGTTACAACACTTACGACCATTGCAGCATCCCTGTGATCAAAACGAAGACCCTTGGCAACTGGCATGTATTTATGACAGTTGCAGAGTCCCAGGGGATCCCCTTTAGTGACTTTCTGAGAAGCAAAGTCAATGGGGAAGCCGGATTCACTTAACAACTGTGTGATTAACTTCAGAACTGCGGTGACTCACTTAATAATTGTGGCAACAAAGCAGTGGTGGGATTCAGCCAGTTCAGGAGAACCGATTGTTAACTTTCTGAACAGTTTGGCAAACTGGTTGTTGGAAGAAATCATTAGGGCAGAGAACTGGTTGTTAAATTACTTGAATCCCACCACTGCAACAAAGGTCATAAAATCGGGCAAAATTCACTTAACAAATGTGTCACACCCCTATTGTGGCCCTAGATCAGGGGTCTCCAACCCCTGGTCCGTGAACCCACGGCATGCCAGAAACCAGTCCACGCAAACACGAAAAGCCCCATTCGTGGCAGCACGTGAAAACAGGCCCCCTCTGGTCCATGGAAAAACTTCTCTCCATGGAACTGGTCCTTGGTGCCCAAAAGATTGGGAACCCCTTCCTTAGATGAATGGGCAGAACCAGGATTCCCTTCCCTTTCAGAAGGCCAAGAAGGTGGGCGCAGATCTCCCCTTGAGGGCTATATTCTTCCATATATATCTTATTGAACGTACTTTTCAGTTTTCATAAAATCATAGACCTGGTGTCAGGCCTGGAAGCCATCTTTTGCATTGGATCTTCAGGCCTGCCACATTTACTACTGTGGGAAACTGGGAGGGGGGATTGTATGGAGCTAGGGTGGTATATAGTCATAATAACATTCCTTTCTCAGAGAGTCAAGGACATCTTGCCCTGCACCTGGAGTGGTGTGACTGGGATGTATCTCCAGTTGAGATGGTGCATTAATTGGACCATGTAATGGACATGTGGGTGCTGGACAGGGACTTGGACTTTCCTTTGGGTGGGGAAACCCTGGAAGCTTTCAGATTCGGGTTTTCCCAGATGTGCCAATATGACATCTCTAATAAAATGGAACTTTGAGGAACTTCTAGCCTCGGAGTCTTCTTTCGTTAGGGGTGTTACTTGGAACCCTGACACATGGAAGGAACCAGGATGTTTCCACTGATTAATTGATCTGGGGGCAGGACTAGAAAACCTCCAAGGTCCCTTCCAGCTCCTTCTCTTCTCTTCTCTTCTCTTCTCTTCTCTTCTCTTCTCTTCTCTTCTCTTCTCTTCTCTTCTCTTCTCTTCTCTTCTCTTCTCTTCTCTTCCCTTCCCTTCCCTTCCCTTCCCTTCCCTTCCCTTCCCTTCCCTTCCCTCCTCTCCCCTTCCCTTCCCTTCCCTTCCCTTCCCTCCTCTCCCCTCCCCTCCCTCCTCCTCTTCCCTTCCCTCCCCTCCCCTCCCCTCCCTTCCTCTTCTATCTTATCTTATCTTATCTTATCTTATCTTATCTTATCTTATCTTATCTTATCTTATCTTATCTTATCCATTGTTCTCATTGTCAGGAATTTTTTTCTTACTTATAAATTGGATCTCTCTTTAATGATCTTCCACCTGTTACTTACCACCCTCAGATGCTTTGGAAAATAGGTCGACTTCCTTTTCTCTATAACAGCCCCTCAAGTACTGGAAAACCGCTATCATGTCCCCCATTCTTTCTCTTTGATAACTAGACAAACCTAGTTCCTTCAACCGTTCACCATACTATTTAGCCTCCAGACTCTTGTCGTTTTTGTTGCTCTTCTTTGCACTCTTTCTAGGGTCTCAGCATCATTTTTTGTATGGTAGTGACCAGAACTGGACACTGTATTCCAAGTGTGCTCTCACCAGAGCAGGGTAAAGAGGTATAATCACGTATTCTGATATCTTCTAGTCTTCTAGTCCAAATCTCCTTCCCAAGGCAGGAGTCCTTATCCCATCCTGGAATAATTTCCTGGAAGGAAATAGTATTTTAGGTTTCTCTCTTTTCACATGCATACAACATTATGTAACGTTGCTCATAAAAAAGAATTATAGTGCTTAAACTCTCTGTCATTTGGGTCGATATCAATAAATTGTCAAATATGGTGTGCAGACACAGTACACATGTTTCCAAATTTATTAGTTTGATGGCAGTGTTATTTCTGTTTTTTGTTCTCCTTGGAAGGCGTAGAAACAAGTAGGAAGATCAAGCCAAGGTTGAGTGCCGGCAGTAACCTAATATTCTCAATTTACTTGTAAAAAGACAAAGTTAGACTTTATATAAACCATTTCTGTCAAGGCTCTGCTTTCTCCTTTCATCAGAATAGGATTTCTTGACTACACTTAAAATAAATTTATGGGTACTTGGTACATCCAGCTCCCGCCAAGGTTATGGGAGCAAACTTCAGCAAGGTGGATTTTATGGATGCTTTACAACAGAGAGTAAGTCAGACCTTGGTTTTTTGAAAATGAAGATTAATAGTGGTGAGGAAACTGCAATATAGGAATTCTTGCCTGTCATTACAGATATTCTCTTTGGGCAACTCTTGATATATTTACAAGAACAGCACCCATGTTTTTTCCCAGAAAGCAAGGTGATACATTTTACCACACTGGACAGGTATAATGAATTAGCATTTGCAGGTATTGTCTGAATATGAAGGTGTTTGCCAAAATTTGTGGTGAGGGAATAAAGAGTTGCAGAAAAACTTACAGTCTCCCCCACTTTAGATCCTGTATTTGGAGGGGTTTTTTTTATAATAAATCAGATGAAAAAATATTTAACTCTTAGAGAGGTTCCTGATTATTGAAGAGCTAGATCTGTTACCTAGGGTCCTCTCAATGTTTTGATTACAATATGTTGGTTGAAAGTGATGTGATTTAAATTAAATGAAGTTGCTTGTCCTCGGCCTAGGATAACTCTTTCTGGTCAAGATGATTGGTTCAGTGGATAAAATTTGATTCGATATGTATTATTGTGTAAAAATCCTGGTACTCTCAGAAACCTAAGTGAGAATTGGGGTTTCACATGAAGGAAAGATACCTAAATGTTATTATTACTAAAGAACAAGACTGGGAGACGGTTAGGGAATCCCATGTCACTAATTGGTTTAGAAAGAAAAAAGGAGGAGGGGAGAAGGGATGGGGAAGAAGGAAAGAAAGAGGAAGAAGGAAGAAGGAGGAGAAGGAGGATGAGGAGGCGAAGGAGGAGAAGGAGGAGGAGAAGGAGAAGGAGGAGAAGGAGGAAGAGGAGGAGAAGAAGGAGGAGAAGAAGAAGGAGGAGAAGAAGAAGAGGAGGAGGAGGAGGAGGAGGAGGAGGAGGAGGAGGAGGAGGAGGAGGAAGTAGTTAACAAGATGTTGTCTAGTTCAAGGTAGTGTGGAAAATACTTTGCAGTATGCTAGAAGCTTGATTCTGTAATGTATGTACAAGGTGAACAGCTATAATAATAGCAACTTGTTCCATGATCAGATTTATTTTTTCTAAGTAAGTCTATGCTGACCCCAAGAAAATGCCTTCATAAGACCACAAACAGTGCAAATGCTAAACAAACAGCCCCCCATTTTCTTTCTTGAAGAACTCAAAACTATTGTCAGACTAGGCAATGCACTGCACTCGATGGCTGAACGCCATCTTTAGAAATATAGCAGAATCTCTTCTTCTACAGAAAAATCATGTTTGGCCCATGAGGCATCGGAGAGAGGAAAGAAAAGCAAGTTCTTTATCTGATGATGTTACTGTCAACTTCGAACCGAACGTGGCAGCAGCCATTTTTCTGTCCTTCATTTGCCACACAGAGGTTCATTAGTCAGAGCCTTGACAATGACCTAGTTTGGGTCATGAAGTATCTTCAAGAAAACAACCAAGCTCAGAGAGCACCAAGGACCCCATAGTTATTCTCTTCCTCCTCCTCCTCCTCCTCCTCCTCCTCCTCCTCCTCCTCCTCCTCCTCCTCCTCCTCCTCCTCCTCCTCCTCCTCCTCCTCCTCCTCCCTGCAAACCCTACTCCCTTCTAGCACTGATGATCTTACCTAGTTGGGTCATGAAATGTCTGCAAGAAAACAACCAAGCTCAGAGAGCACCAAGGACCCTTCAGTTCCTTATCAACTTTCAGTCTTTGGAGAGGAAGAGGGGAAATCTCACCATTCAGGTGCCTGTTGGGAGGAACTTTCTCCAGCACTATTTCTGTTGCCAACAAATTTAGTTTTTTTTTAAGGGGCAGAGAGCAAAAGTCAAAACGTCTGATTTTGTCGTTTTTATTTTTCTCCAATTCTGTTGCAGCCTGCCAGCTGCCAGCAGAGCTGGCGGCACATTCGGACGATGAGGAGGTTGGGGAGGAACTTGGGCTAGTTCTGGAGTCTGGGGAAGGCTTTAATGGATGCTCTGCATCAGACTCAGAGATAGAGCCAGGGCCGTCCAACATTTCCCAGCCACTGGAGAGGCAGCTGCCTTTGGAGGCTGATATGAGTAAGGAGGAAGAACAGCTGGGGCCTGTTCCTGATACACGTATGCACAGAATAGTTAGGAGAGTTGAACAACGGAGGATAAGGAGTCGACTCGGGAAGTAAAGCACACATCGATGCTGAATGTCCCCTCCCTGGCTGGAGACTAAATCGAAGACAAGAGGAGTGGTGGTCGTAGGTGACAACAGTTCATATTTTAGGAGATTTTGCTCATTGTGTTTCGTACATCAAAGACTGCTTGCCAGAACTTAATTTGCAGCCTTTCGGCTGGGAGCTCACAGCCTTGCAATTATCGCAAGGAGCTGATAAGGTCTGTTAACTCCTTGCAGGACTCTTGCCTGGACTGTTCGGTGGGTGAATGCCATTAATTCACAAGAGGTAAATAAAGAGGGTTCTTTTGTGACAAGGAGTCTGTTTCTTGCTTCTGCTAAGGCTGGATCAGAACAACTTCCATTTCTTAGAAAAGACTTCTGAGAAAGCAGACGAATGAATTAGTTCAGCATGTGGGCAGAAGAACACACACATCTGAAGCCATACGTAAGCTCCTTAGAGTGCCAGAAAACCAGAAATTTTAGAACATTTTCCCTCTGTTTATTTATCGCCTTTCCCTCAGGCAACATATGGATCTGTTGTGGCCTCCCCTTCATTCTGTCCTCCTTCTCCTCCTCCACCAAGGAATCTTGCTTAACTGGGCGGTATCCAATTTCACCGGTCATCTGCCAACAGCATCTGCTGGCAGAGAAAGCTTACTGAAATGTTCTAGGATGAAAATGTCTCATTCTCAAAAATTGCCTTATAAAGAAAAATGATTTAATGGACAGGAGGGCTATCCATTACTTTAAATACTTTAAAATACAACCGTCTTGCCTCCAGAAGTTGTGGGTGCTCCAACACTGGAGGTTTTAAAAAAAAAGAGAGATTGGACAACTATTTGTCCGAAATGGTATAGGGCCGTGATGGCGAACATATGGCCTCTCTGTGGGTATGCGAACCGTCATCCCCGTTCAGCTCTGCTGCACATGCGCCCACGCCTCCCACTGGCCAGCTGGTCGTCGGGTCTCTGCCATGCATGCACGGGGGGGGGGGACATGCGTGGGGTGCTCACATGCATGGGGGAGTGGGTGCATGCACGGGGCCCGCACATGCATTGCATTTTGGGGGTTTGGGCACGCATACACGCATTCATGTGAGTGCTTTGGGCACTCAGTCTGTAAAACGTTAGCCATCACTGGTATAGGGTTTCCTGCGTGAGCAAGAGGTTGGACGAGAAGACCTCCAAGGTCCCTTCCAACTCTGTTATTCTGACCTGAAAGACCAGATTAGGGACCGATCATCATGGAGCAAATCTATCTATGCAGTTGTTAAGCATTGACAACAGTTTGATGACACATAATCAATCAATCAAAAAAAAATCTTTGTCCATTTCATGTGGTTAAAATTGAAATGGTTGTGTGGGGTGTTTTCCATTCAGCCATGTCTGAATCCGGATCTCTGTACATTACGCATGACAAAAAACATGTTGAGACTTTGGAAAAAGTGAAGATAAGAGTAACAAGGATGATTAGGGGGCTGCAGGCTAAAACATATGAAGAAGGGTTGCAGGAATTGGATACTGCCAATCTAGGAAAAAGAAGGATTAGGGGTGACATAATAGCAGTGTTCCAATATTTGAGGGGCTGCCGCAAAGAAGAGGGAGTCAACTTTTTTTTCCCAAAGCACCACAAGGCAAGACAAGAAACTATGGATGGAAACTGAACAAAGAGAGAAGCAACCTGGAATTAAGGAGAAACTTCCTGACAGTGAGAAGAATTAATCAGTGGAACAGTTTGTCTTCAGAAGTTGTGGGTGCGCCATCACTGGAGGTTTTTAAGAAGAGACTGGACAGCCATTTGTCTGAAATGGTATAATGTCTCCTGCTTGAGCAGGGGGTTGGACTAGAAGACCTCCCAAGATCCCTTCCAGCTCTAGTCTGATTGATTCCTTGTACCTGTTGTTGTTGTTGGGAAACCTGTTATACATTCTCTCATTATTATGACTTTCTGAATTGGTGTCACTGACCACAAAAAACTTTCCTTGTCTTTTGCTGCTGGGAAATGCGGTTTAGCAAAACCAGGAGGTCCGGTTTTCCCAGCACTGAGGATTCCCAGGAAGAACTTATCGATGTACTGCTGATCAGAAGCATATGCTTGAACAGATTCTTGCAAATAGTTTAGCATTGATTTTCTGTACATCCCCCAATAGCCGGAATTCCATATAATTTATGCAGATGATTACCCATGTGGAGCAGGCCCCTTTCTTTGTTTTCTCATCATTGTTCATGGATTTTAATGGTTTTTAACAGTTGGATAATTATGCTTTTATTTGAGAGAGAAAGACTTTAGTACCGTTAAATTCTCCAAGAGTCTTCCCTTAAGGCATTGCAATGGTAATCAATATCGTATCTACTGTAAGTGGTCTGAGAATAAGCAGATGTTTGATTTGGGTGCATTTCTTCCATAAGTTCCCATGCTGTGGTTGTCTCCACCACAGAGACAGCTAAACATTCAATAACAGTAACAGAGTTGGAAGGGACCTTGGAAGTCATTTATCTCCAACCCCCTACTCACGCAGGAGACCTTTACTAGGGATTCAAACAGCCGAACTGCCGACCTTTCTGATCGACAAGCTCAGTGTCTTAGCTACTGAGCCAGGGGTGAAATCCAGCAGGTTCTGACAGGTTCTGGAAAACCGGTAGTGGAAATTTTGAGCAGTTCAGAGAACCAGCAAATACCACCTCTGACTGGCCCCAGAGTGGGTGGTAGGAATGAAGTTTTTGTAATATCCTTCCCCCAGGAATGGGGGGAGGGAATGGGGATTTTGCAGTATCCTTCCTCTGGAGTGAGGTGGGAAGGGAGATTTTGCAGTATCCTTCCCCTGCCACACCCACCAAGCCACACCCACCAAGCCACAGAACCGGTAGTAAAAAAATTTGGATTTCACCACTGCACTGAGCCACCTAGTCAGATTCAAAAGAAGACATGAAAGATTGGGTCCTTATCAAGTCCCTGAGCCTAGAAAAAATTCAGAACCACCTGGGTGACCCTTGCTGAAGGACCTCAATAAAAGGTTGGTCAGTTATTTGTCTGGGATGCCATACAGTCTCCTGCCTTGAGGTTGGACAAAGTCCCTTCCAGCCCCATGTTACTAAGTTATGGTAAGAAACTATTACTGTTTTTTAAAAGTCCTGATGTCCTTCCCTCCCTCTGCGATACTTTGTGGCTTTGCTCTGAGGCAGGCTTCCTCAAACTCATAAACCTTCACACTACAATTCCCATTATCCTCTGCCTTCGCAATCAATGTCTAGGAGACACTTAGGAAAAATGGGTTGGATGCAGTGGTGAAATCCATTTTTTTTTTTACTACCGATTCTGTGAGTGTGGCTTGGTGGGCGTGGCTTGGTGAGCATGGCTAGAGAAGGATACTGCAAAATCTCTATTCCTACTCCGCTCCTGGGGAAAGGATATTGCAACATCTCCATTCCCACCCAACTCTGGGGCTAGCCAGAAGTGGTATTTGCCAGTTCTCCGAACTACTCAAAATTTCTGCTACCGGTTTTCTGAACTGCTCAAAATTTCTGCTACCGGTTCTCCAGAACCTGTCAGAACCTGCTGGATTTCTCCCCTGGCTGGGTGTAGATATGATAGCAAATAGGACTCCCATTATCCCCTGCCTTCGCAATCAATGTCTAGGAGACATTTCGGAAAAGTTGGTTGGGTGTAGATATGATAGCAAATAGGATTTAACAGTGAACAAGCTAAACATCAGTGTGGGAGCTCCATCACTGGAGGTTTTTAAGAAGAGATTGGACAACCATCAGACTGACATGGTATAGGGTCTCCTGCTCGAGCAGGAGGTTGGAGTGGAAGACCTCCAAAGTTCCTTCCAACTCTGTTTTATTCTGTTGTTACAAGAACTCATGGCCTCATGTTAACTTCCCTTCGTACTGCTTCATTAAGCTTCATGTGAAAATATTTACAGACCCTTCGCATCCTGGACATAAACTATTTCAACTCCTACCCTCAAAACGACCCTATAGAGCACTGCACACCAGAACAACTAGACACAAGGACAGTTTTTTCCTGAATGCCATCACTCTGCTAAACAGTGATAAATTTCTGCTAAACAGAAATAATTCCCTCAACACTGTCAAACTGGTTACTAAGTCTGCATTACTATTAATCTTCTCATCGTTCCTATCACCCATCTCCTCCCACTTATGAGCGTATGACTGTAACCTTGTTGCTGGTATCCTTAAGATTTATATTGACTGTTTCCTAATATGATTTGGTTGCTTATTTGTTCCCTATGACTATCATTAAGTGTTGTACCTTATAATTCTTGACGAACGTATCTTTTCTTTTATGTACACTGAGAGCGTATGCACCAAGACAAATTCCTTGTGTGTCCAATCACACTTGGCCAATAAAGAATTCTATTCTATTCTATTCTATTCTATTCTATTCTATTCTATTCTATTCTATGCTATGCTATGCTATGCTATGCTATGCTATGCTACGCTACGCTACGCTACGCTACGCTACGCTACGCTACGCTACGCTACTCCACTCCACTCCACTCCACTCCACTCCACTCCACTCCACTCCACTCCACTCCACTCCACTCCACATTCTATTCTATTCTATTCTATTCTATTCTATTCTATTCTATTCTATTCTATTCTATTCTATTCTATTCTATTCTATTCTATTCTATTCTATGTAACGTGATGAAACTAGTTTATTTTCCAGGCTTTTTGCTACTTACTGTGTGCATTGTGTGGGTTACTCTGTCACTCCCTTTTTTCAAACCCAAAGCTGTGCCTATCTCGCAAGACTTATTTTTTGTTTTAAAGACCTCAGATCTAATGAAGAAAAGGGAGGGGGGGGGAATCCACACCTTTAGTGTGAATTCCGTGTAATCTCAGCCCTCCTTCCATACAACGAAATCAATAATATTTCAGCAGAAGTGTGGCTGCAACGATGCACAAGATCATGTACTTGGAACGCATTAAGCCCAACAATGCTGTTGAGATGTTGGAAAACTGGAGTATCCACATGCAGACAACAGCTGGCCAAGCCCCTCCCCCCCTTTATTAAATGATCAATGGCTCTCTAATGAGTTTGACTTCTCTGTAGACATTTGTGTATGCAGCCAATGGCGGCAAACCCATCGGCTTCCTTTGTCCCTTGGATGAAAGCAGACGTCCTCAATGCGATGATGGAAACGAGTCTCACCTGGAGCATTCATACCATGGCCTGTCATTTAGATAACCCCTGGCCACTTGGTCCTGGCTTTCCAATGTATTTGCTTACTGATTTAAGCGATTTCCATGGGTCATTGAGAACAAGGTTGAGGGTCTGAAGCTTCCAGTATCTATTCTGTTCAGTATGCGGTGCAGATGGTTGGTGACTTTGCAAATCTCCTGGGGATCGCAGCCAGACTGGGGATCAAGTTTCAAAGCTAGGAGCTGATGCTTCAGAGGTTAGGGGTTGAAACCTGACTCTGCTTGGTGCCTCAAATTGGAGTCCAGTCTAATGAACGTTGAGTAAAACCCTTCGTTCTGGATCAACGGCTTTCTCTTTTTCTACTCTTCCCTCAAAAAATAAAGAAAAAAATCCCAAAAGGAAGACAGAACTAGCTGGCTCCAACAATGCTTAGACCGTATTTATTATTTCTGAGGCAAACAAATATCTGCCCCTTAGGAATTATGGTTAACCTTTTTGCCGTAGCCTGCCAAAAGTGGGTGGAGCGTGGTGGTGGGGGATCGTGCACATGTATGCCCACACCCATAATTCAATGCCCCCGCCCCCCCACGCTCCCCCCGCTTTTGGCACGTGATGGCATGATGGGCCAGGTAGGCCTGTTTTTTGCCCTCCCCAGGCTCCAGAGGCTTTCTTGGAGCCTGGGGAGGGTGAAAACAGCCTTCCCCACCCCCTGAAGGCCTTCCGGAGGCCGGAAACAGCCTGTTTCCTGACTTCCGGTGGGACTGGAAGGCCCGAAAATCAGCTGACTTGCGCACGCATGCGCGCTGGAGCTGAGCTAGGACGCTTGTGTGCCCACAGATATGCCTCCTCATGCCACCGGTAGCACGTGTGCCATAGGTTCACCATCACGGCCCTATAGGCTCCGACAATGTTTAGACTGCATTTATTATTCCTGATGCAAACAAATATCTGTCCCCTATAGATAACAGAATGGCACAGTTATTAATCACTCCCATATTGTATGAACTGTGCAATGCTGCCCTAGCTCCTTCATTTATTTGCTTTTGACTCCACTTTTGCAAATATTTCATCTATGCAAAACTCCAGCAGGACTGTATATATTTCTGGGATGCCCAACCCAAAGCTGCTCTCTCTGAAGCATATTTTGGCAGTTATAAGGCCTTGTTTATTTTAAAGCAAGCAGAATTTCTCCAGAAGCTTCGTTTTACTTAGAGTTGTTCTTCTATGCTCCCCCTCCTAATGTGCACAGAACTGGTCTCTGGTACTGATTCTTAGAAATAAGCATGAAATCCATTAGCACATGAGTATAAAACGTGTTTTTCTTCTGACTGTATTCTTTCTGCTTTATGTCTTTATTAGCAATTTGTAGCTTGGCTGGGGATTCTGTTACCCGCCCTCCTATTTTTGCTGCTGCTTCTGAAAAAAAACAACCCAGGTCATTAACACACACACACACACACACACACACACACACACACACACACACACCAGCAGGGGAAAAAAAATCCAGATGTTGAAATATGAAGCGGGTAGAAGTTGAGAAATACAAGACTGGAAACTTTTTCTTTTTAAGATGAAAGCTGTGCTTTGTTTATTTGTATTCCTTATTATTGGCTGCTAAACGTTTGCAAAGTACAACTTGTCCTGCCTTTGAGGGACAGAGGCTTTCCATCTCTTAATCCTGCAAGAATATTATTTTATTTTATCCCTGTAGACAAGGGACTTGCTTAGGCCTTCCTTAAAGGTGATCCTGGTTACCTACGGGACCGCCTACTACCACCAATAGCCTCCCACTGGCCAGTATGCTTTCATAGAGAGGGATTCCTCCGGGTGCCGTCAGCAAAACAATGTCGACTGGTGGCCCCTAGAGGGAGAGCCTTCTCTGTGGGGGCACCTACTGTCTGGAATGAGCTCCCCCCGGAGATTCGGAGGATCCCGGATCTGCACACCTTCCGCCGCGCTGTGAAGACCTTTTTATTCCACCAGGCGGGCTTGGCCTAATCTTTTCCCTCTTTTTAATATGTAAATTTTAATCTGCTTTTAAATTATTGGGGTGTTTTAATTTGTCTGGGCCAAAATGGTTTAATTCGATTTTATCTGGTTTTTAAATTTTTTGTATCTATGTATTTTATTGTTTGGCTGTTCACCGCCCTGAGTCCTTTGGGAGTAGGGCGGTATACAAATCAAATAAACTAAACTAAACTAAACTATCTAGGCCCATGATGGCGAATCTATGGCACGCGTGCCAGAGGTGGCACGCAGAGCAGGAGTGGGTTCTACTTACCTTTACTACTGGTTTGCAATGGGACCGTATGTGTATGCTTGCTTCATGCCCGCGGTTCTGTGCATGTGCAGAAACTTCCTGATGATGTCCAGGTTGGTGGGCAGAGCCTCCCGCAGGTTTTACTACCAGTTCTTGCGAACCAGTCCGAACTGGGGGCAACCCACCACTGACACAGAGCCCGCTCTGTGGGCACGCATGCCATCGCCAGCTGCTCTTCTGGTTTCTGGCACATGCATGCACACCAGCCAGCTGGTCTTCACATGCTCCTGAGACCTAGAAACCCGAAGATCAGCTGGCCAGTGAGCATGCATGCACTGGACAACTGGTGTTCGGGTTTCCGGCACACACATGCGTGCTGGTCAGGTGGTCTTCGCACATGCCGGAGTGCTGGAAACTCAAAAACCAGTTGGCCAGCACATGCATGTGCACCGTCCAGCTGGTCTTTGGGTTTCTGGTGCTCCAGTGCTTACGCTTGCATGCGCACATTCTGGTTTGGGCACGGTACCAAAAAGGTTCACCATCACTAATATAGGTGGAGCTGAAACCATTTTTGTGCCTGCTTCCATTCAGGTTTGCAAGTATTTTCCCATGTGGAGCAAGTTTCAACATTGGCTTTTATCTTTCCTTTTTAGTTTCATCTCTTCCCCTTTTTGTCCTCGGGTCATTTGTTCTCTGTATTATTTAATTCTTGCTGTGACAAACCAAGAGATTGTGGGTTCTTGGTTGGTTGTTTTTTTTGCAAACATTTCATTATTCAGCTAGGGAACATCATCACTGCTAGAAGGGAATAAGGTTTGCAGGAGGGGAGGAGGAAGGGAGAGAGAGAAGGGGGATGGAGGGGGGTTAGGAGGAGGAGAAGGAGGAGAAGAAGTAGGAGAAGAAGAAGAAGACAAAGAAGAAGACAAAGAAGAAGAAGAAGATCTACATTCTACGTCTTTATATCTGCTGTCCCACATAAAGCATTGGAGATCAACATGTACCAAAGACCTGGATTGTCCAGTTAGATTCCCATCCAGATGTTTCCGCTAGAGGCCAACTCATTGTTGTGACCTAGGCTTACTGAGTCATTACAAGACACAATTAGTCCCAAATAAACCTATTTTATTGTAACAGCTGAGAATTACGTTCATTCCCAGCTGAGTCCCAATTAGTTGCAAAACAAGTCCTTCGGAAGAAGTCCTTTGGGATAATCACCAACCTTTTTCTTCTTTGACATCCTGCCAAAGGCCTTACTTGGCAAAGCCCCATGAAGTTCAGAAACAAACAAGAGACGCCGACTGGAAACAGTGTTAGCAACGTTGCTTTCCTGCAAAAAGGCCCAAGTGCCTTTGTTTCTCTTTTAAGACTTATGGGAGGGGCCAATCATCTCCTGGCCTTACTCCCGAGTCGTCCCTTTTGCTTTAGCTGTTCTTGCCTTCTGGCAGCTCTGTGCATGCATGCACTAGGAACAGGCTCCTCCTGTTCCTCTGCCTCTCTGCTGTCCGACTCTGGGAGCTCCAGAGTCCACACATTCTTCCCAGATTGCCCTGTCCCCCTTTCTGCCTCTGATGCAGAGCTCTTGTCTGAGCCTTCCCCCGACTTCAGGACTGGCCCATGTTCCTCCCCAGCCTCCTCACTCCACAGGCTGCTGGCGGACCACAACACTCATTTCGAGTTGCATCTGATAGATACAAGGGCAAATTACTTTGTGAAGGATGCATTAACACTTATCCGGGGGTGGGAGTATGAAAACTAAGTTTTGCAGCTAAAGTCATATCCTGGGGCTATTTCCCTTTTCTTCTTTGTCCTCCCGTTGCATTATATCCTACTCATGAGCAGCAAATATATCGAGCTGCAGGTCACCATAGTGTGATTAGAAAGCTCTCTCTATGGTAATAAGGGTTAGAAACCCTTCAGTGCTAAAATGCTTTTTGGGATACAGACGAGACAGTTTTCCAATCCATTTGTTTTCTCCTTTTCTTTGTCTTTGTAACTTTTCCACAATGTGTTGCGCTCCAATTCAAATGGATGAGGCCCAAATGAAACAAAGAACTTACGAAAGGAAAATTCATTTGCTACTCATTGATTGGAATTCCCACCGGTTTTCACGAAACAAATAAGGTTTGGTTTGTTTGATTTTTCTAGCGCACAATTAATGCCAAACAAGATCTATCTAGCGATCTGATCCTCCGGTGTGACTGGTATAATTTATAGTTTTTCTTTGCGTATATTTCGGTGCAATTCCTTCTATTGTTGAAGTCGGGTCAATTACAAAGAGGCTGTATGCAGTTCCCTGTGTTGTTTTCTGTAATAAAATGGATGGATTTCGTGTGTTTTACGCTAAGATGATAGGAGTTACTCCCAGTATTTAGTCCGATGGATTCTTGCCATTCTCCGCATATAAATAAATTGTGATGCTTTTCACTAATATTCTCTGGGATCAGACCTAATAAAAATATTGGTGGTTTTAATTTGGATTTTCGTTCAGTGGAAATTTTGTAACATTGGGGCCTTCTTGCATAACCACCACATATGGTTGAATGTTTACATATGTAGAAAGTTAGCAGCAGTGGTGGGTTGCTTCTGGTTCAGTCCGGTTTTTGAGAACCGGTAGTAACGGTGGCGGGAGGCTCCGCCCACCCGCCCAGACGTCATCATGAAAGATCTGCACATGCGCAAAAGCGCGCATGCTCCCATTACAAAACAGTAGTGGAGGTAAGTAGAACCCACCCCTGGTTAGCACCCACCCCTCTCCTAGAAGAATGAAATACTTTAGGAAATATTAAAAAGGCAGAATATTTTCCCTAGAAGAGAAGTAGAAATCTTAAGGGAGACAGAAACTCAGCTCCCTGCCCCCAGCAGATATTTGGTGCCCATTGAGAAGGACTGGGCCAGCCTATCTACAGAATAAAAGAACTCAGCTCCAGGGTGATGGAATTAAGACATGACCCTCCAGGACATTATAGGATTATCTAGCAGCAGGGCTCACTGCATTGCAAAATCACCTGGGAACATTATATCAGCCCAAGGTTCAATCAAACCTGATTCAGACAAACATGACTCCACATGGGACTCTGACTACAGCCAATAGAATATATATTCTTGCACAGGAACAGGAAGCTCAAGTTCAAAGCCCAAGAGAAAGTTCACTCTCCACTCCATGTGTTCAGCTGACCAGGACCTCAAACCCATGTGGTCCTGTCCATCAATAAACCATCTTTCCAATCAGCCTCCATGTTTCCAGTGTCTTTCTCCCCACCCGGAGCTGAACCAGATGGACATTTCTTCCAACAGATAGAATATGAAATAGAATATAGAATAAGAGTTGGAAGGGACCTTGGAGGTCTTCTAATCCAGCCCCCTCCTTGGGCAGGAAATCCTATACCGTTTCAGACAAATGGTTATCCAACATCTTCTTAAAATCTCTTCCAGTGTTGGAATATTCACAACTTCTGGAGGCAAGTTGTTCCACTGAATAATTGTTCTAATTGTCAGGAAAATTTCTTCTTAGTTCTAGGTTGCTTTGATTAGTTTCCATCCACTGCTTCTTGTCCTGCGCAAGAACAAGAATCTTGTGCTGAATTGTAAAAAAAAAAAAAAAATCCAGATGATTGCAAATCAGTAATATTTTCCTCCTGCTCTTTCGCCTTTTCATCTTCAGAGCGCTGAAAGAATAATTTGGGAGGAAAATAGTGGCTTTTGCAGGGAAGTGCCGTCTGCAAGCGATTGCAGAAACGGTAATAGCATTTCTTGGGGTCTACTTGGCAATTTTATACAATCAGGGACTCTTCTTTTATTTAGCGGTTTGTTAAATCGCTGGTTATAGATTTTTTTTTTTAAAAAAATGCGTTGCTGTATTTCTGAGGATTTCCCGAGCTTGCCCTCTGCCTGAAATGAATGGGCCAGGAAGGCATTCTGTTCTTTCTTGCCCGTTCTTAACCTTTGCCATTTAAAGTAGTATTTGGAGAGAAAGAAAATGTGTTTGTGAAAGAGATTCCTATTTTATATCTGATGAAAGAATTAAAAAGAGGGGCTTTAAGGCGCTGACTGCTGCATTCCACAGTACTTGTCTTATGCCTAAGTATAATTTATTTATTTATTCATTCAGCTATGGCAGGGGTTTCAAAATGGATTTCTTCAAGGGACGGATCAGCATTGTAGTTCTCCTCCATGGGCCGGCAGGGGGTGGGGCAGGGACCGGGGTGGGGAGGGAGACGGGACAGATACAGGGGTGAAATCCAGCAGGTTCTAACAGGTTCTGGAGAATCGGTAGCGGAAATTTTGAGTAGTTCAGAGAACCAGCAAATACCACCTCTGGCTGGCCCCAGAGTGGGGTGGGAATGGATATTTTGCAATATCCTTTCCCCAGGAGGAGAGGGAATGGATATTTTGCAATATCCTTCCCCTGGAGTGGGATGGGAATGGAGATTTTGCAGTATCCTTTCCCTGCCACGTCCACCAAACCATACCCACAGAACCGGTAGGGAAAAATTTTGGATTTCATCCCTGGACAGACGCCTCCTGCAGCACTCTGCCGGCCAAAAACGGGCTGTGTGGAAGCTCCGTGAGACCCCCGCACGGGCCATTTTTGGCTGCCCCTGCCACCAGCAGCACTCTGCCAGCCAAAAACGGGCTGCCCATTTTTGGCCAGCACAGTGCTACTGGAGGCCAGGTAGGCCAAAAATGGCCCATGCAGGGGCCTGTGGGGCCTCCACGCAACCAGTTTTTGGCTGGCAGAGACACTGCGGGCCAGCCCTTTGATATTTCCAGGCTGGCCTCGCGGGCCAGATATAAGCATCCCGCAGGCCAGATGCGGCCCACGGGCCTTGACACCCTTGAGCTATGGCATATCGTACATGGACTGGCAATATATATTAACGTTTAAACTAGATTAGTAGAACCCAATAAAATATAAACGTTAACCAGATCTATGTTCAAATATCAATGTCTAAGCCATCTAAGCATTGAAGCGCAGCTTTGTTTATATTAAAAAAAAAGTCAGATACTGGACCAGTAGATTCTTATAGTATACTTATACTATACTTACCCATATAGTATGACTGGATTACTTTTGATCCATCTCATTTCACTACCTTCTCTATTGGTATCACTATTATGATTATCATTACTTTGATATATGATAATTATTACTTTGTTGTTTTGCATGTACGTTGAGTGCTTGTGCACTGGAGGCAATATCCTTGTGTGTTTAATAACACTTGGCCAAATAAAGTATTCTGTTCTGTTCTGTTCTACATTTTCTTCTGTTCTATTCTACATTTTCTTCTCTTCCATTCCATTCCCTTCTCTTCCCACTCTTCTCTTCCATTGAGTTCCATTCTGTTCCGTTCCATTTTCTATTGCACTGCACTGCACTGCACTGCACTGCACTGCACTGCATTCTATTCTATTCTATTCTATTCTATTCTATTCTATTCTATTCTATTCTATTCTAGCCTAGCCTAGCCTAGCCTAGCCTAGCCTAGCCTAGCCTAGCCTAGCCTAGCCTAGCCTAGCCTAGCCTAGCCTAGCCCTATTATTCCATTCCATCTTATATATTCTATTCTATTCTATTCTATTCTATTCTATTCTATTCTATTCTATTCTATTCTATTCTATTCTATTCTATTCTATTCTATTCTATTCTATTCTATTCTATTCCTGCTCCTGCTCCTGCTCCTGCTCCTGCTCCTGCTCCTGCTCCTGCTCCTATTCTATTCTATTCCATTCCATTCTTTAAAAAAAATTGACCGAGCGTCTGCTGAAATAGTCAATTTGGATTTTGCAAATATTCTACTCTGGAAGGGTGAATGCTAAGCTGCATGTGTGCCATTTTGGAGTTTGGATCATTGATGATTTATACCCGTATTCAAAATAGGACTGAACTCAATATTCTGCAAAAAGCAAGAATATGTGGACACGCTTGGGTATTTGGAACTAGAAGGAGTTAACCTTGAAGGAATTCATTTTTTCTTCCTGATTTATTTAGCAGTCCCTGGGAACTGGGACATTGCCCTTTTTTTTTCCTGCCCTTGAAATGAATGAAAAAATGAACAATGCCTTTATTCTGAACCATGTTTTAGTTCTGTGTTGCATTATTAGGAAGTCACTTCATAGTAAAGATAAGACTTCAACCCCATGTTTCAAAATGTGTGTGACTGAGGAATGGGACAACTCGCTTTGGCCAACTTGTCATAGCCAACTTGGCCAACTCAGTCTGAGCCAACTGACCTGTCAGGGTTCCGACGGATGCCCTAATTAAATCATGAACCTGGAGCCAAGCTTTCCAAAGAAATCCAATTATTTATTAGGACCTTCATGTCAGCACGTTCCCAAGTGAAGCCAACTCTGACCCCATGTAATTTATGCCCCAATCATGAACCTGTTTCCCCCCTCCCCCCAGGGTATGTCATCAATCACATTCACCAACAGAGCAATTTCACAGTTTGTAGAGATCACTCCCCTCCAGCCGCTGTGGGTAACCCTGGGAGACAGCCTTGAGAGAGATAAATCTGGAATGTGCCTCTGTCTTTGGCTGCCATGCTATTTCATCTGTTTCCCATCCCCCTTGCCAATGGCAACTGGAGCAGCAGGCCAGGCATGCTTTGCGAGTTGACATTACCACAGCCAACTCGCTGTGGGACAATTCAATTATTCATTTAAAATAAATTTATTATTTAAATTATTACAATTGATTATTTAAAATAATTAAAGAAATATTTTAATTTTTATCATTCACATTTCATTTTGCCCCCTTTTTTGCATCCTGTCTTTAATGGTTCCCTTCCACTATTTCTTTGATATTAGCGTAACTCTTGTTCCGCCATGAGGTGTTCCATGGAGAATTGGCCATGGCCGTTGTCTCACAGAAAGTTGGCCCCGAGTTGGCTGTGACCCGTGTGGGGGGGTGTAAAGGGGGAATAATACAAATTAGATTCCAGGGATCACAGCGGCTGTTGCCAAGGCTGTTGCTAATGATATGCAAAATACTTTGCTTCTTGATTCAGCAAAGTATTTATTACCTTAATGCGAGTAGTCCTGGATCTGGCAGCTGCTACTGGAAGAACTGCTGAAAATGGACTTTCTTTGAAGTAGACAAATAGGACAGTTAAACTGGGAATATTTTTTTTTGCTGTGCTCCAGATAAAAAAAAGTGTGTTCTTCTGTAAGATTGGGAGTGCAGATATGTAACAGCACCGAAGATTTTTCAATAGTTATATTGGAAATCTATTAACTTCCTACAAGTAGGGAGCAGTTGCCATGGACACCACTGGTTGTTGTTTCCTACCAGAAATTAAGGCTTTATTGATCATCATTGCATGCAACTTATCTTCTAAAGACTCTTGTCCAGTTTATTTTTAATCCCTAGAACTGCCACAAGATAGGATTAAAGACATTGACTTGTCCAAAGCTCCCTCTTTGGCTTCGCAGTCAGAGCAATATCTGACTGTAGCATTTTTGTTTTTACTTCCAACATAATGAGCAATATTTTCACTGCCACACGACCTCCTTCATCGCTGATGCAAAGAACTGATGTAACAGAAATGATAGCTGCAGAGAAAAAGATGGTGGCCCAAAGCTAGAGTTGCCAGATCTGGGCTGCACAAGTCCCTATGACAACTGGATGGCAGCAATGAGATAGCAAAACCATTGACTCTTTTGTTGGTGTTTTGTGTGTATTTAGTGCATCCTAGAGTCGATCTTTTCTGGGCTAACACTTGAAATGTATGTATTAGTTACATAGAATATACAAGTTGGAGCATTGAAAACCAACATGGAATTTTCTTGTCCCGATATGCAATTGAGGTGTATGTCTAGTTTAAAGAAAAGAGGGACTAGGGGTGACATGATAGCAGTGTTCCAGTATCTAAGGGGCTCCTACAAAGGAGAGCTATTCTCCAAAGCACCAGAAGGCAGGACAAGAAGCAATGGATGGAAACTAATCAAGGAGAGAAACAACCTAGAACTAAGGAGAAATTTTCTGACAGTGAGACAATTAATAACAATTAATCAGTGGAACAACTTGCCTCTAGAAGTTTTGAATGCTCCAACACTGGAAGCTTTTAAGAAGAGACTGGACAGTCATTGGTCTGAAATGGTATAGGGTGAGCAGTGGGTTGGACTAGAAGACCTTCAACGTCCCTTCCAACTCTATTATTCTATAATTCTGATGTCATTCCTTCAGATCTCCATTTGTCTTCTTCTCCACAATAATCAAATAACATTCTCTAGTCACTGAGATACTCAGTTGTAATACAATCAAGTGCTAAACACTCATCCATCACCGGCTGTCACCTTACATTTCTTGGCAGCTCTAAAGGATTATCAAAAGTAAATGATCAGCTACTCAAACCTTGAATGACAGAAGCCAAATGCATAATCCCCAATCAGGGAGAAGATACCTACAATAAAGACTTATTTTGAAGGCAAAATAAGGATAGACAATTTCTCAGATCTAACCTGCAAAACTGTAAAGCTGTTACATGCTTCACTAAACTTCTTTTGTTTTAAAGCATTGAAAATCACCATCATGCGTGGCCATAAAATATCGCAAGCAGTCATAAAGTTGACTCACCTTCACATACAGTCATGTCATCACAGGAGGTGATGTTGTGACCACTTATGATAGTGTAAGGTCTTGCCTCTCCAATCTTCCCAAGAAAGCAGGACTCTTGAAACTGCAGTTGTTCTAAAAGGAGCTTTTATTGAAAGGTTTGTGATAACAAGAGATCTAGGCAAGAACTGAAGCTTCTCACTTAAAACCAGCTATTTAAAGCAATGCTAACCTAACTCCTCCCACACTACATCATTGCAGGGAAACAGAAACAGAAACTTCATATATAGATCACTCCATTCCTCCACCCTTCCTCCCACCAAAATGCCAGCGTCCCTGTAGAAATATCTGGGACCTGACAGATAGCCTCGTTGCGTTAGGTATAACAAAGCACCTGTTCCATAGCCATTGTAACTTTGACCAGTTGTGAAATGAACTGTAGTAATTTTAGTAAGGCCAGACCTGGAATACTGCATCCCGTTTTGGTTTTTGCACCACTTTACAAAAACTGAAGACAGAGGAGATGATTTCTACTGTGTTAACTTATTTAACATAAGTTACGTTAGCTTAAGCGACGTTGATTTAAATTCAATGCAAATCAAGTTTTGATTCCCTCCCTAAACAACACAAGAACAAAAAAGATTGGCTGGCTTTGGGTTCTTGAATTTCCTTGTTGTGGGTTCTTGGCTGATTCTGTCTTCTTTAACCAGTTTTTTTTAAAAAAAAAAAAATCTGAGGAAGATAAATAGAAAAGACTCACTCACTTTTCTTAACCTCAGCTGCCATGGGGCCCAGCCAGAGAACTTGGAATTTAATTAATTAATTAAAGGAATGGGGGAAGGTAATGGGAGAAGGAAGGGAAGATCGATTGGTTATAAGTGTACAATACATATGAGACAGATGATGGTAGTCCACAACTTACAACCATTTGTTAGAGAGAATTTTTACAAAATGTTTTATAGATGGCACTTAGATACTAAAAAATTATCATGTATGTACTCGAACTTGCAAGCTAAATGTTGGAGATGTGAATGTAATGATGCAACCTATTATCATATATGGTGGACTTGTAAGAAAATCAAGGCATTTTGGATAAAAATTTGGTGGGTGATGCAGAACATTTTGAAAAGAAGGTTGAAATTTACTCAATTGTTTCTATTGCGTATAATTATGGACTGTACAGTTTCAGAGACTAAATTGATTTTGAACTTAATATCAGCAGCTAGGCTGCTGGTAGCTCAATATTGGAAGAAGGACTCTTTGCCTACTACTGAAGAGTGGATATTGAAAGTAACAAACCTAGCAGAAATGGCAAAAATCTCGGCGTACTTGAAGGACCACACACAAGAAAGATACGTATCGGAATGGAGAAGATGGATTGATTATATTCAAAATAAGTATCAGACAAGAAAATATCAAATAGCTTATGAATGAATGTTAGTATTAGAAGTATTTGGTTTTCTATAGTGGAGTTAAGGTTTCAGTGGGGGAGGCAGTACTTTGAGGATAAGTAGATTAATCTAGTTTATGTTTGATTAAATGAAATACCTTGTATTTTTCTCTGGGAAGTCGGGGGGTGGGTGGAATGAAGGGGGGGGAAAGGGTGTGGGGAACAGGGGGGAAATTTTTTTTTGTATTTCTCTTTTGTAAACCTTTTCAATAAAAAAAATTTTACAACCATTTGTTTAGTGACAGTTCAATGTTGCAATGGCCCTGGAAAAAGTGACTTACGATTGATTTCCACACTCACAAGCATTGCAGCCTCCCCATCAGGAGTGGTATTGACTTACCTTCACTACTGGTTTGCAAATGTGAGCGTGTGCGCCTCCTCCACGCATGCACAGAGCCTTCTGCACATTTGCAGAGGGTCAAAAAATGGGAAGTGAGAACGTCCGGATGGGTGGGCGGAGCCTCCCATTGCCAGCGTTACTGGATCACACGATCCGGATAGAACCAGCTGAATTTCACCACTGCTCCCCACGTGATCAAGATTTGGACAACTGACATGCATTTATGACAGTTGCACTGTCCTAGGGTCATCTGATCACAATTTGTAAAAGCTGGCTTCCAACAAGCAAAGTCAAGCCAGATTCGCTTAATGACTGTGGCCAAAAAAAAAAAAAAGTCATACAATGGGACAAAAACTCACCGAACAACTACAAGTTTGGGCTCAGTTGTGTGGTTCTACGTCAAGGACTCCCTGTCCTGGATTTTCAGTTCTTCTTCCCTAAAACAAATCCATCTTTTTGATCTGGCAGAAGCGTGAAGGACTTGGAGATGTTTTGAAGCAACGGGCTCTTTAATATCTTGCAAACCTTCCCTCTTTCCTACTGAGAATTACCTTCTGGTGTCTGATAACAATTGCAACAGCAGGCAGCCCATCCATATTTTTGTAGGTAATTAGCACAACGGCAATGTAGCAGAAGTAGGTCATCCTGTAGTTGTTATTCACAGATGGCTCAATATAATGGACCGGGGAGGAAGCATAGCAAGAAATTGTTACTGGTTTTTGAAAGGAGGCACAGGGATCTAAGGAAATCGAAAAGAAAGACGCTCGTCCGTTGGTAGAAGGTTAAAGGCAAGTGGATCTTGGACCACTGTTAGAAGATAAAAGCGTGGTGCAGTTCCGGCATTCAGCCGCTTCACAATGTGTTATTTTCACATACCGTGGAATAAATGGTCTGTGAAGAATTTGGGGCCCTTAAACTGCTAAAATTTCATGAGGTTAAATGGGCAGCAGAGTGCTTGCTGGCTGCCTGAAAAAAAGCCTAGAAACTAGTGGATTGTGATTTCACTGAACTAGGGCTGCATAAAAATCTTGGTTTACGTAGGAAGAACCTGGCTAAAGAGAAATACACATAAAGGCCTATGAAAAGAAAAGAAAACACACACACTTGTGTGTGTGTGTGTGTGTGTGTGTGTGTGTGTGTTGAATTTTGTGATTTCTTGGTGTTTTGAGGATTGTCTGATATTTGTGGCTTTTGGAAACTGGCCAGAATGGGTGTTATAGGTATGCTCAATCAATCAGAATAGAGCTGGAAGGGACCTTGGAGGTCTTCTAGTCCAGCTCCCTGCTCAAGCAGGAAACCCTATACTGATTCAGATAAGTGGCCATCCAGTCTTTTCTTAAAAACCTCCAGTGATGAAGCACTTACAACTTCTGGAGCCAAGCTGTTCCACTGGTTAATTGTTTCTCTCTGTTAGGAAATTTCTCCTTAATTCCAGCTTGCTTCCTCCTTGATTAGTTTCCATCCATTGTTTCTTGTCTTGCCATCTGGTGCTTTGGAGAATAAATTGACCCCCTCTTCTTAGTGACAGCGCCTCAAATACTAGAAGTCTGCTATCATGTCCCCCCCTAGTCCATCTTTTCTCTAGACTGGCCATATCCTGCAACCGTTCTTCATATGTTTTAGTCTCCAGGCCTTTAATCATCTTAGTTGCTCTTCTCTGACCTTTTTCCAAAGTCTCAACATCTTTTTTGTAATGCAGTAGCCAAAACTGGAAGCAGAATTCCAGGTGTGGCCTTACTAAACTTACTACTGTTCATTTCACAACTGGTCGAAGTTACAACAGTTATGGAAGCGGTGCTCTGTGGTACCGAAAGCAACGCGGCTATTGTAAGTGGTTACACCATCACCTGCTGCGATCACACAACTGCATGTGAAGGTGGGTAATTTTTACGACTGCTTGCGGTATTTTGTGCTCCCATGACTGTGATTTTCAATGCTTTGCATTGGTTTCTGGCAAAAAAAAACCCATCACCCATTTGAATGAATGGATTTGCTTAATGTCTGCAATGTTGGCTTAATGGCTGCCAGGAAAGTGGCCAAAAAAATTACTTCCAGTCACATAGGTGCCTCGATTGTAATGACTTACGACCAGATTTCTGGTTTCAATTGTAGTCATAAGTTGAGGACTACCTGCATTCAAATACTGGTATACATTTATTAATTATCATCAATATATGATATTATCCTACAGTAGAAATAGATGCAAGTGTGTCTTAAAAGTCAAAATAATGACTGGGATGTAGATGTTATTCATGTAAAAATAAAAAAGGTGGAACTTCAGTTGTGTGCGGCCATCTTGATATTGTCAAACACACACACACACACACACACACACACACACACCCTACCCTGAATGGAAGAGGAGAAATAAAAAGGGCTATGGGCTATGCAGAAACTTCATACCTGTTAAATGACTCAACTGGAGTTTCTGTTAAATGACTTTTTAAATGACCTGTAAAATGACTTTAATCAACTGGAATTCAGTTGATAAAAACACCTTCCTTCCTTCCTTCCTTCCTTCCTTCCTTCCTTCCTTCCTTCCTTCCTTCCTTCCTTCCTTCCTTCCTTCCTTCCATCCTTCCTTCCTCCCTCCGTCCCACCCTCCCTCCTTCTTTCTTTCTTTCTTTCTTTCTTTCTTTCTTTCTTTCTTCCTTTCTTCCTTTCTTCCTTTCTTCCTTTCTCCTTTCTTTCTTTTTCTCTTTCTTTTTTCTTCTTTTAATTTCCTTCCTTCCTTCCTTCCTTCCTTCCTTCCTTCCTTCCTTCCTTCCTTCCTTTCTTCTTTCCTTCCTTCCTCCCTCCCTCCCTCCCTCCCTCCCTCCCTCCCTCCCTTCCTTCCTTCCTTCCTTCAGAGGTTCCCAACCTTGGATCCAAGGGCCCAGGGGTGGGATTCAGCTGGTTCTGATCGGTTCGAGCATACCGGTAGCTCCGATAATCATCTGAGAGCGAACCGGTTCACTCCAATAATCAGATGGGCCAACCCACCCGCCCCTGCTCTATAACCTACCTATATTTCTTTTGTTTTAAACCCAGCTGATAGGCGTGGCAGAGCAGACTGCTCTGGCTCAGCTGTTTTACTCACTTTGGATTCAGTGGAAGGTAATTTTCGATTGTATTGAGCATGCGCGGAAGCACGAGATTGGCACATGTGCATGTGATGTGAGCAAGCACATGCAAAGCACGCACGCAACGAACCAGTTGTTGCAACCAGTGAATCCCACCACTGCATGGCCCACTACTGGGCCACAGCCTATTTGCAACTGGGCCACGTGTGACCCACAACAAGCCTCCCCCACCAGTTCTGATGGGACAGGTCCATGTAAATATTAGTAAGTAGCTCTGAAATAACAATGTTCTCAGAAAGCTGAATTATAAAATGTACGCCATCTACCTAGCTCACTTCACAAGAAGATTCCAATTATTTATACCCTTTGCTTTTCCTCAGACATTTCTGTACTGATTCTCTAAGTTCATATGCAGGTGAATGTTTCACCCTAAGTCTGTCACCTTACTTTATTCCAGCTTCAGTTGATTCCTCTGCTCTGGATTCCATCCCATTCCGTTTTATCAACATTTTCTTAGACTACCTTTAGTAACTAGTGACCAAGGAGAAATGGTTATATCTGTCAGATTCATCATCATTATCACCACCATCTTTATAATTATGGCTGCTAGCAAGGAAAAGTGTAGACTTTTTACAGCAAGGCCCCTAATAATTAATTAAAATACGCATTTCAGATAAAATGACCACTTATATTCCGTATAGAACCAGATATAGCCCAGGGTAACTTCTCTCTTGTAAGTCTTTATCCTTTTCTCTCTCCCTCTTTCTCTCTCTGTATTTTACTAACTCCCTCTCTCTACCTCGTTATTTCACTCTCTGTCTCTCTGTCTCACTATCTCTCTGGCTCTTAACCCTCTATCTTTTTAGCTATCATCGCTCTATCTCACTATCTAGCTTTCTATCTAGTTTTTTATCTGTCTGTCTGTCTGTCTATCTGTCTATCTACTGTATATCTGTCTACCTACCTGTATCTCTATCATCTCTTTCTCTAACTTTTATCTCTCTATCTCCATGTCTTTTATCTCTCTTATCTCTATCATCTCTTTCTGTCTCTTTTTTTATTAAACATTTTTTGATATGAACAAACAAACAACAACAAAACACACAAACAAATAAAGAAAAATCCATCTTTACATCTTCTTTTCAACATGTCGCATCAGTAGTCTGTATTCATATTTATACATTTTCTCTTGCTTATTTTAACTTATCCCTTATCCCTATATTCCTAATATATCATCTATATGTATTCTCTTAATCTACATATTTGATTTACTATTAACATAAATTGGTACTTAATTTCCTATCCACAATTTATATCTTCTCATTTATTTCCATAACTTTTTTCCTTTTTCTCCTCCAACCATTTATACCATTTCTCCCATACTAAGTAGTAATCCATTTCATCTTTTTCTTGTATCTCCTTTGTGAGCTTATCCATTTCTGCACATTCCATAATTTTACTAATCACCTTATCCTCTGATGGTATATCATTGCTTTTCCAATTTTGAGCGAAAGCTATTCATGCTGCTGTCAATATGTGAATGATTAAATATCTTATTTCTTTTTCATATGGCCCGGTAATTATTCCCACTAAAAAGATTTCTGGCCTCATTTCTATTTGTCGGTTGATAATTTCTTCTATTTGTATTCTAATTGATTACCAAAATGGTCTTTCTGACAAGACCACCACATGTGGTAATAGGTTCCTTTTTGGTGTTTTTCTATGCCTCTTATCTCTCTATCGCTATGTCTCTATCTCTGTTTTTCTCTGTCTTGCTATCTCACTCACTCACTCACTCACACACTCACTCATTCTACCTACCTACCTACCTACCTACCTACCTACCTACCTACCTACCTACCTACCTACCTAATCTATCATCTATCCATCTAGGGTAACTAGCACATTGGATCCACCATAGATCAGAATTAATTCCAAATTGGGAGTTTGGAAGCACCCCGATGATTGCTGCAGCATGGATTGTATCTGCTTTGGCTATGCACGCAAAAGGTTATTTCTATGCACAGATGTCTCTTTAGATGAATTGCATCAAGAATTTCCCAGGAGATTGTTTTGAATGTGCCTGATAGCGTTTCCAAGGGGTGGTGGTGGTGAGGAGTGTGAGGTTGGAATGCAAAATTTGGAGGCTGCTGAGGGCATAGGAGAACTAATTATGGTTGTGGGAAAGCTATTCTCCTTTCCTTCTGCCTGCTTCATTTCAGCTCTGGGTGATGGTCTCAGATTGGACTGTTACTGAGTGGAATTTTAAACAGGATAGATAGAAATGGTAGATGGATAGATAGATAGATAGATAGATAGATAGATAGATAGATAGATAGATAGATGATAGATAGATGATAGATTATAGATATATATATATGTATATGTATATACAGTATATGATAAATAGATCTATAGATAGATCTATAGATTGATGGATGATAGATAGATAGATAGATAGATAGATAGATAGATAGATAGATAGACAGACAGACAGACGGACAGACAGAGGTAGGTAGGTAGGTAGGTAGGTAGGTAGGTAGGTAGGTAGATAGATAGATAGATAGACAGACAGACAGACAGACAGACAGACAGACAGACAGACAGACAGACAGACAAATGCCTCAGGTCACACTGCAAATTTAAGAAGATCAAAATGTCTACGGAGAGTCTCAGTCATCCAGGTCATGGTTGTCTCACAGATGCTTTTCCAAAAGGCAGCTGTACCTTCTTGCTTTTTCCTTGAAGACTTTTCACTTCAAAACTAATCCTTTCATTCCCCTCCACCATTCTGCTAGAACAGATGAAGCTTCTTGGATGAGAAGCAAAATGTCTTTAATGAGAAACAGAAAACCCAGTTTTCTTTTGAAAAGGCACCTTTGAGACAAGAGGATCGACACACACACTGACATAGAGAGACAGACAGACAGAGGGGGGAAGGGGGAGGAAAAGGGAGAAGGAGGGAGAGAGAAAGAAAAGGAAAGAGAGAGGGAGAAGGGGAAGAAAGAAGAGGGAGAAGAAAGAAGAGGGAGAAGCAATGAGAGAGAGAAGGAGAGAGGAAGAGAGAAAAAGTGAGTGAGAGAGAGAGAGAAAGAGAAAAAAGAAAGAAAGAGAGAGGGGGGAAGAGAGAGTGAAAGAGGGAGGGAGAGAAAGACAGAGAGAGACACAGAGAAAAAAGAGAAAGAAGGAAGGAGGCAGAGAGAAGGAGAAAGGAAGAGGGGGAAGAAAGAAGAGGGAGAGACGAGAGAGGGAGAGAGAAAAAGTGAGATAGAGAGAAAAAAGAGAGAGAGAAAGAGGGAGGAAAGACAGACAGACAGAGAGACACACAGAGAGAGGAAGAGAGAGAGGAAGAGGGAAAGGAGGGAGAGAGAGAGAGAGAGATCATTTCTACATTGAAAAAAGATGCCATCAAAGGCAACTGGCTTTATTTTCATAGTCAATAAGCAACATTTTTTTAAACATTTAGTGTCCCTGCCGTGAACTATACAGCTCACTTCCTCTGTTCCAAGAGACGATGATTCATAATGTCTGACACTGGTAACATTTTCAGTGAGGAATCCATGAAGACATCTACGATTACCCAGGATGTATTTTGAAGATCATTCTATCCCCGGAGACAGTTTTGCATGTCATACTCAAAGATCAACAAATGCTTCATTACCAAGAGGTACAGTGATTAAAAAAAAAAAACTTTAATTGAAGCCATTTAGGATATACTTTAATTGGTCGAGCCAAAATGCTCAGCCAACTATATCCAAAGTGGTAGGTTAATAATCGAATGAGTGGTGTGTGATTGTGCCTGCATTGCGTCTACCTCTTTATATGGCATCTTTTTCTTTATTAAGTTTTTCAAGGCTTATTTCCAAATGTACTTTATCAAAAGCACCTTCTTGTTGCATCTTCACAGACAGAGAAGGTGACTGACATGATAGCAGTGTTTCAATATCTCAGGGGCTGCCACAAAAGAAGAGGGGGTCAAGCTATTCTCCAAAGTACCAGAAAGCAAGACAAGAAGCAGCAGATGGAAACTAATCAAGGAGAGAAGCAACCTAGAACGAAGGAGAACTTTCCTGACAGTGAGAATAATTAACCAGTGGAACGACTTGCCTCCAGACGTTGTGAATGCTCCAACACTGGAAGTTTTTAAGAAGAGATTGGACAGCCATTTGTCTGGAACGGTATAGAGCAGTGATGGCTATCCTTTTTGCCGTCACGTACCAAAAGCAGGAGGAGCGCAGGGTGTGTGTGTGTGTGTCACACATGTGCGTGCCCACACCCATAATTCAATGTGCCACGCCCCCACATGCATGCGCATGCAACCCCCCCACACTCCCCCCGCTTTTGGCATGCGATGGCACAGTGGGCCCGGTAAGCCTGTTTTTTGCCCTCCCCAGGCTCCAGAGGCTTTCTAGGAGCCTGGGAAGGGTGAAAACAGCCTTCCCCACCCCCCGGAGGCCCTCCAGAAGCCAGAAATGGCCTATTACCTGACTTCCGGTAGGACCGGAAGGTCTGTTTTTTGCCCTCCACAGGCTCCAGAGACTTTCTAGGAGCCTGGGGAGGGCAAAAATGGCCTTTCCCACCCCCCAGGAAGCCATACAAGGCCGGAAACGGCCCATTTCCTGACTTCTGGTGGGACTGGAAGGCCCGTTTTTCGCTCTTCCCAGGCTCCAGAGGCTTTCTAGGAGCCCGGGGAGGGCGAAAACTGCCTTCCCCACACCCCCAGAGGCCCTCCGGAGGCCGGAAACAGCCTGCGAAAATCAGCTGGCTGGTGCACACATGCACGCTGGAGCTGAGCTAGGGCAATGCTCACGTGCCAACAGATATGGCTCCACGTGTCACCTGTGGCACATGTGCCATAGGTTCGCCATCACGCGTATAGAGTTTCCTGCCTGAGCAGGGGGATTGGACTAGAAGACCTCCAAGGTCCCTTCCAACTCTGTTATTCAGTTGAAGGTCAAAGGATCAGTTTTACAGAAATACTAGAACCAAAGAGTTACAGATAGTCCTCGACTTACAATAGTTCATTTAGTGACCGTTTGAAGTTACAATGACTCTGAAAAAATGACTTATGACCATTTTAACACTTACGATGGTTGCAGACTTTCCATGGTCACATGATAAAAATTTGGACTTATTTGGTATGTATTTATGACCGTTGCAGAGTCCCAGGGGTCATGTGATTCCCTTTTCTGACCTTCTGACAAGCAAAGTCAATGGGGAAGCCAAACACACTTAGTGTTGTGGTCCGCCAACAGCCTGCAGAGCTGGTAGCAGAGTCGGACAGTGAGGAGGCTGGGGAGGACCATAGGCCAGTCCTGGAGTCTGGGGAAGGCTCGCACTAGGGCTCTGTGTCAGAGGCAGAGAAAGGGCCATCTGGGAGGTACATGCTGCCTCCCGAGCCTCCCGAGTCGAGCCTGTTCCCAGTGCGTGCATGCACAGAGCTGCCAGAAGGCAAGAACAGCTAAAACAAAAGGGACAACTCGGGAGTAGGGATGGGAGATGATTGTCCCCTCCCATAAGACTTAAAAGAGAAGCAAAGGCACGTGGGCCTTTGCGGGAAGCAACATTTGTTCATTCGGTTCAACCTAAAGCCTGAAGCTCTGTTTGATTCTGGACTCCGTGTGGCTTTGCCAATTAGATCTTTGGCAGCATGTCAAGGGAGATAAAGGTGGGTGATTACCCCGAAGGACTCTTTATAACTAATTGGGACTCTCTGTAAATGAACAGAATTCACAGCTGTTGCAATAAAAGAGGTTTTTGGGATTACTTGTGTGTTTTAATGACTCAGGAAGCCTAGATCAGAACACTTAGCCACTGTGGCAAGAAATGTTGTAAAACGGGGCAGCACTCACTTAACAAATGTCTCATTTAGCAAACAGAAATTTTGGGCTCATTTGTGATTGTAAGTCGAGTATTCAAATCAAGCCGTGCACCTAAAACCAATAGTTACTACATCTTGTACAAGAAAGGTCAAATTAGAATACAGTTGCTGTCCAAGCAATCCCATGGACAACTTTCCTCCAGGCCTTCCTGTCCTCTACCATCCCTCTACCAGTGGTGGATTGCCCCCGGTTCAGACCGGTTCTATAGAACTGGTAGTAAAACCAGTGGGAGGCTCCACCCACTGACCCTGACGTCACCAGAAGCAATCTGCGCATGTGCAGAAGGAAGGCACGTGCGCGAGCGAAGTGAGCGCCCACGCGTGATCCTGTGGCGAACTGGTAGTAAAGGTAAGTAGAACACACCCCTGTCCTCTACCATCCTCTACATTGTGGCTGAATGTTAGAAGGAGCTTCCTAAGAATACTTCGATAACAGAAGGAATTTTCCAGAGAAATTATGATCTCCCTTTCATTGGACATGTTCAACTGGCGTGCATCGGATGTAATATTTAGTTTTCGTGTAATTTTAAAAGAAGAGATGAAAGTGGTAAGAACTTCAGGAAAATACATCTGCATGGAGGCAAATTTCGACAGGTAAATAATTAAAGGCCTTCCCTATTCAAAAGCCATACATTTATAACAACACAAAACCCATTAAGGTACCAGTGTGTTTAATGATTAGTGGCAGGTAAAACCTCTTGACTCAAATCATATCACAGCTGGCAATGGTACAAGATTAGTAGGAAAAAGTAAACATAATTGCCTTGCACTCAACCCACCATCTTGTCATAGACTGTGGCCTTCAAGATCTCCCCTCCTTTATAAAATTTTTTTTTAATTTCATTTAGCTTCACTGTTGAAAATCTAGGCAAGCACTCAGAACAGATTTCTCAAAAGACTACAAAGACTTCTGATCAAATGAGGAAATGGAAGGGAACCGGGGGGGGGGGAGGGTTCTAATTTTTTTTACTACCAGTTCTGTGGGTGTGGCTTATTTTGTGGGCGTGGCTTGATGGTCATGTGAAAATTCTTTAGGATTTAGCAGAGGTACTGGTCTACTGGGTTTTTAAGTGCTTGCAGAGCTGTACCGGTCTACCCATTTGTTTTGGGAGGCACTGGTCTACCCATTTGTTTTTGGAGGCACTGGTCTACCCATTTGTTTTTGGAGGCACCAATCTACCCATTTGTTTTTGGAGGCACCAGTCTACTCATTTGTTTTTGGAGGCACCGATCTACCACCACACTGCCTTTTAACACTGATCAGCTGTAGGGCAGCCCTTTGAAGTCCCGCAGCAAGAGTTTAAACAGTTTTTTTCCTTCTAGCCGATCAGCTGGGACTTGGGAGGCAGCAATAGATTGGGGGTGGGGCCAATAACGCAGGGGGGTTGGGGGGGAGGGCCCAGCTCCCGAACAAAGAGAACAGGTTCGGTGATGTCATATCGCCACCACTACTGCCTCGGCCGAACCGGACCGAACCGGGTGGAACCCACCACTGAAGGGAACCCAGAAAATTTCAGCCACTCAAATGTAATGTCAATATTGAACAGCTTTGCTTCTTTCAACCTTAATACTTTTCAACTTGCTAATGAACTGTGGGGAAGGAAAGGGGAAATGGAATGTGGAGAATGTATGCAGAGATCAGGAGAACGTGGAAGCCATCAAGGTCATCACTGCAGGTGCTTGAGAAAGAGATGGACTGTTCCCATAACAAAAGACCATCTCACAATTGGACAATGTGATCAACCAGGGATGAGGAGAAGAAGAAAGTATATTGTTTAACTGGGCAAGCATTTGCGTGGGAAACCAGAGCTGGTTTCGTTTCTTCAGTACCAATATGGTGTATCCAATAAAGTTTTACTTTTGGGAATTCAATTCTCCCGAGAGTGTTTCCTTGTTTTGGGTTCACTAATTGAACAGTTGACATGTAAATCTATTGGAACATACAGTAGAACATAAAATCACAGAGCTGGAAGGAACCTTGAAGGTCTTCTAGTCCAAGGCAGGAGACCTCAAAGGTGCTTTTTCTTTGTTTTTCTTGAAGCAGTTTCGCTTCTCATCCAAGATGCTTCTTCAGTGAATTTTTCTTGGATGACAAATGAAACATCTTCAAGCAAAAACAAAGGAAGTCCAGCTGGCTTTTGAAAAAGCACCATTGGGACAACCATGACCTGGATGACTGAGAATCTCCATAGACACCAGGCAGGAGGCCTTATACCATCCCAGACAAATGGCTGTCCAATTTTTTCTTGAAGACCTCCACCCACAACTCTAGGAGGGAAGCTGTTCCATTGATTAATTGTTCTCACTGTCAGGAAATGCCTCCTTATTTCCAGGTTGGGTCTCCCCCTGATGAGCTTCCACCCGTTGCTTTTTGTCCTGCCTTCAAGGGACTTTGGAGAATACATTGAGCCTCTCCTTTCTGTGAAAGACCCACAAGGACTGGAAGATAACTATCATGTCACCCCTGATTCAAATAACCAAATTTATATAATAACCAGAAATATTTTTTTTTGAAAATTGTGCTGTGAGCAACCTTATGATAAGTTCAAAACATCTCCTCTAAGAAAAAGCAGTTGATACAGCCACAAAGTTTGGGACTCAAGGAATGGTCTATCATGTAATCCCCCCACAATCTCTACTATCACCTTTGAAAAAAGAGTGCTGCAGGAAGGAAGAAGGTATTTTGAATAGAAGAGTAAATATGCATAACTGTAGGCTTGAACAGAAGGAGAAGGAGAAGGAGGAGAAGGAGAAGGAGAAGGAGAAGGAGAAGGAGAAGGAGAAGGAGAAGGAGAAGGAGAAGGAGAAGGAGAAGGAGAAGGAGAAGGAGAAGAGGAACCTGTAAATCAGTTCAGGAATATTGTTGTCAAGTAATCTGCATAGAAGAAGAAATTAATTACAAGATGTTTCCTAGTTCAGGGTGGTGTTTTTACAGTATTCAAGAAACTTGGATGTATAATATATATCAGGGGTGTCAAACTCAAGGCCCGGGTCCCAGATCTGGCCTGTGGGGTGCTTAGATCTGGCCCGCAGGGCCACCCTGGAAACAGTGAAGGACTGGCCCACGGTCCCTCTGCCAGTGAAAACGGACGCTCTCCCGAGCTCTGTTTTTGCTGGCACAGGGTTGCAGGAAACCGTCGCAGACTAAAATGGAGCTCGAGAGTCTGTTTTCTCTGGCAGAGTGCTTGGATCTCCACAGGTGCCCCCGACATGAGTGACATTGAGCAGGCCACGCCCACTCCGCCCCCCCCCCGAGGTCAAACACAACCCTGATGCGGCCCTCAATGAAATCGAATTTGACACCCCTGATGTACAGTATGTACAAAGTGAACAGCTATAACCGTAGCAACTTGTCCTGCTTGCTGTATCAGAGTGGTTTAAAAAAAAAACAAAACTGGGCTGCCCAAATGGATCCAGTTAAATCCAGAACCATCTTTCAGTGCATTGTGGGAGGAGAAGCAAAAAAAAGGGGGGGGAGGGGGATAAGAATGGAAGAAATTCTGAGAACATCTCTTCAGGCAGAGGTCATTTATACCCAGTACCCCCTCTTCTCCCTGCAGTCTCCATTTAGCTGTTTGCCAGTAGATGGAGTAGTTAAATCATCTGTCTGTCATCCATCTCTTTTGACCTGTTTCTAAATGACCAAATATCCACACTGTTAAATTCTCACCTCCTGGCTTCAAAGTACCTTGGCAGCCGCATCGTTCTTGTTCTGGATCAGGAATTTGATCACAGAACAGCACATGCTTTTCAGAGGCACAATGCCCCAGGAATACGGCTTCAGAAATGTCTCGGATGTTTGGCTTCCTAACAGGACACAGGCTTCCTAACGGCATGTGAGGTCTGAAACCATAAATCTGCCCAACTATTTGGGAAAAGAAAACTCTTTCTGGTTGGGTTTGAACAGAGAAGTGTGCATAATAGTGTAGGACAGGGGTGTCAAACTGGATTTCTTCGAGGGCCAGATCAGCATTGTAGTTCTCCTCCATGGGCCGACGGGAAGGCGGGTATAGATGGGACAGATGCCTCCTGCAGCACCCTGCCAGCCAAAACAGGGCATGGGGGGCTGTGCATGGCCCCCTCTGCTCCATTTTTGGCCTCCCTGGCCTCCTGCAGCACTCTGTCAGCCACAAATGGGCTGCACAGAGCTGCACGCAGCCTGTTTTTGGCTGGCAGAGTGCTGCAGGATGCCATGGAGGCCAAAAATGGGCTGCAGGGGCCTTGCATGTGGCCCGTTTTGGTCGACAGAGGCACCGCGGGCTGGTCCTTTGATATTTCCAGGCTGGTTCCGTGGGCTGGATCTGGCCTGTGGGCCTTGAGTTTGATGCCCCTAGAGTAGGACATATTGAATGGACAATACTAAAGAAGGAGATCTTTGCATTCTTTTCCAATCCTCCTCCTTTTGTTCCCACGTATGTGCATGTTCTCACTCAACAACGGGGAATAATGTTTCTGTTCCTTTGCTTTTATACTTTAAAGCCGCCACGTAATGTTCATATTCCCTCAGCACTCAAACAAACTCTTCTAAACGGCTCATCTGATCCTGATATGGACCTGCCGTAAATCACACACCCCCACCCAAAACCCTCAGTGGAATTTCCACCAGGGGACCATTGATTGTTCCAAAATGTGGTTAGCATAATGCAGTGACGTTAAACAAAACCAGATGTCATCCCATAGCCAAAGGAATAGCTAAAGAAACCTGTGATTTAACAGAGGCACTATCGGTGGATTAAGATACCATGGGCATGAAACGGGTTGGCATTAAAAATAATGTGATCCATAGCTGCGTCTTTCTCTACACAAGCCGATTCCCTTTCTGCTTTTATTGGAGGAATTGGTTTTAATCTTGCATTTTTCTTATTTGTGTTTTGGGAAATGGTTTGGGTGGTCTTTTTTCCTGCAGAAAACAGTTACAGACTTCAGAAGTCACAGGTGCTCCACCACTGGAGGTTTTCAAGAAGAGATTGTCCCGAATGGTATAGGGCAGGGGTGTCAAACTGAATTTCTTTGAGGGCTGGATCAGCATTGTAGTTCTGCTACATGGGTCGGGCAGGGGATAGGGGGAGGGAATGGGACAGACCAGGGGTGAAATCCAGCAGGTTCTGACAGGTTCTGGAGAACCGGTACTGGAAATTTTGAGTAGTTCAGAGAACCGGCAAAAACTACCTCTGACTGGCCCCAGAGTGGGGTGGAAATGGAGATTTTGCAATATCCTTCCCCCAGGAGTGGGGAGGGAATGGGGATTTTGCAGTATCCTTCCCCTGCCATGCCCACCAAGCCACATCCACCAAGCCACACCATGCCCAAGCTGGTAGTAAAAAAAATTGGATTTCACCACTGGGACGGACATGTCCTGCAGCACCCTGCTGGCCAAAACAGGGCATGGGGGTGGCTGCACATGGCCCCCTCTGCCCTGTTTTCAGCACCACTCTGCGGGCCAAACATGGGCCACACAGAGGCCCACAAGGAGGCCCTCGTGCAGCCCATTTTTGGCAGGCTGAGTGCTGCAGGAGGCTGTGGAGGCCAAAAATAGGCTGCAGGAGGCACTGCAGGCCGGTCCTTTGATATTTCCCTGTGGGCTGGATTTAAGCAGCCCGTGGGCAGGATTTGCCCCACAGGCCTTGAGTTTGACACCCCTGGTATAAGATCTCCTGCACGAGCAAGGGATTGGATTAGAAGACCTCGAAGGTCCCTTCCAACTCTGTTATTTTGTCTGTCATCAGTGTGACATGATCCGATGTAGCTCCCATCCATCACAACTCCACCGAAAGCCAAAAATAGTTTACTTGGAAATAGGTCACATTCCACAAACATATTTATTTAACAGAAACCTATATAATTCCCAGGCTTGTGGAAAATTATAGGCGTCTTACCCTATTCTATAATTAGATATTCTTTATTGTAGAAAATAATGACATCATCTCTCCATGTAACTAGCTCTCTGAGTCTCTTGCTGCTTTTCCATCCCTTCATTCATGTTTATTTCTTAAACATCTGCATTCAGAATAACATAATAACAGAGTTGGAAGGGATCTTGGAGGTCTTCTAAGGTGTAGGTAACTCCCTGCTCAAACTGGAAACCCTATAACATTTCACACAAATGGTTATGCAATCTCTTCTTAAAAACTTCCAGTGTTGGAGCATTCACAACTTCTGGATGCAAGTAGTTCCACTGATTGATTGTTCTGACTGTCAGGAAATTCCTCCTTAGATCTAGGTTGGATCTCTCTTCGATAAATTTGCATCTGTTGCTTCTTGTCCTGCCTTCAGGTGCTTTGGAGAATAGCTTGACCCCCTCTTCTTTGTGGCAATCCCTCAAATATTGGAACACTGCTATTATGTCACCCCTAGTCCTTCTTTTCAGTAGACTAGATATACCCCAGTTCCTGCAACCGTTATTTGTGCATTTTAGCCTGCAGTCCCGTAATCATCTTTGTTGCTCTTCTCTGTGCTCTTTCTAGGGCAGGGGTGTCAAACTGATGGCCGGCGGGCTGGATGTGTCATGTGCTGGCCACGCCCACCCCCAGTTTAGCGAAGGGGGGGGAAGTCCTGACACATCATGTGATGCTGCCATGACAATGTGAGTTTGACATCCCTGTTCTAGGGTCCAGAGAGTAAGTCATCTGTGTACCAAGTTTGGTTGAAATTGCTCGAGGCGTTCCAGAGTTATGCTGGAACACACACACATACACAAATACATTTATATATATATAGATATTCTGTGTGCATTTCTAATGCAATGTTGGGGAAATATATAGGGCCAATTTTCAGTGAAACATTTGGGCAACGTGAAATCCATGGGTTATTAAAGCTCTGATCTGCACATTGGCTCAGCCTGAATGGGTCAAGTCAATTCAGAATAGACTTGGCACGTCCTCTGCGTATCCTAAGACTTTGCTTTGCATATCATTTTTCCCCCTTCTCCTTTCTTTTGAACATCTTCTTCCAGTCACATCTTTTCTCTTCAGTTAGCTTTCCAGGCTCCCTTCATAATTGCCTTCTTCATCTGGAAGATGGGAAGTGGATGATATATCTATTCCTTAATGGAGTGAAGGTGGCCTTCTCATTAGGGAAGATTAACTCATAGGTCATATTATGTTAAATTGATTAAAGGAGGTACTGGCTGCGTGGATAATAATGTGAGAGCAATAAAGGGATGGGAAGGAAGCTATTTCCAATGTGAGATTTCACTCTCCTGCACCTTCCAACTCGTTCATTTATAGATCCTGCTGCCTTTCAGGAGCTGGGGAAAAAACAGAGAGAAGGTTGTTAGGTCTGTGTAATGACAAGCTATTAAGGATACAGACAGTGATCCAACTTAAAATGTTAATGCTTGTTGAAGGTGGGGTCCCATTTATTAATTACAGGACATACTACAGCAATTGCATGCTATCGACGGAGATCATTTCAGAGGGTCTTAAGAAGACAGAAAACCAGATACTGTCCCACTGGATGGCCAGAGCTTTTATCCCAAAGATGCTGTTTCAAGAGGCAACTGGACTTTCTTGTTTTTCTTTGAAGATGTTTTGCTTCTCATCCAAGATGCTCCTTCAGCTCTGACTGGATGGTGGGGATTTATATTCCTTGCAGACAAATGGCCATTTGCATTCTTTTAGAGAGTTGTTGAGGCCACCTGGAGGTTTATCTGTGTCCTTGGGGTCACTTGAGTGGTGCAATTGGGTGTAGAGCAGAGGTGGTATTCAGCCGGTTCGGACCAATTCGGGCGAACTGGTAGCTGCGACTATCAGTTGGCCCCACCCACCCGTCCCCGCTCTATCCTGTCCTTTATTTCCTGCTTTGTAGCTCATCTTAATCCTGCCGCAAAGCTGATCCCCCCCGTTCTATTTACCATTACTGACTTGGAAGGTAAGCAGCTGAGCTTCTAAATGCTCCATTTTCAGCACTGCATGCAAGTGCCTTAGGCACTCTCTCTCTCTCTCTTTCTCTCTCTCACCGAACCAGTTGTTAAATCAGCAGCATCCCACCACTGGTGTAAAGCCTTCTTGGAACTGCTGAAAGGACTGTGTTGTAGACTGGAGATAGATGATGTCATATCCCTCCCCCTCTGTTGAGAGAAGGCTGTTCAATTTTGACATAGATGGCCTCTTTGAACCCCCCCCTCTTTCAAACCAGCAGTCTTCTCTGTCCAAAATGTGGACTTTTCTGCCTTCAAAACATCATCTCTCTCTTTGGTGGGCAGAATACAAGCCAGAAAATTGGGAAAGAAATTCCCAAGGACCATTTTCGGCATAAAATGAAATTTGGTTGCGCCGCTGTGAATTAAGAGGATAAAAACGCAACTCAATTATGTATGCAGATGGGGAGGGAGGCTGGAAGGAACTGAGCACATCATTTAAAGGAAATAAAAAAAAAAAAGAGAGAGAGAGAGGAGAAAACTAGAGACTGATTTAAATGCTTCCGATCCCTGCTGAGACTCATTTCCCAGACCAGGATATGTTGTCTGCCATTCTGTCTGGGTTTTTTTTTTTCTCCTTCACCCACTGCCACCTTCTTTCCTTGGCTGTTTTCCAGCTCCTAGTTTTGACTACTTCTTTCTCTGGCATTGTTTCAGCTTTTTCTGTAGTTATTGCTTAGGGATCCATACATCCCATCCTGATTTCCCTTGGAGACGAATCCACCCAATTTCGGAGCATTTCAGCCACATTTGGACTTTTTTTTTTTTTTTAAATCTCTCTTTCTGGTCCCTCCATTCATCCCACCTGCCAACTCCATGCAAGTAGCCATGAAGTTCAAAGATCTTTTTTTACTTCCTACATGCCCAGGTTCTGCTCAGAACGAAATTGCCAGATTGTAGATAGCAAATTTCAGTTGGGTAAAATGGAGGAGGAGGAGGAGGAAGAAGGGGAGGAGGAGGAGGAAGAGGAAGAGGAGGAAGAAGGGGAGGAGGAGGAGGAGGAAGGGGGGAGGAAGAGGACAATGAGGAAGAGGAGGAGGAGGAGGAAGAGGAAGAGGAGGAGGAAGGGGAGGAGGACAATGAGGAGGAAGAGGAGGAAGAGGAGGAGAAGGTGGAGGAGAAGGAGGAGGAGGAGGAGGAAGAGGAAGAGGAGGAGGAGGAGGAGGAAGAGGAGGAGGAGATGCCAGAAATAGTTTGAGAAACTTTGCAAAGGAAGATGGGTTATTAAAAATTGAGCCAAATTCATTGAAAATTCTTGAACACTTCTTAGTTGTATGACAGGAACTTCTCATTGTCTTCCTCTCACTTGAAATGGTAGCCATCTAAGCAACCTGTTATGAGGGGATTCCAAGAACTATGGAGAGAGGTTTTTCCGTGGACTGGAGGGGGCATGGTTTCCTGTGCTGCCTGCATCCCACGAATGGGGCTTTGCTTGTTTGTGCGACATGGTTTCTGACATGCAGTGGACCGGTGCTGCTTCACAGACTGAGGGGTTGGGACCCCTGTCCTAGAAGATGATCCCCTAGATCAGGGGTATCAAACTTGTGGCGCATGGGCTGGATGCATCACGTGTTGGCGAGTGGTGGGATTCAAATAATTTAATAACTGGTTCTCTGCCCTAATGACTGGCTGGGTGGAAGTGGCCAGGGGCTGTGAAAGGCCTCCTGAACCCCCCCTGTGAGCAAAAATAGGCCATGCGGGCTGTGTCGCACCCCCCACACCCCATTTTGGGCCTAGTAGGCCTCTCTGCAGCCTCCTGGGAGCAAAAACAGGCCACGGGAGGGCCACACCATACCCCTCGTGCCCCGGTTTGGGCCTAGGAGGCCTCCCAGCACTTACCTAGGAATCAAAATGGGGCTCGTGGGGACTCCTGGAAGGGGCAGGGAGGGGAGGGGCCTGCCAACAATTTAACTACCGGTTCATGCGAACCGGCCCGAATCAACTAGATCCCACCACTGGTGTTGGGCCCACCCAGTTTAGCAAAGGGGAAAAAAGTCTCGATCCATCACGTGACACCACCATGATGGTGCGAGTTTGACACCCCTGCCCTAAATGTAAAAGTTGATATTTCTACTGCATCTTTATATTGATGGTGACTAAATCCTCCCTGTACACAACACAAAGAATGCAACTTGTGTTGGCCCAGCATTTGGACCAGTGGTGAAATGTAAAATTTGTTACTACTGGTTCTCTTGGTGTGGCTTGGTGCGGGGTAATGTGACGATCAGGCAACTCAGCTGGGATCGCCAGAGCCTTTTAAAATCATTTTTTTCTACAACCGAAAAAATGCTTTTAAAAGCCTCTGATGATCCCAGCTGAGACGCACGAACATCAGAAGCTTTTTTTTTTACTTTTAAAAGCATTTTTTCAGCCAAAGAGGTTGTAGAAAAAATGCTTTTAAAAGCCTCTGACGATCCCAGCTGAGTCGCGCGATCATCAGAGGCGGGTTTTTTTTTACTTTTAAAAGCATTTTTTTGGCCGAAGAGGTTGTAGAAAAAACGCTTTTAAAAGCAAAAAAAAAAAAAAAAAAAAAAAGCCTCTGATGATCGCGTGGCTCAGCTGGACATGGGGGGATGGTTTGCAGAGATTTTTGCTACCATTTCTCCAAACCACCCGCCACCATCGCTACCGGATCGGGCAATCTGGTCTGAACCAGGAGTATTTCACCCCTGATCTGGACTCAGATGCAGAGTCTGAACCTGTGGAATATCAGCCTCAGGAAGGACAAAATCAGATATTACCTGAGATTGATCAACCATAGGCATCACGTGAGCATCTCGACCTGCCAGATGAGGATGACATAAGGCGTCCCAGCCTCCACGCCAGATGAGTAGGAAGTAGAGCAAAACAGAGGAAGCCTATTTGGTTGCTTGCCAAGCAACAGAGTAAACATTCTGATTAGTGACATCTGGCTGCAGCTTGTTAAAAAAAATACTCACTTTAGCTCTGTTCTGTTTCCTGGAAACAACATTTGGCTCATGTGAGATTCATGCGTGCAATTCTACTTTTGAACCTTAAAGGCTTGGAGGGGATGACAACCTTGACTTGGTTCTTGATACTTGAACCAACTGTGGACAATTCTGCTACATGGTCCTCTTTGCAAACAAACTTTGCAGAAAATACAGAATTGGAAGAGACCTTGCAGGTCTTCCAGTCTAACACTCTGCTCAAGTAAGAGACCCTATATCAGGGGTCTGCAACCTTAAATACTCAAAGAGCCATTTGGACCCATTTCCTGCAGAAAAGAAAACACCGGGAGCCACAAAATCTGGGTGGGCCAACTTGATGTCACTCACTTCCACTAATCACATGACTCCCTAGCCATGCCTACCCAGCCGGTCATTAATGCAAGGAACTAGTTGTTAAAAAACACCGGGAACCACAAAATCCGTTTGACATATCTCTCTCTTCCTCTCCCTCCACTCTCTCTTCCTCTCTCTGTATCTCTCTGTCTCTGCTCTGGCCGCTTCTTCATCCCCCTGCCATCGCCCTTACCTTCTCAGGCCAGGCGAGGAATGACTGGGAGGGGAGGACAAGGCGCGGGGCCAGCCAGTGGTGGGATCACCTGACAGGGAGCCACAGGAGAGGCCCAAAGAGCCGCATGCAGCTCCGGAGCCACAGGTTGCTGACCCCTGCCCTATATCATTTTACACAAATGGCTGCCCAATCTCTTCTTAAAAACCTCCAGTGATGGAGCATCCACAACTTCTGAATGAAAGCTGTTCCACTGATTAATTGAATTGTTCTGTCAGGAAATATCTCCTTATTTATAGGTTGGATCTCTCCTTGATTAGTTTCCACCCATTGCTTCCTGTCCTGCCTTCTGGTGTTTTGGAGAATAGGTTGACCCTCCCCCCCTTTTTTTTGTGGCAGTCTCTTAGACATTGGAAAAACAGCTATCATGTCACTTCTAGTCCTTCTTTTCATTAAACTAGGTTGACTCCTTTAAATATATAGTAACTTTATTTAAAGTATTCAGATGCTTTGAAGAACAGCACCTTTTTTTTTTTAATTTGATTTATATGCCGCCCTTCTCCGAAGACTCAGGGCGGCTTACAGTGCGTTAAGCAATAGCCTTCATCCTTTTGTATATTTATACAAAGTCAGCTTATTGCCCCCACAAACTGGGTCCTCATTTCACCTACCTTAGAAAGGATGGAAGGCTGAGTCAACCTTGAGCCTTGGCGAGATTTGAACCCTGCAGTAATTGCAGGCAGCTGGTCTTAATAAGCTTAATAACAGGGTGCCTTAAACCCCTGTAGTACCAAGGCTCCTTCTTTGTGGCAGCTCCTTAAATATTGGAAGTGCCTTCCTATACATTTATTGACAAGGTATCTCAGTTAGCACTATCTATTTGATGGTACCCAACAACTGACTTCCACCATTGGCTTCTGGAAAGTACACATGGTTTTGGCCAGAAGGGAACCAAATATTAGCCAACGCAGTCCTAGGCTACATTAACAGAGGGATAGAATCAAGATCATGTGAAATTATGACACCACTTTATAAGGCCTTGGTAAGGCCACACTTGGAATACTGCATCCAGCTTTGTTCGCCATGATGTAAAAAAGAAGTTGAGACTCTGGAAAGAGTGCAGAGAAGAGAAACAAAGATGATTAGGGAGCTGGAGGCTAAAACATAGAAAGAACAGTTGCTGGAATTGGGCATGTCTAGTTTAATGAAAAGAAAGACTAAGGTGACATGAAAACCACCTTCCAATAGCTCAGGGGCTGCCACAAAGAAGAGGGAGTCAAGCTATTCTCCAAAACCCCTGAAGGCAGGACAAGAAACAATGGATGGAAAATAATCAAGGAGAGAAGCAACCTAGAACTAAGGAGGAATTTCCTGACAGCGAGGACAATTAATCAGTGGAACGATTTGCCTCCAGAAGTTGTAAATGCTCCAACACTGGAAGTTTTTAAGAAGGGATCGGACAACCATTTCTCTGAAATGGTATAGGGTTTTCTGCTTGAGCTGGGGGTTGGATTAGAAGACCTCCAAGGTCCCTCCAACTCTGCTATTCTGTTAATAAAAAGTTAATAATAATTAAACCTGTTAATAATAAAGGTTAATAAAAAAATAAAGGTTCCCCTCTCATATATGTACTAGTTGTTCCTTACTCTAGGGGGCAGTGCTCATCTCCGTTTCAAAGCCAAAGAGCCAGTGCTGTCCGAAGATGTCTCCGTGGTCATGTGGCCGGCATGACTAAACGTCAAAGGCGCACGGAACGCTGTTACCTTCCCACCAAAGGTGCTCCCTATTTTTCTACTTGCATTTTTTACGTGCTTCCGAACTGCTAGGTTGGCAGAAGCTGGGACCAGTAACGGGAGCTCACCCCAATATGCAGCACTAGGGATTCGAACCGCTGAACTTCCGACCTTTCGATCAACAAACTCAGCGTCTTAGCCACTGAGCCACCGTGTCCCTTAGAAAGGTTAACAGAAGGAGGAAAAGTTTCCTGAATAATAGTGGAAAAAGTGAAGCAAGAGGCAGAGCCTGGTCTGAAAATCAACTGATCCTCTTTCCCTGGCAGGCTCTGCAGTGCATCATGCAAAACAGAACACCCTTAATTTAGGTTTTAATAGCTGCAGCTCCCTGGTGGGGCTGAGAGAAGGATATTAATTCTGCCGCAGTATTGGATTAGAATGGAGGCAGTGGCAATTTGTTTTACCTGTTGTATTGATTTAGCTCCAGCAGATAATGGCCTGACATGAAGCAGTGGAAATGAAATCCCTGCGTGGAGCCTCGGTGTGCTTTGGATGAAGCTCCAATAGGTTTCTTTGAAAGGACTGTATTTCTTAGAAGGATAGCGCATGCTTTCCGAAACGAGAAAAAAAATACATGCAGGATGACGGTGACGGATGATGGAAGCAACCAAAGAGGTTGTAGCTTAGGGAGTACCTGGTGAGGAAGTTAAAATAATATCTGCGTTACTTAATCTGAGATTGACTCACTGAAGAGGAGCTCGGGTGTCCTTCACAAAAACAATCTCCAGTTGATGTGGTACCAACTATTACAAAGCTGCTTCCCTCAATGGTAAGTTCATACATGGCAAATGACTTCCCTCCAGCATTTTGGCTGCACAAGCGGGGGATTTCCGGATAAAGCAGACTTGCAATTCCTCCGACCGGTTAGCCTTCAGCTGTTGGTTAAAGATACAGGGAGTTGCAACCAGGTAAACTTGCTCTTTTCTCGTTGCTTCCAGTCAGGGTTGGGATCCTACCAGTTTCACAACTGGTTCACTGCGCACACATGCCAGGGGTGAAATCCAGCAGGTTCTGACAGGTTCTGGAGAACCGGTAGCGGAAATTTTGAGCAGTTCGGGGAACCGGCAAATACCACCTCTGGCTGGCCCCAGAGTGGGGTGGGAATGGAGATTTTGCAATATCCTCCCCCCAGGAGTGGAGAGGGAATGGGGATTTTGCAGTATCCTTCTCCTGGAGTGGGGTGGGAATGGAGATTTTGCAGTATCCTTTCCCTGCCACACCCACCAAGCCATGCCCACCAAGCCACACCCACAGAACCAGTAGTAGAAAAATTTGGATTTCACCACTAACACGTGTGCAGTTTGCAGGAAATTGAACTTCCGTGTTGCTGAGAACAAGGAAAACAGCTGAGCAGTGGCAATCCACACTGCCACCCCCAATCAGCTGGGCTTTGGAAGCAGAAATATAGGTGAGTATAACACAGGGGCAGGCGGGCGGGCAGACCCACTTCAAAGAATGAGAGAACCGGTTCACTCACAGCTGAAAGTTGGAGCTAACAATTTGACTGAACTGGTGCGAACCAGTAGAAATCCACCACTGTTTCCGGTAGATCCCAACAACTTCCTATTCAGGTGGTGAATTTATGTAGGCATGCAGAAGTGCTATATCTAAAAAGTCCAGCTAAGAGGCAGTATGTAAATAAGTAAGGTGTCAACTCGCGGAGCTTCCCTAACTTGCTCTCGAGTTGCCATAGGTAGGGGGAATTTGCCCCTCAGTCAAAACAAAGCACATTCCAGCTGGCATATGTCAAGGCTATCTCCACAGAGATCCACAGTGGCTGGAGGGAGTGACTTCTACAACCCGCGAAATTGCTTCGTTGGGGAATGTGACTGATGACACACCTTGGGGGGGAGAGGGAAACAGGGTCAGAGGCAAGGTGTGAACTGAATGGGGTCAGAGCTTCACTAGGTCCATGCAGACATGGTGCTCCTAATAAACAACTGGATTTTTCTTGAAAACTGGCTTGAAGCTCCTGCTTTTATTAGGACATTGGTCAGAACCCTGATATAAGGCTGATATGGGAAGCTAAAATGGATTAGCCTCGGTTATTCCTTGGATGAGAGAGCATCCAAAGTTGTAGGCTAGATTAGAAATTCAGAAAGAACCCCAGAAGAAATGAATGGCAAACCACTTCTGTATCATGCTAAGAACCCCACAAGAAAGGTATCAGGCTTTGAACTACCCCTTCAGCAATGGACGACCCTGAATAGAATCTGCACCTCGCATCTGCCAGAACTTCCTGCATAAATGGGGCATAGTATCCTCCCCTCAGTGTGACTGCAAAATCCCACATCAAATTGTACATCACGCTGTAACCTAAGGACATCTACTGGTCCAATATCTGATTTTTTAAAATATAAACAACGCTGCGCTTCAAGGGTTAGGATCACCTCACTTGCTTATTATAAGTTTGGGGATTTTAACTCCTCTTTGTATATCACCTTTTGTGTCACTTTGGAATTAGGTGCCAAGTAAATAAAAAATACAAGTAAATCAACCTTCCTCTTGTATCACGGAGATAATAATGAGGGTAGATGATGATTGATGATGATGATGACAACAACAATCATATTTTCTAATGCTTTAATTACAATTTAATTACAACCAGTTTTGGTCTCCACGATGTAAAAAAGCTAGAAAGAGTGCAGTGAAGAGCAACAAAGATGATTAGGGGACCAGAGGCTAAAACATATGAAGAACGGTTGCAGGAACTGGGTATCTCTAGTTTAATGAAGAAAAGGACTAGAGGAGACATGATAGCAGTGTTCCGATATCTCAGGGGCTGTCACAAAGAAGAGGAAGTCAAGCTATTCTCCAAAGCACCTGAGGGCAGGACAAGAAGCTCTCCTTGTTTAGCAAAAAACTAATCAAGGAGAGAAGTAACGTAGAACTAAGGAGAAATTTCCTGACAGTGAGAACAATTAATCAATGGAACAACTTGCCTCTAGAAGTTGTGAATGCTCCAACACTGGAAGTTTTTAAGAATATGTTGGATAACCATTTGTCTGAAGGGCGATAACCTAAGCAGGGGGCTGGACTAGAAGTCCTCCAAGGTCCCTTCCAACTTTGTTACCCTGTTTCCCCCAAAATAAGACCTCCCCTGATAATAAGCCCAATCGGGCTTTTGAGTGCATGGCATAAGGCCAAGAGCTTATTTCAGGGTTCAAAATAATATAAGACAGGGTCTTATTTTCAGGAACACGGTATTCTATTCTATTTAATTATGTTTGTTGTGGCTGTCTTAACTAGCTACATGTTGTGTTGAACTGCCATCTTTGTGATTCAGTGGTGTATAAAGAGAGAAAAAAACCCCACAATAAAACGTGACACTCCTTTGAATACTTCTGAAAAAATGCTGTATAAATCATTTGATAATATAAATGAATTACATGCAATCTCTACCATGGTTCTGCTACAAACCCCAGTTCGTACCCTTCCATTCTCCTTTCCCTTCCCTCAAGCACTTCTATTATAGTGAAAAAGGCCTGACTTCAAATGATTTTTTCCAAAGTTGATTTGCATTGTAAATTTCATGACTTCCTGACCAGTGTCAGCCATAGGACTGAAAACTCTGCAAGGAAGGAAGGGAGTACTTATTGAGTGCAATGTAACAATGAACTGGGAGGGGGATTCTTATATCTGAATTAGAATTAAGTGTTTGACCTCCAAGGTCCCTTCCAACTCTGTTATTCTATGTTTATTCTTCTGGCTTTTTTAAATTGTTCACAAGATGGTATCCGTCTTCATTTTGTTTCATCTGGAATTGCACTCTGAATATAGATCCAAAACTCAATCTGTGGGAATCATCAGTTATTCCACTGTACTCTTAGCCTCTGTACTCTTAGCTTCTTATTGACCAAAAGGTCAGCAGTTCAGCAGTTCGAAACCCTAGTGCCGCGTAACAGGGTGAGCTCCCGTTACTTGTCCCAGCTTCTGCCAACCTAGCAGTTCGAAAGCATGTAAAAAATGCAAGTAGAAAAATAGGGACCACCTTTGGTGGGAAGGTAACAGTGTTCCATGCGCCTTTGGCATTTAGGCATGCCGGCCACATGACCATGGAGACGTCTTTGGACAGCACTGGCTCTTTGGCTTTGAAACAGAGATGAGCACCGCCCCCTAGAGTCGGGAACGACTAGCACATATGTGCAAGAGGAACCTTTACCTTTATCAAGAACTTAGAAGGTGAGGGCTTGGCAGCACAAGAAAATGACAGCTAACAATTTAATAGCCACCCATCAACACCGCAATCAACTACTAAAAAGCCACACACACAACCAGGCACCATATTAATGCCGTACACAGTATAGCCCAAAGCACACACTCTTCTAGAGAGAAGTTCTCTTGAGGATGGGCTCCAGCATGAGTCCAAAAGCTGGGAAGACAAAACCTCTGGTCCCAGTGACCAACCCAGATTGGATCCTGCAACATTATCCTGGGACACCTATCTTCACCGTGTCCTACATGGCTACAGGTTGAAAGAGCTGGATCCGTGCACTGAGAGAGCAGACTACCGTTTCAAAAGGAGGGAAGAATCATATCATCTGCAATATTTTTTATTTTATTTTATTTTGAATTTGTATACCGCCCTTCTCCCTGAGGACTCAGGGCGGTGAACAGCCAAGTAAAAACATCAAGTACAAATATTAAAATACAGTTAAATATATATATATATATATAAATTTGGCCCGATTAAATAAAAACAATAAACAAAACACGTAAAAACACTTAAAAAATTAGGCCAGCCCGGCTTGCTGGAAAAGGAAGGTTTTAAGGGCACGGCGGAAGGCACTGAGGTCTTGGATTCTCCTTATCTCTGGAGGCAGCTGATTCCAGAGGGTAGGTGCCCCCACAGAGAAGGCCCTCCCCCTGGGGGTCACCAGCCTGCACTGTTTGGCTGATGGCACCCTGAGGAGGCCGTCTCTGTGGGAGCGCACGGGTCGATGGGAGGTCGTCGGTGGCAGCAGGCGGTCTCGAAGATAGCTAGGCCCTATGCCATGGAGCGCTTTAAAGGTGATAACCAACACATTGAAGCGCACTCGGAAGACCACTGGGAGCCAGTGCAGCTCGCGCAGGAGCGGTGTATTTCACATTTGTTACCACCAGTTCAGTGGTACGCTCACTTCGTGCCCACGTGCATCTTTCATGCATGCGCTCTGCGCATGCGCTTTGCTCACACGCGCACCTTCTGCGCATGCGCCCGGCTTCAAAACCGTGCCTAAATAGGACGGCATAGAGCCGGGGCCGGTGGGCAGGCCTACCCGCGATCTCCGCTACCGGTTTGCCTGAACGAATACAAACCAGCTGAATACCACTTCTGATCTGCAAATGGGAAAGGCTTTACTTTTCCATGACTGCCATTTTATAGAACCGGAGAGTACATTGTGATCACATCGTATGCTGAAACTTGAAATTCCTGCAAACAGCAGCTTTTTCACTCCCTCCCTTCCCTACTGTTCCTAGCCCCCGAGGTGGAGAAAGATTCAAAAAACCGATTAGGTAGCTTTGGAAAGCAAGATAGCTGGCAGAGCTGTGACATATGAATTACAACTGGGCAACCTGGCGAAATTCATTATTTGAAGCAGAGATCCAATTTCAGTGGGGCTTTGATAAGTGGAGTCCCTACATTCATGCCTCAAGGTCAAAAATATGTCCCGGTTGAGTAAAGAGAGTCTCATGGGCCACGGAGTTGAATTCCTTGATTTCATCATTTTCTGTCTCTTTGTTGGAACCTCTTTATCTGAGGGGGGGAAAAATCTGTAAAAGAAGTGTCATTCTGCTCTAATAGCTTCCCCCTCCCCTTGATGGAACTCAGTGTTGTTGACGACAAGAAGCTGAACTGTGAAACATCTGGAGAATTTGTTTTCATTTTGCCAAGTCCAGAACATCTTACAATAAAAAGAGAAAATATGATACTTTAAATTAGTCTAACAATTGAAAGAAAGAAAGCTTTTGAAAACCCTTCTAAGGAACATCCAAACTCAGAAGGAATTTAAAATGGCTGGCTGAGGAATTCTGGGAGATGAAGTCCACAAGTCTTAGAAGTTGCCAAGACACACTTCGATCAGGGGTGGGCTTTAAAAATTTTAACAAGGGGTTCTCTGCACGGTTGCTGGGTGGGCATGGCCATGGAGGGCATGGCCTAGTCGACCTCCTGCACCATCGTGTGTGTGTCTGTGGGTGTGGGTGTTTTTGTCCTCCCCGGACTCTGGAGGCTTTCCTCGAGCCTCCGGGAGGGTGAAAATGGCCTCCCCAGACTCTGGAGGCCCTCTGGAGGCTGGAAACAGGCCCATTTCTGGCCTTCCCAAACTTCTGGTAGGCCTGTTATTCACCCTTCCCGAGCCTCCGTGCACACCCTGCACTTACCTGCATCCAAAATGGGCCGTGTGGGGACTCTTGGGAGGGGTGGGGTGGGGTGGGTGGGGCCAGCCAGAAGTGGGATTTGGGAGTTCTCCAAACTGTATGGAATCCTAGCTAGAGGTTCTTCCAAACCCCTGTGAACCTCCAGCAGCCCACACCCCTGATTTCGATTCCTACCATGGATGAATGGTTGCAGAAGCTGATGGAATGGGCTGAAATGGCAAAATTGACTATTTTGATTAAAGAAAAGAATATAAATACTTTTGTTTCCACATAGAGACAAACTTTGTGCTTGAAGTGGAAAAGAATGAAACTTTGATTTTGCGTTTTACCGATTAGACTGATGGATCCTTGTAGAAATGGCTAGTTTATATTATTATGAAAAACCCCAAAAAAGTTGTGATTTGATGTTAATGCCCTACTTTACTGCAACAGAGAGAGTTGGAAGTCAATGCTTCTTTTTCTTTTTCCTAATCCTTCCTCCCTTTTCTCCACCCCTTCCTCCCCATTGTTTTCCTATTTTCTTTCGTATTTTCTATCTTATTTTATCTTATAACTCAAAAGAAATGTTAATGAGAAAAAAATGTTAATGTTAATGAGAAGAAAAAAAAAAAAGAAGAAGTTGCCAGTTTGGAAGTCATCTGTTATTTAGCATTTCAGACCCAGAAAGTAGTGATCTGGATAGCTTTTTCATTGGTCAGGAACAAATCACCCATTGTACATGATCCATCAAAATTGTGGCATATAAGTAATTGTTCATGACTCTGTTGTTCTCCACGTTCTCAATTTCCATCTCCTGTGATAAAACCCCATGTCTTCAAGTTACATCATTCTGGTCTCCATCTGTATAATCTCCATGCAATGGGATTATATTTTGGGTCTAGGATAACTCAGCACAGCCAACTCAGCATGGCCAACTCGTTGTGGGACAACTTGCTGCTGGACAAGATTTACACTAATATTGAAGAAATGGTGGAATAGAATAGAATAGAATAGAATAGAATAGAATAGAATAGAATAGAATAGAATAGGGTAGGGTAGGGTAGGGTAGGGTAGGGTAGGGTAGGGTAGGGTAGAGTAGAGTAGAATAGAATAGAATAGAATAGAATAGAATAGAATAGAATAGAATAGAATAGAATAGAATAGAATAGAATTCTTTATTGGCCAAGTGTATTTGGACACATAAGAAATTTGTCTTTGGTGCATATGCTCTCGGTGTACATAAAAGAAGAGATGCATTCATCAAGAATCATAAGGTACAACACTTAATGATAGTCATAGGGAAACAGTCAATATAAATCTTAAGGATACCAGCAACAAGGTTACAGTCATACTGTATGAATCATTAAATAATCACATAGAATCATTAAAGAAAGAATGCCAAAGGAGGGGTAAAATAAAAGGTAAATAACAAAAATTAAAATAAGAGAGAGAGAGAGAGAGAGAGAGAGAGAGAGAGAGAGAGAGAGAGAGAGAGAGAGAGAGAGAGAGATCCATACCACTCCAACTTTAGACACTCTCAACTCTTTCCCAAATCTTATTTTCCCATAAGTCTCTGTTCTACCAAGAGATGATCTGAGATATTATCCTCAAAACAAGAGCTGTGATATTTGCTAACCTGATTTTCCCTCCAGAAAGCCCTATTGGAACGTCAGTTCTTATGTTAGCAAATGAAGCATTTCAGAATAACAGAGTTGGAAAGACCTTGGAGGTTTTCTAGATCTTCTAGACTAGCCCTCTGCTCAAGCAGGAGATCCTATACCATTTCAGACAAATGGCTGTCCAGTCATTTCTTAAAAACCTCCAGTGATGAAGCACCCACAGCTTCTGAAGGCAAGCTGTTCCACTGGTTAATTGTCCTCACTTTTAGGAAGTTTCTCCTTAATTACAGGTTGCTTCTCTCCTTGACAATCCATTGTTGGATGCCCAACAGCATCCATTGTCTCTTATCGTCCCTTCAGGTGCTTTGGAAAATAGTCTGAGCCCTTCTTCTTTGTGGCATTGTTCTTTTTTGCTGCTGGACTGTTATTTAAAGAAAAATATTGTGCAACTTGACCGTTTAATGTCATTAACTATGCCTGATATGAATTTCTTTCGCTTGTTTTGTTGTGGTTTAAATCCACAATAACACTGCTGATCGGTTTTGATGTTGCAAATGCAACAGTGCTTATTATGGTTCGTTGCATAACCAGCCAAATGTTCAAAGCAGATTTGGCACTTTTATCCACCTATCCTGGGTTATGCACACGTTGATGCTTGATGGTGTTATACGTGTTGTTACAAGTGTCAGGGTTTCAAGTAATAATTCCATGGAAAGCAGAACTCCAAGGCAGATAAGTTCCTCAAAGAACAATTTTATTGGAGATATATATTAGCACAAGCTGGTGAAAACCGACTCTGGAAGTTCCCACGGTTTTCCCTGATTAAAAAGTGAAAGTTCCCCCTTTCCCCAAACAATCATTCACATTGTCCAATCAAGGTGCTGGCTGGTTGCCTGGATACTATGCTCCTCCTCTCTCCAGCCACCTGTTGGAATGTCCTTGGTTCCCACAGGAAACTCTTTTGTTTTGGCTACAAATCCCTCTCTATGTTCTCCCTCCCTATCCCTTCTTCGCACTGTGGCAACCCTGAAGCTTCCAAAATAGGTCAGATTTGCTTCAGAGTTGATAACAAGATGCAAGGCAATGGTCCCGAATTTCTTGGGCACCAGGGCCCTGTTCTGTGGAAAGAGGTTTTTCCACGGACTGGAGGGGGTGTGTTTTCACATGCTGCTTGCATCCCATGGATGGGGCTTTGCTAGTTTGCATAGCCCGGTTGCTGTCATGCCACAGCCCAATGCCGGTCCATGGACCAGTGATTGGGGACCCCTGATATAAGCTGTTCTGAGTAAAACTACCTTTTGCAATTGACCGATGGATTATTATTATCAAATTTGCTGCCCGTCTTGCAGTTTGAAGCAACCCTGAGTGATTGTATCTATTTCTCCAAAAACTTGAACATAATTTCTATTTCTCTAGGTAGTTCCCAGATTCAGGAACCTGGAACTAGAAAGAGTAATATTTCCAAAGAATGCATTTCATATATATTTCAGGAATCCAGGGTTTGGGCAATCCTCTGGTCAAGGATCTCCAGGGTTTGGTGAACCCCCAAATGCTACCCCTAGCTGGCTATGCCCACACCACCCCTCCCCTCCCAGGAGTCTCCATGTGGCCCATTCATCATTCCAGGTAAGTGCAGGGGCTGCACAGAGGGTCTGGGAGGGCGAAATCTGAGCCTACCGGAGGTTCTGGAAGTCTGAAAACAGGCCTGTTTCCGGCCTCTGGAGCAGTGGTGGGTTTCTCCCAGTTCGGTCCGGTTCGGCCGAGCCGGTAGCGGTGACGATATGACGTCACTGAACCAGTTCTCCCCCCCGCCCTCCCACGTTATTCTTACCTTTTATTTGGTCCCACCCCCAACCTATTGCTGCCTCCTGAGTCCCAGCTGATGACTAGAGGGAAAAAAAACTGTTTAAACTCTTGCCGCGGGGCTTCAAAGGGCCGTCCTACAGCTGATCAGTGTTAAAAGCAAACAAATGAGTCGGGTCATAAGTACGAGGACTGGTCGTAACTGCGAGGACCTTCCAGAAATGATTCTGAGCAGAATCCACACCCACCTAGTCACATGTCTCATGTCTCCAAGCCACACCCACAAAATAAGCCATGCCCACAGAACCGATAGTAACAAAAATTAGAACCCATCCCTGCTCTGGAGAGCCTCCAGACCCTGGGGGAAGCAGTTTTCGTCCTCCTGGAGGCTCGAGGAAAGCCTCCAGAACCTGGGGAGGGTGAAAAATGCCCCCCCACTCCCCCACCATGGTGCAGGTGACCAACTAGGCCACGCCCATCATAGTCACACTCACCCAGCAACGGATCAGCCAACCCATTGCTAAAGGATCTGAAGCCTACCCCTGCAGGAATCCATCTGTTGATGAATTCTCCTCCTGAAATCAATGAAATGCTTGAGTGAAATGAAAGAAAACAGAGCTATGTTTTTGTTTAGGCAACATATTCCCTTCCTATTTGGAGGGGCAACAACACCAACTGTCAGCTGCATGAATAACGGGACGCTCTTATTTTTGCACCAACAAACATCTGAGAAGTTCTGTTAGAAGCCACCCAAACAGCATTAGAATTCATTGCAAAAATAAGCATCTCGCAATCCTTTCCGGAAAATATGCATTGGGGAGACAAATTGATTTGACTGTTTCCTTTACTGAAATGGTGAGAGAAACGATATCATGAAGAATCTCATGGACATTGAGGAAGAGACTCCAGCAAAACCTGTGGAATATCAATCTCAGGAGACACATAGCCAAGGATCACTGAAGACTAATCAAAGATAGGAGCAGCTAGAACAAGAAGAATATTTTTATGATGTCAGGCCTCCAAGCCCTTGTAAAGTTTTTCACTGTAAAGTGAAAAACTAGATTGGTGATAGGTAATGTATGTAGGCGGAGGTGGTATTCAGCCAGTTTGGCCCACCTACCGGTTTGGCATGTTTTTGAGCCCGGGCGCATGTGCGGAAGGAACGCGCACAAGCAAAACGTATGCACGGAAAGCTGTGTGCCTATGTGGAAGTGGCACGCGTGAGTAAATCGACAGTATGTAGGCATGTATCAGTATGTATTTAACATGGCTTCCAGTTCCAGAAGTTCATCATCCAGATGTTGTGTTGCCATTTGACCAGAAAATCACTCATAGTATGTTTTGCTTTGACAATCTCCTGGGCAAGTATTTTTAGTCTTTATTTGTCAATAATAATCTGGAAATTATTTTGTCTGGATAATTTTTAAAAATAAACAAATAAATAAGCAACCGGTGTCTGGAGGCCGTGCGGATCTGGATGGGGAGGAACAGACTCAGGCTCAACCCATCCAAGACCAAGTGGCTGTGGTTTCCGACGTCCCGACGACCGTGACCGGGAGGATTTTTCATCAGGTTCGCCTGATTCGCCAGTTGCGTCCCTTTCTGGATCGGGACTCCCTACACACAGTCACTCATGCCCTCGTCACTTCCTGCCTGGACTACTGTAACGCTCTCTACATGGGGCTCCCCTTGAGGAGCACCCGGAGGCTCCAACTGGCGCAGAGTGCGGCCACGCGGGTGGTTATGGGAGCAACATGGCGCTCCCGTGTGACACCTCTCCTGCGCAAGCTGCACTGGCTCCCAGTGGTCTTCCGGGTGCGCTTCAAGGTTTTGGTTACCATCTTTAGAGCGCTCCATGGCTTAGGACCTGCTTATTTATGGGACCGCCTACTACCACAAGCAGCCTCCCACTGGCCAGTACGCTCTCATAGAGAGGGGCTCCTCTGGGTGCCATCAGCTAAACAATGTCGACTGGTGGCCCCCAGGGGGAGGGCCTTCTCTGTGGGGGCACCCACTATCTGGAACGAGCTCCCCCCAGAGATACGTAGGATCCCGGATCTGCGTACTTTCCGCTGTGCTCTTAAGACTCTCCTATTCCAGTAAACCGGCCTGGCCTAATTTTCTCCTCTGTTTTAAAATTCTTGTAAATTGAAATTTTAATCTGTTTTAAATTATTGGGATTTTTAATTGTTTTGGGCTAAATTATTTAATCTGGTTTTAATTATGTTCTTAACTTTTGTATCTATGTATTTTATTCTGTGCCTGTTCACCGCCCTGAATCCTTCGGGAGTAGGGTGGTATATAAATCTAATAAAACAAACAATAAAACAAACAAACAAACCAAACAAATCAATCAATCAATCAATCAATCAATCAATCAATCAATCAATGTAAGTCTAGGCATTTTCTGGTGGTCTGCGATTCAAGTCTTTTATGATCTGTGAAAAGTCATTTAGGTGCTTAAGCCACCAAAACGTAGAAGAAACCGAAGTCTTTCATGCGATCCTAAATTAATCTAGGAATAATTGAGCAGACTTGCTGTCAGAAAAGCTAAACTCCTAAAAGATGACCAAGGAGTGAAAGAAATGAGATAAGGTTTGAGCTTTCTACTGCCCAGGTCAGAAAAGCTCTTCGTTCTTTCAAAGTTCCTAGAATTTGTTTACAAGCTAAGAGTGCTAGGCATCTGAGCCAGTAGTGACTTTCAATTTAGTTTGCTACCAGTTCGTTCACGCGCAAGCATCTGGGCGGGTCGGTGGAGCCTCCCATCGCCGCTGCTACCAGTTCGCCTGAACTGGGGCGAACTGGTAGCAACCCACCACTGAACTGAGCGGTAACAAAGGTAACAAATAATTCCCTGATTATTCCCTTAAACCACACTGGAAGCATCAAGTGGCAACGTACTTCCTAAAATGGCGTTGGCGTTCCTAATGATGGTGTTTCATTTTAAATACAGATATGTTGTTTTTAAAGGATCATTTGTGAAACTATCCAGATAGATGCCTAGATTCTGGTGAGCTGGGAAGATGAATTTTCATGCAAATCTGGAAAATGTATATGGAAATCAAGGCAACCAGAAAGTGGCTTTGAGATTAAGGATATGTGTGAACTGTTGTTTGGAAGATAGACTAATAGGGCTGGAAGGGACCTTGGAAGTCTTCTAATCCAATCCCCTGCTCAAGGCAAGAGCCTTATACACCCCAGTCAAATGGTGGTCTAGTCTATTTTTGAAAACCCTCAGTGATGGGGCACCCACAACCCCAGGAGCCAAGGTATTCGACTGATTAATTGTTCTCACTCTCAGAAAATTTCTTTTTACTTCTAAGTTGGATCTCTCTTAAAAGCTTCCACCCATTTCTTCTTGTCCTGCCCTCTGGTACTCTGGAGAAGAAGATCAATCCCTTCTTTTTGTGACAGCTCCTCAAGTACTAGAAGACAGTTATCATGCACCCAGCTAAGATACCTTTGAATATGTGCGAACAATTGTTTGTATATATATAACTGGATGCTAATTTTACTCTGGCTCATCGAACCGGTAGTTACAAAGACTGACTGGCCCCACCCACCCTGCCCCTCCCTTCCCAGGAGTCTCCACGTGGCCCATTTTGGATGCCAGGTAAGTTCAGGGCCTAGTGGAATCTCTCAGAGGGTGAAAAACGGATCTCCCAGAAGTCTGAAAAATGGACCCATTTCTGGCCTCCGGAGGGCCTCTGGAGCCCAGGGGAGGCCATTTTTGCCCTTCTAGAGGCCAGAGGATAGCCTCCAGAGCCTGGGGAGGGTAAGAAATGAGCCTACTGGAAGTACCGGCAGTCCAGAAATGGGCCTGTTTATCTATATCTATATCTATATCTATATCTATATCTATATCTATATCTATATCTATATCTATATCTATATCTATATCTATATCTGTATCTGTATCTGTATCTGTATCTGTATCTGTATCTGTATCTGTATCTGTATCTGTATCTGTATCTATATCTATATCTTCATCTACATCTTCATCTTCATCTACATCTATCTATCTATCTATCTATCTATCTATCTATCTATCTATCTATCTAATCACTTCTTTTCTGGAATGCGCCCCCAGGAAAATAGCTTGTGTGTCCTCGTTTCAGGAGGTAAGCCTGCTCACTTGCCATAAAGCTTCCACAATAAACTGAGTGGGATTGGCTTTCAATTATGTAAGCGTCACCGGCCAAGTCGGCTTGCAGATAAATTATTTATACCGAATAGCTGAATGCATGGCTGCATGAACAGTGTGTTTGCATTAATAAACCCAATTGCAAATCCAAAACAAATCGGAGGCAGAAAAAATTGAAGCGCCCCCCCTCCCCCCGCAAACTCGGTATGAAAGTAAAGACCATTGCATTTTCAGCTAAAGGGAATTATTGTTTTTTTTCATTTTACCCTCTAGTTGTGTTGAAATAATGACTCTTTTTTCCCCCTTTCCTTTCTTCTTGCTTTATCAGTTCTTTGCTGTTACAGAGCTGTGTATATCCTTATCACAAGAAGAGAGGACTATCAAATGTCTCCGGCTTTAATGCAAATATCAGGTCTTCCCTTTTTCAGATTAATGTCCTGGATCTGAAGCAAGTTTGAAAATATGATTGGGTTGCTTTCCCCCCCCTTCTTCTTCTTCTTCTTTTTTTTTTTTTTTGCCTGGAGAGATCAATCAAGGAGGAAAGAGGAACAGCAGATGACTCTAAAAAGTCATGCAAACAATGAGGAATGAAATATCGGAGAACAGATCGCTCCACCAGATCTTCTTGACTTACATGTATGTTTAATCAATAACAGAATAACTGAGTCGGGAAGGACTTTGGAAGTCTTCTAGTCCAACCCCCTACTCAGGAAGGAGACCCTATTCCAAGGGTCGGCAACCTTAAACACTCAAAGAGCCACAAAACTCCTAACCGGACCCCCCTGTTCAATTCTGGTCCGGTTCCCCCAACATACTCTCCTCCTAGCGAGGCGTCCTTTTTCCTCTGCTGGCTGGAAGTCAGTTCCCCCACCAAAGAGTCTCCTCCTTGCTTGGTATCCTTTTTCCTCTACCTGTCCTAACCGAAAGCTCCAGAGCTGTGGGTTGCTGACCCCTGCCCTATACCATATCAAACAAATGGTTGTCCAACCTCTTCTTAAAAACCTCTAGTAATAAAGCAAACCACAACTTCTGGAGACAAGTCGTTCCACTGGTTAATTGTTCTGACTGTCAGTAAATTTCTGCTTAGTTCTAGGTTGGTTCTCTCCTTGGTTAGTTTCCACCCATTGCTTCTTTGTACTGCCTTTTGGTCTGCTGAACTAAAACCTCCCTTCATCAGATGATGTGGGTGGAAATAAGTACAAGTTTATTCCATGCTACCATGCTACAAGAATCTGAACCACTAACAGTCAAGGCAAATTGGCAGGAGATAAGCATCAACAGAATTCAAGGAAGGTTGGACTTAGATCTCTTTGGAAACAAAGGGACTCCAACTGATGACACACTTGACCCCTTCTTCAGCTCAGCCTGGTCACCTCCTACACTATTACTACTAGTAGGATAAGTAGCTTCCCTCCTAGGACAGTCATAAGGACACTTAATATATAGGGACTTGAAGCAATTCTAGCTGGGCCCCAGGAATAACTGCTTTCTAATAGTGAGGAAGAGTCCTACATAAACAGCTTCTCCAGAGGAATTTTTACAATACCAACAGAAGAGAATATTTGTACTTCAAAGATTGAACTGTGGGGTGCTTGGTGCTCTCTGAGTTTGGTCGCTTTCTTGCAGACATTTCATTACCCAACTAGGTAACATCATCAGTATACTCGGTGATTATGTTACCTAGCTGGGTAATGAAACCTCTGCAGGAAAAAAAAAAAAAAAACAGGCTCAGAGAGCACAAAGCTTCCAATAATTCTTATAATGCAGTTTTCCATCAGGAACAAGCAGGCTGATCCAAACAGAATAGGTCTTTTTTTCCCCCCTCAGCATTTTATTAAATTATAGAATAAATTTATAAATAAAATACAAAAGCAAATAGGAAGACGCAGTGAGGAGTGAGAAAGGGAGAGAAGAGTGAAGAGGGGAGGAAGGGAGAAACAAGCATTGATTTCCAACTCTCTCTGTTGCAATAGAATAAAGCATTAACATCGAACCTCAACTTTTTACTTTTCCATAATAATATAAAATAGCCGTTTCTATAACAATACATCAATCTAACCAGAGGTGGTATTCATCTGGTTTGGTTCAGCCACCAACATATCAAAGTTCCAATTTTTTTGGGGGGGGGTGTCTTTTTCCATGAAACCCCAAAGGAAAGTTTCTGGTTTCATCTTTATCCTTGTTTGAAAATTTTTCTGTATTAAAATATGAATCTTACTCCAACATCTCTTTCCTTTATCATGTGCCCACCATAAATGATCAAGGGTTTAGGGTAATTTAATTAATTTAATTTAATTAATTCAATTTATATGCCGCTCCTCTCCGAAGACTCAGGGCGGCTCACAATACATTTTAAAAAATCATTATTAAAAAACATTTAAAAATTAAAACATTAAAAACATTAAAAACTCATTCACACCATTCATGGCCGGATCTCACCAGAGTTCTGAGTGAGCATGGGAAAAAAAAGAGAAAACTTATATTTTTTACCTCCCCATGTCCCATTTCTGTTAGTTACGGCTCAAGAGCCACGGTGGCCCAGTGGTTAGAGTGCAGTAGTGCGGAGGAACATTAATTGGCAAAAGTCTGGCATGAACTCCGGGTTCTGGTTTTACACTACTGTAATTCACTTGACTTTTATTTATTTATTTATTTATTTATTTTTCATATTTCTATGCCGCCCACTCTCCGAGGACTCTGGGCGGCTTACACCAAAGACAGTATACTAAATAGCATATTGCCCCCAACAATCTGGGTCCTCATTTTACCCACCTCGGAAGGATGGAAGGCTGAGTCAACCTTGAGCCGGTGAGATTTGATCTGCTGATCTGATGAACTATACCTTTATCAACAAATGGAGTTAAGGATCGTTTTTACTTAGAAACCCAAGTTGAGGCAGGTCTGACAGCTGGAACTTTAAAAATGTGGAAAGAACATTTCATTTTATGAGGCACGGTGGTGCAGTGGTTAGAGTGTAGTACTGCAGGCTACTTCTGCTGACAGCCGGCTGCCTGCAATTTGGCAGTTCAAATCTCACCAGGCTGTAGCCATCGATCCTTCTGAGGTGGAAATGAAGACCCAAATTCTGAGGTAAAATGAAGACCCAAATTGTTGGGGGCAATAGGCTGACTCTGTAAATCACTTAGAGAGGGCTGTAAAGCACTGTGAAGCGGTATATAAGTATAAGTGCTATTGCTATTGCTAATTTGAGCCAGTGTTGTGACCTAGGCCCAAATAGTTATTACCAGACACAATCAGTCCTAAACAAACATATTTTATTAGAACAGCTGAGAATTACTTTATTCTCAGCTTAGTCCAAATTAATTCCAGAAAAAGTCCTTTGGCTTTATCACAAACCTTTGTCTTCTTTGGCACCCTGCCAAAGGCTTTTCTTGGCAAAGCCCCACGAAGTTCAGAAACAAGAGACGCCAACAAGAAACAAATGTAGCAACGTTGCTTTCCTACAAAGAGCCCAAGAGCCTTTGCTGCTCTTTTAAGCCTTATGGGAGGGGCCAATCATCTCCTGGCCTTACTCCTGAATAGTCCCTTTTGCTTTAGCTGTTCTTACCTTCTGGCAGCTCTTCACATGTGTGCACTAGAAAGAGGCTTCTCCTGTTCCTCTAACCCTTTCTGCTGTCCACCTTTGGAGGCTCCAGAGTCTGTGCATCACTCCCAGATGGCCCTGGCCCTATCTCTGCCTTATGCAGAGCCCTTGTCCGGGCCTTCCCCAGCCTCCAGGACTGGCCCATTGTCCTCCTCAGCCTCCTCACAGTTCGACTCCGCTGCTGGTGGACCACAACAGTCAGCTTGTGGGAGACCATTCAGTTGGTATGGAGCTAAAAGCCTTTGGACATTTGGCAATGACGTTCAAAGCAGTCAGCTTGCAAGGTGTTAACTTCCCCAGCCATGGAAATCTCAAAAATGAGAAATAGCTTCCATGCTTCTTTCCTAATGTGGCTTCGTGGCACCTGAAATTACATTGCAGAAATACTATTTTGAACTCCTGCTTCCCTATGGAAAGCTTAGGTCAGGCCAAAGTAGCCTGGAGGGATACATTTGGCTGATTAAATCTGATATATTCTAAGTACCTTGCCTTGCTTTTAGCTAGTCCATTTATTCTACCCACGCTAAATTTGTAATCAAACTCAGCACCCACCTATTAGAATGATTACCACTTTATACTACATAATGTGTAATACATAGGCTCAGCTGTTTTCAGCATATAAAATATAAGTAAAATTTTCATGTCGTCGTCTGTTCCATTTAATTATAATCTTTCCCTTCTGCAGCTTCAATGATCAGGACTCTTGTCCTCAAAGAATCACTTTTAGGGGGAACTATTGATGCATCTTTTCAAATTAGCTCTATACCACCTTGGAGATACAGTAATTAAACATTTTGGTTTTCTGATCCAGATGGATCTTCCTAAGGAGACATACACATAAAACCTACGAAAAAGAAAGAAAAACAAATATTGTACCTTTACAGGGAGGATACATGAGATGAGGGTGTGGCTAACTGATGAGGCCTTATAAGGCCGAAATAGATCTATCTTAGTCTCCCAATGGGCAGCAAAGGGTCTGCTGGCTGCCAGAAAAAGAAAAAAGAAAAAAAAAGCCCAGATTTCACTGAACTAGGGCTGCATAATATCTTGGTTTACGTAGGTAGAACCTGGCTAAAGAGACATACACATAAAACCTACGAAAAAGAAAGAAAAACAAACAAACACACACACACACACACACACACACATATATATATATATACATACATACATACATACATACATACATACATACATACATACATACATATTTAACGGTCCTCTTTTATCACGAGCCCGATCAATTCTCTCCCTGTTCAGTCTCACAAAGACAAACATGTAAACTGTATGTTGGAAAGGGATAGGTGGGTTCTCACCTGCCAAAATTTGGTGAAAATCCCAAACAAGTTTTAATATGTTTTCACACATCCCCATGAATATGAGGGAGGCCTCTTCGTCATCATCTAGTTTAAAAACTCCCTTGGGTCTGACTGGAAGAGGTGAAAATAACATTGGGGAAACATTGGGAGAGTGTTAGATGGAAGGGAAATCTACAGGAAATCGAAAGGTTATCAGGTTCTCTCATAGAGATGGAATAAAACTTGCAAAGTTAGAATGATGATTCATATTTTATGCTGCTCCCAAGGAACAGCAAATAAGAGTTATTATCTAGCAGTGTTCCATTATCTAAAGGGCTACTATAAAGAAGAAGAAGTCAATCTTTTCTCCAAAGCACCAGAAGGTAGGATAAGAAGCAAAAGATGGAAACTAATCAAGGAGAGAAGCAACCTAGAACTAAGGAGAAATTTCCTGACAGTGAAAACAATTACCACATTTTTCAGAGTATAAGATGCTCCAGAGTATAAGACACACCTTAGTTTTTGGGGAGAAAAATAAGAAAAAAAAAATTCTGCCTCTGCCTACCAATATCCATCAGTATTCATCTAGCTAGCGTCCTGTCAGTGTGTGAGAGAGTTGAGAGCTGTTTGGAAACTGAAACAGTATTTGCTGTGTGAGCAACAAGGAAGGAGATAGTAAGGAGCCTGGACATGGCTTACCTCAACTGTTCTAAAGCTGCATGCTGTGCTGATCTCTGAAACTAAAACTGAAACTGAAACTCATCTCCTCTGCTTGTCTTTTGCTTGTATTTACGACCACGTTGGAAAACCTGCTTTTGGTATTGTATATTTACTTCAGAAGTGGGTTGCCCCTAGTTTGCACCGGTTCTATAGAACCGGTAGTAAAACCGGCAGGAGGCCCCCTCCCACTGACCCTGATGTCATGAAAATGCTTCTGTGCATGCACACGGCCCCATTGCAAACCGGTAGCTTGAAAACGTTTGCTTGCAATGCATGTGTTCTGTTATTGTGCTAAAGCTCTGGTCCAGAGATAAATCCTAGGGAGCAAAAAAAGAAAAAGAAATATGGAGTGAATGGGACCCAATAAGGAGACTGATATTCTGCATGCCTTTTGTTAGGAATGCAGAAAAAGTAGTTACCTTCCAAAGACAGAATATAATATTTTACTTGGCCAAGTGGCGATTAGACATGTAAGGAATTTGTCCTCAGTGCCGAAACTTTCAGTGTACATGGAAAACCACAGAACAATAATCATTATAATGATACCAATAAGAAAGGGCAGTAGAGAAGACGAGAAAGATAATAATACTACTATTACAGCTGTACAACATGGGTGAATGTATTTAGATCAGGGGTGTCCAAACTTGGCCCCTTGAAGAGTGGTGGACTTCAACTCCCAGAATTCCCCAGCCAGCAACTTGCTCATATTTGTAGTGCATGCTGGCTGGGGAATTCTGGGAGTTGAAGTCCACCATTCTTCAAGGGGTCATGTTTGGACACCCCTGATTTAGACGTAAGACAATACAGTGGGAATTAGGTGTTCAGCAAAGTGATGGCACGAGGGAAAAAAACTGTCCCTGTGTCTAGCTGTTTTGGCATGCAATGCCCTGTAGCGGTGTCCTGAAAGGAGCTGTTGAAACAGTTTATGTCCAGGATGTGAAGGTCTGTAATTATTTTCTCAGCCCTCTTCCTGACCCTTGCTGTGCAGAGGTCCTCAAACTAAGGCAAGTTGGTTGCAATTACTTTTTCTGCAGAGCTAAATGTTGAAGTCTGTATCTGTTCATAATATGATTCTGCTATTTTATTTCCACTGTGGTTTATTTTTGTCACTGCTGTTTGTGATGGTAAACAAAACAGGGATCAAGAAACCTTTATTATAATGAATACCTCACTCCCAGGAATTGTTTAGGAAATTCTATAATTCCTAAATTCATATTTCTTTGGTTATTACATCTTGTGTGGTCATTAAATGAAACTCTATTGGTTTTAATTTACCAGCGGTGATATCAGTACATTGCTCCATACCATGGAGCATTTAAATGTTTAACATGTTTAATATGTGTGTCATCATTCCAGAGAACCCCAACTCCAATTAAAACTTCCGAGGCAAGTATTTTCTTAAAGTTTCATTTATTAGATTAGGCATACTAGCACATCTGGGAAAACCCAAATCTGAGAGTTCCGGGTTTTTCCTCAGTAAATCAAAATCCCCAAATCCATCCCCTGCATCCATCAGTCCATCACATGGCCCAATCACCGTCCATCCCATCTCGAGACACCACTCTAACCACTCCTTCTCCGGATGCAGGACTGTCATGACCTTGACCGAAAAGAAGAATGCTATTTTGTCTAGCTACATTCCCTCTACTAAATCCCCCCTCCTACTTTCCCACACACAAGAAGGTGGCAGAGTGGAAGCTTCCATTGCTAATATGCAGAGGTGGGTTCTACTTACCTTTACTACCGGTTCACAATGGGGCTGCGCACGTGCTCTTCTGCGCATGCGCAGAAGCATTTTGATGACATCGGGGTTGGTGGGTGGAGCCTCCCGCCAGTTTTACTACCAGTTCTATAGAACCGGTGTGAACCGGGGACAACCCACCACTCCTAATATAGCTTCCAAAGCTGCCAATGTGATCCCTGATCTGCTGACATAGTGAAAAAATACGGGTATCAAACAATAATGATATTTTCTCAACCCTCCTTCTGACCTGCGCAATATACAGGTCCTCAATGGAAGGCAGGCTGGTGGAAATCATTATTTATTCTCCAGTCCCAAGTTGGAAATTTGGAGAAGGCTTTGGGGAAAAAAAGGAAGAAAACATACATAGTTCTATGAAGAATCAGCTCTGAATCAGCTCCCCCCAGAGATAAGGAGAATCCAAGACCTCAGTGCCTTCCGTCGCGCCCTTAAAACCCATTTATTTAAACAAGCCGGGCTGGCTTAAGATGAAATTTTTAACTGTTTTTAAATGTTTTAAACGTTTTTAATTGGCAAATGAGTTTTAATTGGGCCAAATTTATATATCTTTTAATTGTTTTTAATATTTGTTCTGCATGTTTTTTAACCTGGCTGTACACCGCCCTGAGTCCTCAGGGAGAAGGGCGGTATAGAAATCCAATATAAAATAAATAAAATAAATAAAATAAGAAGTCACCTCAAAAAAAGAGGTCATTTTTTCAAAAATACCTAGATTTCAGGGCTTCAGGTGGGCTGCTGGAGGTTCTTGGGGGTTTGGGAGAACCTCTAGCTAAGATTCTGTGCAGTTCAGAGAACCCCCAAATCCCACTCCTGGTTGGCCCTGGCCACCCTGCCCCACGCCTCCCAGGAGTCCCCACGTGGCCCGTTTTGGATGCAGGTAAGTTCAGGGCATGTGTGGAAGCTTGAGGAGAGTGAAAAACTTCTACTGGAAGTTCAGGAAGGCTAGAAACAGGCCTGTTTCCAGCCTTCAGAGGGTCTCTGGAGCCTGGGGAGGCCATTTTCACTCTCCCGGAGGCTTGAGGAAAGCCTCAGATCAAGGGTGAAATGTAAAATCTGTTACTACCGGTTCTGTGGGCGTGGCTTGGTGGTGGTGGAGGTAATGTGACTGGGTGGGCGTGGCCAACTTTTTTTAAAAAAAAAACTTTTCAAAGCATTTTTTCTAATGCTTTGAAATGCCTCTCTGCCGATCAGGCAACTCAGCTGGGAGTTGCCAGAGACTTTTCAAAGCATTCTTTTTACCACCTCTTCGGCCAAGAGGTTGCAGGAAAAAAAGCTTTGAAAAGCCTCTGATGATCCCAGCTGAGCCGCGCGATCATCAGAGGCATTTTTTTTTTACTTTTAAAAGCATTTTTTTATCGGAAGAGGTTGTAGGAAAAATGCTTTTAAAAGTTAAAAAAAAGCCTCTGATGATCGTGTGGCTCAGCTGGGCATGGTGGGATGGGGGTGGGGGGTGGGGGATTTTTGCTACCGGTTCTCCGAACCACCTGCCACCATCGCTACCGGATCGGGCAATCCGGTCCAAACCGCGAGCATTTCACCCCTGCTCCAGATCCTGCAGAGGGCAAAAACATTCCCCCAACGTGGTGCAGGAAGCCGATTAGGCCACACTCATCATGGCCATGCCCACCCAGCAACCGGGCAGAGAACCCCTTGCTAAAGTTTTTGAAGCCCACCCCTGGATAAAAGTGGAAGAAGAAAGGGTAAAATGGAAGGAGGAAGGATTTTGGGTTTTGGTTGAATACAAAGTATTGAAAGAAAGGTAGGATAAAAGCAATGGTAAGCCATGTTTGTTACAACATTAATGGATCTCTTATTAGAAACTACTTTGTTTTTAACATTTAAAGGCTTAAGAAAATGTGAATTTCTTCCTAGGTTTGCTGCATAGACACCACGCTAAGTGCCTCTGTGAGGGCTTCAGCCAAGTGGACCATTTATATTTAATAAACCATTTGTTGCATGTTAAGTACCTCAGCTTGTAAATAAAGCACCCATTGAAGTCTAATTATCTTAAAAGGTACATCTAGCTCTTTGTGTAATTAGCTGCACATTACATATTCAAATCAATGCATTTTCTAGTGTTAACTCAAACTAGAGAGGGGCATTTTATTTATCAATTAAATATCACTGCTCTATCAAATTAACGAGATATCAATTAAAGTGTGAAAGAGCTATTCATATCTTGGCAATATCTAATAATTGACATTTAGGCAAGAGCCTTTCATTGTCAATATACCTGATCCGTGTAGTGGTGTTTTTTGTTTTTTTGTTTTTGAAGGGCAAAGTAATTTATTTTCCTGTGGCTGAAGTTTTATACATCACAGCAAGACTATTGTTTTGGATTTTATATGGTAGAGAAACAGGTAGATAGGAGATAAATAGACAGACAGAGAAGATAAAGATAAATGGATAGATATAGCTAGATAGCTAAATAAATAAATAGCTAAATAAATAGCTAAACAAACAAACAAACAAACAAACAAATAAACAAACAAATAGCGTGAGATAGAATAGAGATAGAGATAGAATGAGGGAGAGAAAAGGAGAGAGAGAGAAAGAGAGAGAAAGAGAGAGAGAAAGAAATATATAGAGAGAAATAGAAAGAGAGATAAATAGAGAGAGATAGAATTTAATTAATTTATAAATTAATTTATAGCTTTAAGATTTTGTGGTGGTCTTCCATCTGAGCACAAAGTAGATCTAATTTTGCTTACCTTCTTTGGAATAAGTCAAGTTTTTCTCGTTGCCAATAAGGCTAAAATGAGGACAAGACAAAATTTTAGTGGAGAAGGGAGTGTTAACCGTTAATACATGAAGGAGAAGAGAAAATATTGAATCAGTGATATTTAAGAACAATAGTACAGCAGAAGGAATTCTGATTATTATTATTATTATTATTATTATTATTATTATTATTATTATTATTATTATTATTATTATTATTAGCCAAATAGTGGAGATTGCAACAATATTGGTACATGAGGTAACAGATCGACATGGAATGAAATGGAAATGGGAGAAGAAGGTACTGATGTTCAGAAGAAAGATGGAAATAGTTGGCATTGCTCGCCATGGAGGAATGGTTGATGAAAGAGACAGAACCTTCTGAGGTGGCCAAGGGAACTTCTTTGATTAACAGAATAATGGAATAACAAAGTTGGAAGAGACTTTGGAGGTCTTGGAGTCTAATCCCCTGTTCTAGCAGGAGACTTTATACCATTCCAGATTAGAGAAAAGCCACTGTGGACATTCTGGTCAAATAATTGTATTATATTTTGCAAAGCATATGCATAAAAAAAAAACCATAAACTAACAATCAAGAGAAAAGATAAAGAGTCAAAATAGAATAGGGGAGAAAAGTGGAAAAAGGTTTTCCTCTTCCTCCTCCTCGTCCTCCTCCTTCTTTCAAATTTGATTCTTAGTTTAAGACTGTAATAAAATGTCCATTTTGCCCCCAAAGAGAAGGGGGACATAAAAATATTTTTCTTTTCTTTTTTAAATGCTAACAATCATCAAATCCGTATGTCAAAACTTGATTTTTATTCATCTCCTGCAAAAAGTCCACAGAAAATTGGCCTTCCAATTATAGATGATTTTTCTTTTCTGATTCTTCTCTCCCGAGGGCCATTAACTTAGCCATCACTGCTTCTTCTGGTTATTGACATTTATCAATGATGGGAAACCCCTGATGGACTTTTTGCGTAAAAAAAAAAAGACAAAGAAAATTGATTTTGTGACTTATGGCTTTGATGATAAGAAAGAATAGGTTATAGAAGGAAGGGAATTGTGATGTAATTTTAGCAAGAGAGAGGCTTGCTTATAATTTTTTAGGGAGAGAGGGGCTTGTTTACAGTAGTTTCGCATATTCTTACCACCGGTTCGCTGTGCACATGTATGTTCACTTCTGCGCATGTTTCTGGCCTCGAAGATGTGGCTAAATAGGATGGCATTACGCCGGGGTGGAGGGGGTGGGGAGTGGGCCCACCTGCAGTTGCCACTACCGGTTTTCCCAAACCGATACGAACCGGCTGAATACCATCTCTGCTCGGTTTATAATTTTATGTATCCAAGGGGAAGATTGGAAGTCATTTCTTTTTATTTCTTTTCGTGTTTCCTGTTCTTTTATTTTCTCTTTTCTCTATCTCCTTTTCCCTTCGTCTTTTCTCCATCTTTTTCTTTGAATATGTTTATTATACATGTAAAATTTTTTAATGAAAACTTTTCTTAAAAAAAGAAAAGAAAAGAAAAATGGAATGTCACCTGGAATCAACTGATTTAAGGACCGGAGAAATATAGATCGATAGTGAAAGTAATATATTGCTAAACAGAACGCATTTAACTTGGCTACTGTACAGGTAGTTCTCAACTAAACAGTTTGTTTAGTAACCATTCAACGTTACTGCAGTACTGAAAAAAAGTGACTTATGACCATTTTTTCACACTTATAACCTTTGCAGCATTCCTGTGATCAGGCCCCGTAATCATGTGAACAAAATTCAGACGCTTGGCAACTGGTTCATATTTATGACCATTACGTGATCCCAGGGGTGAAATCTAAAATTTGTTACTACCGGTTCTGTGGGCGTGGCTTGGTGGGGGAGGGTAATGTGACTGGGTGGGCATGGCCAACTTTTTTTTTTTACTTTTAAAAGCATTTTTTCTACAACCTCTTCGGCTAAAGAGATTGCAGAGAAAAATGCTTTTAGAAGCCTCTGACGATCAGGCAACTCAGCTGGGATCGCCAGAGGCTTTTAAAAGCATTTTTTCTACAACCTCTTTGGCCAAAGAGGTTGCAGAAAAAAATGCTTTTAGAAGCCTCTGATGATCCCAGCTGAGCTGTGCGATCATCAGAAGTTTTTTTTTTTACTTTTAAAAGCATTTTTTTCGGCTGAAGAGGTTGTAGAAAAAATGCTTTTAAAAGTAAAAAAAAAAACAGCCTCTGATGATCGTGCGGCTCAGCTGGGCATGGCGGGGGGGTTGCAAGGATTTTTGCTACCGGTTCTCTGAACCACCACCCACCGCCATCGCTATCAGATCGGGCGATCCAGTCCGAACCGGGAGCATTTCACCCCTGCGTGATCCCCTTTTGCAACCTCCTGACAAGCAAAATCAATGGGGAAGCCAGTTCTATTGAACAACGGTGTCACTAATTTAATGAATGCAGTGATTCACTTAATAACAGTGGCAAGAAAGGTGGTAAAATGGGGCAAAGCTCAGTGGTGGGTTTCAAAAATTTTTACTATTTAGAGGAGGGAGTAAGGGGATGGTAAAATATTATGTAATCTGTTATGAATTAGGTTTTTCTCGTGAAGAAGTCACAGGGGGGGATGGGTGGTGAGGGGGGGGTTAGGGAAGAGGGGGGGAGAAAAAAGGGGGGAAAATTTGAAAACTTTTTCAATTAAAAAAAAAAATTACTACCGATTCTGTGAGCGTGGCTTGGGGGGCGTGGCTTTGTGGGCGTGGCAGGGGAAGGATACTGCAAAATCCCCATTTCCTCCCGATCAGCTAGGACTTGGGAGGCAGAGAATAGATGGGGGCGGGGCCAGTCAGAATTTTTACTACCGGTTCTCCGAACTACTCAAAATTTCCGCTACCGGTTCTCCAGAACTGGTCAGAACCTGCTGAAACCCACCTCTGGCAAAGCTCACTTAATAAGGGTCTCCGTGAGCCACATAAATTATGGGCTCAATTGCGGTCGTAAGTCGAGGACTATCTGTATTCACTGGGCAACTGGCTTTCTACAATAACCTGAAGTAAAGTCAAAAGAATTTTCTTCAAAGAGTGGATTCAATTCCCCCTTAGTTGAAACTAAGGCAGGTCAGCAAATCAATCAATGTTGTGTTCCTTGGCTTGTTCCTTGAAGCAGTTCCTTGAAGCCCAACTGTTCTGAGGACCCCTGAGATTTTCTGAGCATATGTGTGTACATGCCAAAAAGACAATTTTTTTTTTTTTTTTTTTTTATTTTGATTTATATGCCGCCCTTCTCCGAAGACTCAGGGCGGCTTACAATGTGCTCAGCAATAGCCTTCATCCTTTTGTATATTTATACAAAGTCAGCTTATTGCCCCCACAAACTGGGTCCTCATTTCACCTACCTTAGAAAGGATGGAAGGCTGAGTCAACCTTGAGCCTTGGCGAGATTCGAACCCTGCAGTAATTGCAGGCAGCTGGTCTTAAGCAGCTTAATAACAGGGTGCCTTAAACCCTAGTACTACCAAGGCTCAATTCCCCTTCAGTTGCCAACTGTTGGCAACTGTTTCATGACTTCAGGATACAAACCCACAGGGGCTGTAACCTTCTCATCAGATGATCCTCATGGGCCTAACCCAGACTGTTGTCCTCCTTATTCCTTTTTCAACAATGCTGAAATATGCCTAGTCAGGTTCTATCACCATTCATCCCATTTACATAGCTTTAGCATTCTGTCTGTGCTACCTGTCCAGTTCTCAGTATTCTGACTACCTCTTGTAGCCAGTCCTACTACATGGATAATTTGGGGGCTATGTTCTCCTTCGCCTTCTTCCTTTTCTCTTCCTCCTCCCCCTACTTCTTCTTCTCATCCTCCTCCACCTCCACCTCCTCCTCCACCTCCACCCCTTCTCCTTCTCCACCTCCACCTCCCTCTTCCTCCTCCTCCTCTCCCTTTCCCTCTTCCCTTCCTCTCCTCCTCCTCTTCCTTCTCCTTTTCCTTCTCCTTCTCCTTCTGCTTCTGCTTCTGCTTCTCCTCTTCCTCCTCCTCCACTTCCCTCTCCTTCTCCTCCTCCACTTCCCTCTCCTTCTCCACCTCCCTCTTCCTCCTCCCCCCTCCCTCTCCCTCTCCCCTTCCTCTCCTCCTCTTCCTCTTCTTCCTCCTTCTGCTTCTGCTTCTCCTCCTCCTCCTCTTCCTCTTCCTTCTCCTCCTCCTTCTCCTCCTCCTCCTCCTCCTTGTCCTCCTCCTCCCCCTTCTTCTGCTTCTCCTCCTCCTCCTCCTCCACTTCCTCCTCCTCCCCCTCCCTCTCCCCCTCCCCCTCCCTCTCCTCCTCCCCCTCCTCTTTTGTGTGTTGAAAGACTGCATTTAACAATATTTATCCAATACGTTTTTGAGCCACTTTGGGTTAAAACAGTTGGAACCACGGTTGAACAAGTTTGATGAGCACCTGTAGTTTTGCTTACATCCTTCCCAGACCTTCATTGAGGGACCGCACTGAGAACTTCAGTTGTAGCTCTTGGACCACTACCACTTTCTACTGCCTATTATGGAGACAAGCAGCTTGTACTCACAGGGAACGGTTAACACAACTCGTTGGACCCATTAAGCAAAAAAATCTATTTCCCTCCTGCCAAATAGCTTTCTTTTTCTCTCAAGAGCCCCAAGGTGTTCAGGATGAGACCATGGAAACTCATTTTCACTGGTGACCTAATCAAAGCACTGAACCCGCGTATCCCCCCATGAGCAGCTCCCACACATATTTTTCATTTGAAAAAGCCATTTGGAGAGCACGTAGACCTTTTCCCCCCAGAGAGGAGATGTCAAATTGATCTACTGCAGGACCAAATGAGGCCGTAATGTATGTGATGTTCATGGACTAGTGAATAGGGCTAGTTTACTAGGAAATGAATTACGGGCAAAACAAATGGATTGGCTTCTAACCCAGACCCCCTTCTTTTGCTTTTCAACTTTAAAAGCCGGCGTTAACCAAACGAAATCTCCAGAAGGTGTTGATGTCCAACACTTTCCTAATGATCCTGTCATTTCCCTGGGTGGGAAAAAAAATGTCGTCAAATGTGGTGGGAGCTTTTTGTTCTCCGTTTAGAGCAAAGAATTGAAAGAGAAATGGCCATTGGTGGAATTTCATACGGCTATATTGCCATAATGGGAAGAAGTCATTAGGCTGAAGGCATGGAAAGGAGTGGCGGAGGGGGGAAGGGGAGGAGGAGGAGGTAATGAATGTAGCCTCTAAATTAAAGCAGGAAGAGCAGGAAGACTTAACACCAATTCTGTCACAACCCCTGATGGATAAATTAGCATTGCTTTGGTTTAGGATAGGGGTCCTTCTTTCTCAATAGACAGAACGGGCAGGTGGCTTCTAAACATGAGTAGGAGCAGATTCTTCTGAAAAGGGTTAATTTGCAACAATGTGTAGTGAAATAAATCCATCCAATTGGTTCTTAAACCTTTTAGCCGACTTAATTTTTCCTTCATAGTGACTTATTCTACTGAAGCATCTAAGACGATTATCATGCTTGTTTTCAATCAAGCAGCAGATGTTCACCTGAATATCAGTCTACATTGGTCTCTCTCTCTCTCTCTCTCTCTCTCTCTCTCCTCTCTCTCTCTCTTTCTCTTCTCTTCTCCTCTCTCTCTCTTTCTCCTCTCCTCTCTCTCTCTCTTTCTCCTCTCTCTCTCTTTTCTTTCCCCCTCTACCCTCTCTCTCTCTCATTCTAATTCTCTCTCTCTCCTCTCTCTCTTCTCTCCCCTCTCCCCTCTCTATGTCTCTCTTTTTTCTCTCTCCCCTCTCTTCTCTCTGTCTCTGTCTCTCTCTGTCTCTCTCTCTCTCCTCTCCCCTCTCTCTCGCTCTCATTCTTTCTCTCCTCTCTCTCTCTTCTCTCCCCTTTCCCCTCTCTCTGTCTCTTCTCTCTTCTCTTTCTCCCCTCTCTCTTCTCTCTGTCTCTGTCTGTCTCTCCCCTCTCTCCTCTCCCCCTCTCTTCTCTCTCTCTTCTCTCTCTCTTCTTTGTCTCCCCTCTCTCTTCTCTCTCTCTCTCTCTTCTCTCTCTCCCCTCTCTCTTCTCTGTCTCTCTCTGTCTTCTCTCTCTCCCCTCTCTCTTCTCTGTCTCTCTGTCTTCTCTCTCTCCCCTCTCTCTTCTCTGTTTGTCTCTCTCACACACCTAAATACTCTCTTATCCTAGTTCTGTTGAGCAGAAACCTTGAACCTGATGTTGAATAGCATATGAATTATGTTTCACAACTTTTTCTGTATAATGTATTGCGGACCAATGTCAAGGAGTGTTTCCTATCAAAGCTGCATATTTAGATGCTGTCTTTGCAGCCTTTGTTCAACACTGATACGGTTCCTGTTCTTTGTTCCAAATTGTAAACTATTCTGCTCCTGAAGCAGTCCATCAGCAAACAGATATAAATGGATGTAAATGGATATAAATGGATTTTTAATTAGGCTGTACACCGCCCTGAGTCCTTCGGGAGAAGGGCGGTATAGAAATAAAATTATTATTATTATTATTATTATTATTATTATTATTATTATTATTATTATTATTATTATTATTATTATTATTATGTCAGTTCCCCCCCCCACTTTTAGCCCAGGTCAGAACAGCAACCTTCGCTCAATTCAGATCTATCTTGGGGAACGAAATGGGCCAACTCGCCATGGCCAACTCACCATGGCCAACTCACTATGGCCAACTCACTATGGGACAACTCACTACAGCCAACTTGCCACAAGACAACTTGCTGCAGAACAATTCAACAATTCCATGTGATTATTTAAAATAATTTAAGAAGTATTTTAATTTTTGTCATTCACATTTCATCTTGCCCCTCCTTTGGCATCCTTCCTTTGGCTAAGACACTGAGCTAAGTGGCTAAGACACTGAGCTTGTTGATCAGAAAGGTCGGCAGTTTGGCGGTTCGAATCCCTAGTACAGGTCTCCTGTGTGAGCAGGGGGGTTGGACTAGATGACCTCCAAGGTCCCTTCCAACTCTATTACTGTAACTTTAATGATTCTATTCCACTATTTCTTCGATATTACTGTAACTTGTCCCATGGTGAGTTGTCCAATGGTGAATTGGCCATAGTGAGTTGTCTCACAGCAAGTTGACCATGGCGAGTTGACCATGGTGAGTTGGCCACAGCAAGTTGACTATGGCAAGTTGATCCTGGCAAGTTGGCCACAGCAAGTTGACCATGGTGAGTTGGCCACAGCAAGTTGGCCATGGCAAGTTGGCCACAGCAAGTTGACCTTTTTTTTTAAAAAAAAAAAAATTGATTTATATGTTGGAGTCTCTCCGGAGACTCGGGGCAGCTTACAATGCGTTAAGCAATAGCCTTCATACTTTTGTATATTTATACAAAGTCAGCTCATGGCCTTGGCAAGTTGGCCACATGAAGTTGACCATGGTGAGTTGGCCATAGCAAGTTGGCCATGGCAAGTTGTCAAACACCCCTTGGGGAAGAATTCAAAGATTGCAAAGGGGAGAAAGGGAAAATAGATATTGAAGATTGAGAAAAGCTCTACTTGTGTGCTTTAACTATAGTAACAACCAGCTGAGGTTGAAAGCACGATGGGACAGAGTTGGGAGGGAGCAATAGATCTTGGTAGTACAGTTTACTTGTTATTTTTATTTTCTTTACTTACCTCCTTTTTTTTTTTTTACAAATAGCTCAAGATGGTCAACATATCCAACACACCTTCCTCTTCCTATTTCCCCACAATGACAACCCTGTGAGGTGAGTTGGAGTGAGAGTGCGAGAGAGAGAGAGAGAGAGAGAGAGAGACAGAGAGAGAGAGAGAGAGAGTAAGAGAGTGAGTGAGTGAGAGTGAGCGTGTGTGTGAGAGAGAGAGTGAGTGAGAGTGAGTGAGTGAGAGAGAATGAGAGTGAGTAAGAGAGTGAGTGAGAGTGAGAGTGTGTGAGAGTGAGTGAGTGAGAATGAGAGTGAGTGAGTGAGAGTGAGTGAGTGAGAGTGAGAGAGAGTGAGAGAGTGAGAGTGAGTGAGTGAGAGAGAGTGAGTGTGTGTGTGTGTGTGTGTGTGAGAGAGAGAGAGAGACAGAGAGACAGAGAGACAGAGAGAGGGTGAGACTGGCCCAAAGTCACCCAACAAACTTTCACACCTAAGGCAGGACTAGAACTCATGCTCTCCTGGTGATGGGCCAAAGTCACACAGCTGACTTTCATACCTAAGGCAGGAAATCATCACCACCTCACCATCTCCTGGTTTCTAATCCTGTGCCTTAACCGCAAGACCAAATTGTGGCTCTGTTCTACTACACTTTCCATCTCAGCTGGTAATTTTACGGCATGCATTTTGGGATATCATTTTCTTCTATAATGTGATTTTAGTTTAGGGATTTTTTTCTTAAAATAAAACAACCCAATGTTCTTCTTCTTATTCCATTGTACAACAGCCCATTGTACACTGTTACTGAAAAATTACCCTTTGGATACATCTCCAAAAAGTGGGATGTATTTCTCATCTCAAGATGATAAGATAGAAAAATGTGCTAAGAATTCATATTTAAAATAAAACGCTCTTTTCTATTGAGACTCTGAAAGGAAATGTTTATACATGGTTTCAGTGAGAAAATTCATGCATTTTCATGTTGATTATTTTAAAACAATGTGGAAAATCAGATGAATCAGTGCACATACTCTGGGAACAGCTGATTGGGGGTATTCCGGGAGACCGATCCACCCACCAATCAGCTTTTTTCTTTTTTTTTCTTTTCTTTTTTTTCCAATTTTTATTTATAAGTACAAACTAAACAGAACAATGAAACGTACAAAACATAAAAACCTTTAAACACCCATTTCAATACATGTCCAGTTTGTTGCAACTGTAATATACATTTCTCTTTGTATTTTGACTCTTCCTTATTTGGTCATTCCCTTTTGTCTATCTACTATTGATCTTTGTTGACCTATGTCTGTTCTTTGTTTCCATCATACTATATTTGGTCATTTTGTTTACTTCCTATTGCTTCATCTCTTTCCTATCTTTCAACCAACTATACCACTTTTCCCATACTAAGTAAAAGTCATGTTCTTCCCTATTTTGTAATTCCTTTGTGAGTCTATCTAATTCCGCAGATTCCATAATTTTATTGATTACTTTATCTGGTGTTGGTATATCACTACTCTTCCAGTGTTGCGCGTATAGTATTCGTGCTGCTGTTATCATATGTATAATTAAATATGTTGTTTCTTTTTCGTAGTGTCCATTCACTATGCCTAGTAGGAAGCTTTCTGGTCTTAGTTCTATCTTTTGGTGTGTTATTTCCTCTATTTGTATTATGATCCTTTGCCAATATTGTTTCGCCATTGGGCAGGTCCACCACATATGGTAATAGGTGCCTTTGTGGTAGTTTATTTATTTATTTATTTATTTATTTATTTATTTATTTATTTATTTATTTATTTATTATATTTCTATACCGCCTTTCTCCCGTAGGACTCAAGGCGGTGTACAGTCAAGAAAAACATAGACGCACAAACACCACAAAATTGCTAATTAAAATTGCCACTTAGTTTGGTCAATTAAATAAAACCCAGAATTAGATAACATTTAAAAAATCATTCGCATGTTTGTATGTTTAGCCCTGCCTGTTGGAACATCAGGGTCTTGAGGGCACGGCGGAAAGCACGGAGATCAGGGATATTCCGTATCTCCGGAGTCAGTTCATTCCAAAGGGTTGGAGCCCCCACAGAGAAGGCCCTCCCCCTGGGAGTCGCCAGTCGACATAATTTGGCTGACGGTACCCTGAGTAGTCCCTCCCTGTGAGAACGAACCGGTCGGTGGGAGGCTATTGGTGGCAAAAGACAGTCTCGTAGGTACCCAGGTCCTAAGCCATGGAGCGCTTTAAAGGTGATAACTAACACCTTGAATTGCACCCGGAAGACCACCGGGAGCCAGTGCAGCTCGCGTAGGAGAGGTGTTACATGGGCGTAACGAGCTGCGCCCATAATCACCTGCGCGGCTACGTTCTGGACCAGTTGGAGCCTCCGGGTGCTTTTCAAGGGGAGCCCCATGTAGAGAGCATACGGGAGGTAACTAGGGCATGAGTGACCGTGCGCAAGGCGTCCCGATCCAGAAAGGGATTTTTAGTATAGTTGCATTTCCAACATGTTGATGGCGTGCCGGGGAACATTCTTGCCAATCTGGCTGGTGGCAAATGCCACCTATAAAACATTTTATAGAGATTTTCTTTATAGGGTACAGACATTGTCAATTTATAATTTATTTTCCATAGTTTTTCCCATTTGTCTAATTGAATACTATAACCGAATTTTTTTGCCCAGGTTATCATATTTTCTTTCACTACCTCTTCTTCTAATTTATTACAGCTTTTTTCTTATTTTCTTCCCCCAAAACTAAGGTGCTTCTTATACTCTGGTACGTGTTATACTCTGAAAAATATGGTAGATTGCTTTTATGCCATCATTCAAGATCTTGGAACAATTGACAATGTGCCAATTGGCAAACATTTTAGTTATGGAACCAAAGCTGGACACAGCATACTGAAAATTAGGGCCCACAGATACATAATAGAATAAAAGAGTTGGAAGACACCTAGTCCAACCTCCTGCTCAACCAGGAGATCCTATACCATACCAGACTAATGGCTGTCCAGTCTCTTCTTAAAGGCCTCCAGTGACGGAGCACCCAAAACATTTGGAGGCAAGCCATTCCATTAATTAATTGTTCTCACTATTAGGAAATTTTGTCTTAGTTCCAGGATGCTTTAGTCCTTGGTTACTTTCCATCCATTGTTTCTTGTCTTGCCTTCTGGTGCTCTGGAGAATAGCTTGACACCCTCCTCTTTGTGGCAGCCCCTGAAATATTGGAACACTGCTATTGTGTCACCCTTAGTCCTTCTTTTCACTAGACTAGACAAACCAACTTCCTGCAGCCATTCTCCTATGTTTTTGCTTCTGGTTCCCTAATCATCTTTGTTGCTTTTCTGTGCACACTTTCCAGAGCCTCAACCAGTGGTGAAATCCAAACTTTTTTACTACCGGTTCTGTGGGCGTGGCTTGGTGGGTGTGGCAGGGAAAGGATATTGCAAAATCTCCATTCCCACCCCATTCTGGGGCCAGTCAGAGGTGGCATTTGCCGGTTCTCCAAACTACTCAAAATTTCCGCTACCGATTCTCCAGAACCTGTCAGAACCTGCTGGATTTCTCCCCTGGTCTCAACATGTTTTTTATATATATATATATATATATATTTTAGCAACCAAAACTGGATGCAGTATTCCAGGGGTTGTTTTTATAAAGCAATACTAAGACTTCATATGATCTTGACTCTATCCGTCTGTTAATGTAACCTAGAATTGCATTGGCTTTTTGGGCTAGTGCCACACACTGCACATTTTATTATCCTTTTTTTGAATTTTTAGATGGAGAGGGGTGGTGGTGAATATGACTTAGAGGTGTAAGAAAGATAAGAAAGATAATACTCATCATTAAAGGGCTGTCACAGAGTGGATGGAGTCGACCTATTTTCCAAAGCACCCGAAGACCAGGCAACCTAGAAATAAGGAGAAATTTTCTGACACTGAGAACAATCAGAAGTTGTGGGAGCTTCATCACTGGAAGCTTTCAAGAAGAGACTGGACTGCCATCTGTCAGAAATGGCACAGGGTCTCCTGCTTGGGGAGGGGGGGGGTTGGACTAGATGACCTACAAGGTCCCTTACAACTCTGCTAATTGGTTAATCCATCTTTGGGGGTTAAATGTATCTTCCTTTATCCCTATTTTTGGGAATAATTTGATGGAATATGGTTATTTCTTTAACCATCTCTGGACTCATCATTATTCTGCCCTTGCTTTAATGCTTGCTGCTGTAATACAGATTGACAATTTATAGCTTTTCCTGTTTTAAGGATTCTTCTGCTCCAGACATGTTCCCTTGAGCCCCTGCAGAGAGGTCTGTGTGATGCAGTTAAAAAAAAAAAAACATACGTTGCATTTTAAATTAGCTTGAACCATTTGTTGTTGCATTTTATCCGCCTTTTTGAGCTTTTCTGGAGGGTAGATCCATTTTATAGTGGAGCGTTACAAGGAATGGTAAGTATGGAAAGGTTAGAAACCCTCAAACGAATCAGACTCCCAACCCCGTATCTTAGTTTTATAAATTCCGTGAGATTATCACCTAGTAAGTATATATGACACTGTAACCTTAAGGTAGAAGAATTAGATGTGATGATCATAGTCAGGAGTAGTATACCTTATTTTCCCTACCGGTTCGTAAATGTGTGTGCACATCCATGCATGTGCCCAGCCTTCTGTGCATGTGCTTTGCTGGTGTGTGCGCCTTTTGCGCATGCACCTGGTCTGAAAACCGTGCCTAAATAGGATCGCATAGAGCCGGGGCGGATGGGCGGCAGTGGTGGTTGCCCCTGGTTCGGACCAGTTCGCAAGAACCGGTAGTAAAACTTGTGGGAGGCCCCGCCCATCACCCCGGATGTCATCATCAGTGATCTGCGCGCGATCCTGTTGCGAACCGGTGGTAAAGGTAAGTAGAACCCACCCCTGGTGGGCGACCCACCTGCTATTTCTGCTACCGGTTCGGGCGAACCGATCCGAACCGGCTGAATACCACCTCTGATCATCGTAAAGATGAAAGCTACAAGCTGAGTTCAGTTCTCCACCTCTCCATGTTAAGGTGCTTTGATGGAACATATAAAGGAGTTGAATTTCCACTCAGTTGCAGAAATCCAGCGGAGTTCTATCAGCTTTTCCCCCATAGCAAACGTTACCATTGATAAAGGGGGAATATATCACACAGCCAATAGTTTCATGATTTGAATGCAACTAATTCAAATATAATTTAAGGTCATTGTATATACTGTATCCAGCTGTTACTTTTATTATTCAGTTTATTTTAGCTTTTATCATGCCATGGATGTCTTATTAATTTGGGCATATCCTATCCAGATAAACTACTAAGAGTTGTGATCTTGCAGTGGGATATATATTCAGTTGATCAATAAAGAAGTACATTTCCCTTGAGTTAAGCTCACTCCGATGGCTTCCTTAAGACATCTATGCAGTTTTCTTGACAACAGCATTCCCGAAGTGATTTACAGGTTGTTGTTGTTGTTGTTGTTGTTGTTGTTGTTGTTGTTGTTGTTGTTGTTGTTGTTGTTGTTCTTCTTCTTCTTCTTCTTCTTCTTCTTCTTCTTCTTCTTCTTCTTCTTCTTCTTCTTCTTCTTCTTCTTCTTCTTCTTCTTCTTCTTCTTCTCCTTCTCCTTCTCCTTCTCCTTCTCCTTCTCCTTCTTCTCCTCCTCCTGCCCCCTCCCTCCTCCTTCTTTCCAATGTTCAAAACCACAACATCCCCAACTTTATATAACTTTACATTATTTTATAAATACTTTAAAACAAACTTTAAAACAAACTTTTCCACAGAGCAGTTGCTGGTAATGGCCTCAGGGTGCAGAGAAGTCAGAGTCCAGTTGAACGGTTCCATGCTTTCCATATATTTAGGGTATATTTTAATCATCGTTAATAATTGTATCACTGACTCTTATATTTCATCAAGTTTGATATTATCTTCTTCCTAGCTTTATGCGTTGCTTGCCACACCACTAAAATGTCAGTTCTAGTCCTCAGGGAAACAATGCACATCACTGTTGCAGATTCCATTCATGGAAGAGTGAAACAGCTCATCAACAGTGTTGGAAGGAATATGCTATAAATATATATGGCTTGGAGTCTACTACATATTTTAAAAAAAATTATTACTCTCCCTATTCCTTTGCCTGGGATTGTTTCCTTCCTTCCTTCCTTCCTTCTTTTCTTCTTTTCTTCCTTCCTTCCTTCCTTCCCTTCCTTCCTTCCATCCTTCCATCTCCTCATCCTTCCTTTCTTCCCTCCCTCCTTGCTTTCTTCCCCTCCTCCTTCTTCCTTTCCTTCCTTCCATCCTCCATCCTACCCTCTCTCCCCCTCCTTCCTTCCTTCCTCCTTCCTTCCTTCGTTCCTTCCTCCTTCCCTCCCTCCTCCTCATCCTTCCTTCCTTCCCTCCTTGCTTTCTTCCTCTCCCCCTTGTCCTTCCTTCCTTCCTTCCATCCTCCCTCCTACCCTCCCTCCCTCCCCCTCCCCCTCCTCCCTCCCTTCCTCCTTCGTTCATTTGTTCCTTCCTCCTTTGTTTCTTCCTCCCTCCTTGCTTCCTCCTCCCTCCCTCCCTCCCTCCCTCCCTTCCTTCCTTCCCTCCCTCCTACCCTCCCTCCTTGCTTTCTTCCCCTCCTTTCTTTCCTTCCTTCCATCCTTCATCCTACCCTCCCTCCTCCTCTCCCTCCTTCCTTCCTTCCTTCCTCCTTTGTTCCTTCATTCCTTCCTCCTTCCTTCCTCCTTCCTTCCTTCCCTCCCTCCCTCCCTCCTTCCCTCCCTCCTCCTCATCCTTCCTTCCCTTCCTCCCTCCTTGCTTTCCTCCTCTCCCCCTTGTTCTTCCTTCCTTCCTTCCATCCTCCCTCCTACCCTCCCCCTCCCCCTCCTCCCTTCCTCCTTCGTTCCTTCCTCCCTCCTTGCTTCCTCTTCCCTCCTTCCTTCCTTCCTTCCTTCCTTCCTTCCTTCCTTCCTTCCTTCCTTCCTTCCTTCCTTCCTTCCTTCCTCAGTTTACAACACTTCCTTTTGCAAAGTTCGAATTTGTCATAGCTACATGACAGGCTGGCAATTACTAAACCCCTGCTGATTTAAAACACTATTTGTTCAATATACTTCCATGGCTGGAGTCACTATACATTGTATAGATAATCTACTTGGGTTTATCTCCAGTAAATGTGTAGGAGCTGCAGTTCCAATTGCCTTTAAATAATTATTCAAATAATAAGTAGCTCTCCTTTCTTTTTTTCTTTTCCAGTGCCTCTATTGACTTGAAAACATTCCTTGTCTCAGAACGTTTTGTCTTTTCTTTTAAGAGTGTGACTCATAATTGATGGCTTCATAGTAAAAGTAGCTGGGTTTTTTTTTCCTACTCACTTCCAAATCCTTTCACATTGCTGAGATCTCAAGGGAAATATCTATGTATGTTTTCCACACATGGTTTGACTTTTCTCTCGTCTTCAATACTGCTTCTGGCTATTTGAAGCTCCAGCATCCTATTCAGGGCCCTGTGTGATATGGTAGCTCTCTGAAACCCAGGAAAAAATGGATCGTGGGGTTGATCCATCTCCAGAAATGTGATGAATATGAAACCTAGAGCTAGGACCCTGTGTTTGGTTGTCTTTTCTCTGCCTCTTGAGATGTAGCTGTAAAGCAGGGGTGAAATCCAGCAGGTTCTAACAGGTTCTGGAGAACCAGTAGCGGAAATTTTGAGCAGTTTGGAGAACCGGTAGCGGAAATTTTGAGTAGTTTGGAGAACTGGCAAATACCACCTCTGGCTGGCCCCAGAGTGAGGTGGGAATGGAGATTTTGCAATATCCTTCTCCCAGGAGTGGGGAGGGAATGGAGATTTTGCAGTATCCTTCCCCCGGAGTGAGGTGGGAATGGGAATTTTGCAGTATCCTAATCCTGCCATGCCCACCAAGTCATGCCCACCAAGCCACACCCACAGAACCAGTAGTTTAAAAATTTGGATTTCACCACTGCTGTAAAGAGATGCTATTGATCTCTATTATAGAAATTGTGTTTTCTGCAGATGTAAGTTCTGCTAATCTGCTAATGGAGAGAACTAGTGTCTCTCTGCATTGGAAGAAATTCATGTGTAAGCTTGAACTATCAAACATTGAAAAGAGGAATAACATGCCATATTTTTGTCCAAAATCCAAGTTTGGCAGTGTATCTACATGGTATTTCATCATTCCAGCCACGTCTCTGTTGGGCCATTAATCAGTATAACCTTATCCATATTGTCTTTATCTTGTTTTTACAAGGTTCTTCCGTTGACTCATCTTGCCTTTCCTACTGAGCCTTTTGGGTTCCTTGGAGTGTCCTAACCAGAGGTGAAATCCAGCAGGTTCTGACAAGTTCTGGAGAACTGGTAGCGGAAATTTTGAGCAGTTCGGAGAACTGGTACTGGGAATTTTGAGTAGTTTGGAGAACCGGCAAATACCACCTCTGGCTGGTTCCAGAGTGGGGTGGGAATGGAGATTTTGCAGTATCCTTGCCCTGGAGTGGGGTGGGAATGGAGATTTTGCAGTATCCTTCCCCTGCCACGCCCACCAAGCCATGCCCACCAAGCCACACCCATCAAGCCACACCCATAGAATCGGTAGTAAAGACATTTGGATTTCACCACTGCTCCTAACCCTTATTGTTTCTTCACATAGAATGGCATGATGGCCTAGTGGTGAAGACTCTCACCTCCCACTCGGAAGGTTGAGTGTTCAATTCCGGGTAGTGGCAGATGTTTCTCTCCTAGGGCGCAAAAAGATAATATCTGCTGCAAAACTCCATGTGGCATCAGGAATGGCATTCAGCTAGTAAATGCTCAGCTCCATCCAGTCACCCTAAATTAAGATCCAGACTCTATCCCAAATTAAAGTGCTGATGATGCTATCTAGTTTGGGTAATGAAATATCTACAAGAAAACAACCAAGCTCAGAGAGCACCAAGGACCCCTCATTTCAACCCTGAGCTACAAATAATCTCCTTATTCTCCTCAACCTATTTGAAGAATATTCCTAATCTTCAAAGGAGAAGAAGGCAAGACAAAAAACAATGGATGGAAACTAATCAAGGAGAAAAGCAACCTAGAACTAAGGAGAAATTTCCTGACAATGAGAACAATCAACCAGTGGAACAGCTTGCCTTCAGAAGTTGTGGGTGCTTCATCACTGGAGGCTTTTAAGAAGAGACTGGGCAGCCATTTATCTGAAATAGTATAGGGACAGCTGCTCAACCAGGGGGTTGGATTAGAAGAACTACAATATCCCTTCCAACTCTGTTAATTCTATGTTCCATTAGGTTCTGATCTATACAAGTCCAACTCTGGATCAGACTCTAATAGAACATAGAATTGTGTGCCTTAGACTGACTCTAGCAGCCAAGTAAAGTAAAGAGAGGTTGGGAGACTGAGATTCACTGCCAAGTCCTGGTCCAAGAAGCCTAACACTTCAGAGAAATATATTAACTCATTCTGAATTTAGGTAATGCTTCAGGGAAATGATCAACTAAGATAGTGTTCATAGTGATGGATATTAGAAAATTGAATTCTAAGAGCAATGCAGAAGCCTGGTCTGTGTTTATCTTCTTCTTCTTCTATATATATAGAAATGTGTGTGTGTGTGTTTGTGTGTGTGTGTGTGTGTGTGTGTTTGTATGTTCCATCATAACTCTGGAATGCTTCGAGCAATTTCAACCAAACTTAGTACACAAATGACTTACGCTCTGGAAAAAAATACTGTGGGGGTTAGACACCTCTAACAGCCCTTGGGGTATGTGTTCTGTTAAGATACAGCCTGTTGTGCCTTAAAATGGCTTCTACTGTACTGCCTTAAAATGACTTCTACTGTCCAGCACAGTGGAGTTACCATGGTAACAGCTTCACAGTACTCCACAAGGGGGCTCCCTCTGGTAAGGGGGAAAATCAAATATTAGAAATTACATTTGGTCCGGACATTTTCAACAAGGCTTCGATTATTCTTGAGGACAAATGTATGGCCATGATCACCAATAGGAGACCGACATGACGTACTTCATGCAGATTACAAACGAGAAAAGAACTACAACGTCGAACAGTTTAGTGCACATATCATGGACAAGAAGCCACTTCTAAATCAAGATCAGAAAAAAGCATACCAAATGATCATGGATCAGCTGGCAAAACAACAAGGTGGTATCATTTTACTTGATGCTTCTGGCAGCACAGGGAAAACATTTTTAACTAATTTAATTCTCACCGAAATCAGGGCTCAGAGTGAAGTTGCTCTTCCTGTCTAATACAGGATTGGGATAAATAAATATCTGGGCAACCCCGGCTTATTAGCTAGTATTGTTATAAAAGCAAACCCAAAATGTTGTTTTCTTTCCACAAAACCATTAACCCAACTTCCAGTTTAATTTCTGTGTCAGGGTAAGATGGAACAGTAGATAAAAGTCACCCACCAAGCAATGGTAGATGATTTTGACATAGGCCACTGTGTTCATACCTATGGGGAGAAGATGCTTTCACGGTGAAGAGCTGAACAAAGGCAGAATTCATCTCTGTCATACAAAATTAGAGAAGCTTGACTGAAAATTCTTGGATGGCGATGCTGCTTCGTGTCCAGTCATCATACATCATTTAGCACATTATAGTTCTGCTTCTCAATTTTAAGAGAAGATTGCAAGCACAATTCCATTAGACTTTTCAAACGGCCACTGATTTCAGTGGGAAACATGGAACGATTAATATTACTTAATACCACTTTGGGGCATGCTTTTCCCCATCATAAATACTAACAGCCAAAAAAATGATAAAATGCTACCTGGGGGTAGGCCATTAGGCTTAGGATACGATGCTACACTTATTCCAATATCTATTATGAAGCTGGAGTAATCACATACCAATAACCTTTTAAAGTGTGGAATTTGCATAATTTGAACAACTCATTGCTCATGAAGTATGAAAGGATAAGAGACACTTAAGCCAAATTTGGTTCCTGTTGACTTTCCTTGGTAGCTCTATGGAAGTAATTGTGATCTTCTCCTTCTCCTTCTCCTTCTCCTTCTCCTTCTCCTTCTCCTTCTCCTTCTCCTTCTCCTTCTCCTTCTCCTTCTCCTTCTCCTTCTCCTTCTCCTCCTCTTCCCCTTCCTTCCTTCCTTCCTTCCTTCCTTCCTTCCTTCCTTCCCTTCTTCTTCCTCCTCCTCCTCTTCCTCCTCCCCTCCTCCTCTTTTCTTTCTAATATAATTATTGACAGTGGATTCCCTAACAGTCTCCCAACTAGCCAAACTCATACTGTTTTTTTTTTTTTTTTTTTTTTTGTGGCAACCATGTGGAAATGCTTGCTATCATTGTCTTCCAGGATGTTTCTTCAATTCCCAAGTCCAGCCAACAGCTCTGGAACTTTGGAGTACTAACTAAGTTTGGTTCTGTTTACCTTTATTAAATCAGCCCCAGTGGCTCATCCCAGGAATAATATGACTAATTGCATAATCCAGTCTGAGTTGAATACTAGAGAGAAGTTTCCTGAGGATGGGCTCTAGCATGAGTCTGAAAGCTCTGGTCCTGGTGACCAAGCCAGATTGGATCCTGCAACATTATCCCAGGACACCTATATTCACCTTCATTCATGAGTATGACTAGTGTTCTACTCCTCTCTAGAATCTGGATACTAGACAAAGTGAGAATGTACCATATTTTTCAGAGTATAAGATGTACCTTTTCCCCCCCTAAAAGTGGGTGAAAATTTAGATGCATCTTATAGACCGAATACGGGTATTTTTGGACTCCCAAGCCTTCCACGCAGGGGTGAAATGCTCCCGGTTCGGACCGGATTGCCTGATCCGGTAGCGATGGAGGTGGGTGGTTCGGAGAACCAGTAGTAAAAATCCCTGCTCCCCCCATTGCCCAGCTGAGCCGCGCAATCATCAGAGGCTTTTTTTTATTTTTAAAAGCATTTTTTCAACAACCTCTTTGGCTGAAAAAATGCTTTTAAAAGTAAAAAAATAGCCTATGATGATCGCGCGGCTCAGCTGGGATCATCAGAGGCTTTTAAAAGCATTTTTTCTACAACCTCTTTGGCCGAAGGGAAAAAAAGCCTCTGCTGATCAGGCAAGTCAGCTCGGATCGTCAAAGGCTTTAAAATCATTTTTTTTTGGTTGTACAAAATATGGTTTTAAAAGTTAAAAAAAAAAGTTGGCCACCCCCACTCAGTCATACCACCATACCCCACCACCAAGCCATGCCCACAGAACCGGTAGTAACAAATTTTACATTTCACCACTGCCTCCACGTGTCATGTTTTCATACTCCCTGGCCCCCAGAAACATTCTGCAGGCCAAAAACAGGAATGTTTTTGGCAAAAACGGGCCCATTGTCAGCAAAAACGGGCCATGTGGAGCACTGCAGAGTGCTTCTGGGGGCCTGGGAGAGTGAAAATACGATGCAGAGAGGTTCAGGAGCCCAAAAATGGACCCATTTTTGGCAAAAACAGGCCATGTGGAACACTGCAGAGTGCTTCTGGGAAGGCGAAAATCCGACAGGTGGAAGCCAAAGCCTATTTTTTTCTTGTTTTCCTCCTGTAAATTTAGGTATGTCTTATAGTCTGAAAAATACGGTAATTTGTAATAAATCCTGGATGAATCCTTTGAGCAGGAAAGCATGAAAACCTTATGCAATAGAGTAACACATTATTCTTGATGAATAAGAGCAGAGGGATAGTCTGTAGTACCGATGGTTCTTAAGGTCATCAGTTACACTACTTATGTGTTGGACCAGTGGTGAAATCCATTTTTGTTTACTACCGGTTCTGTGGGTGTGGCTTGGTGGGCATGGTGTGGCTTGGTGGGCATGGCTTGGTGGGCATGGTAGGGGAAGGATACTGCAAAATCTCCATTCCTATCCCCCTCTGGGGCCAGCCAGAGGTGGTATTTCCCTGTTCTCCAAACTACTAAAATTTTCTGCTACTGGTTCTCCACCCCTGTGGTGGACCATATGCATAATAGAAGAAGCTACCTCTTGTGTTTGTGTGAGTTGGGGAGGCCAGGAGGCAAGAGGGATGTAAGAAAAAAAAATTAACATAGTAGTCATACCAGTAAAATTAAAGTCCCATCCCTTTTTTACATGTGTCTGACACACACGCCATATTAAGACCACAGTTAGAATACTGCATCCAGTTTTGGTCATCACACTACAAAAAAAGATGTTGAGACTTTGGAAAAAGTGCAATGAAGAGCAATTAAGATGATTAAAGGCCTGGGGACAAAAAACATATGAAGAACGGTTGCAGGCATTGGGTATGGCCAGTCTAAAGGGAAAAAAGGACTGGGTGGGTGGGTGGGAACATGAGGGCAGTATTCCAGTATTTGAGGGGCTGCCACAAAGAAGAGGGATCAACCTCTTTTCCAAAGCACCAGAAGGCAAGACAAGAAACAATGGATGGAAATCCATCAAGAAGAGAAGCAACCTGGAACTAAGGATAAATTTCCTAGCAGAACAATTAATCAGTGGAATGGCTTCCCTTCAAAAGTTGTGGGTGCTCCATCACTGGAGATATTTAAGAAGAGACTGGATAACCACTTGTCAGAAATGGTATAGGGTCTCCTGTTCGAGCAGAGGGTTGGATTAGAAGACCTCCCAGATCCCTTTCAACTTGGTTATTCTGTTAAAAGATGATAGCATGTTCGTGTCCTGATGGCTGCCATGTTGACTTTTCAATCCCAAATTTGCTTCTGTTCCTGGAATAAATCTGACTTAGTTTCTTCTGATGTTCTTAGAAGGACTTGAAATAATGATCAAGCTTGGCTAAAAGCAAAATCCATTCCTATCAAGAAAAACAAATATATATATATATCAATTATTCAGCACCAGATTACACAGGATCCTAAAAGTTGTGGCTTTTTTTTTTCAACCCCTCTGCCAGTTTTCACAGCATTTATCCTGTGCACTTCATTTCCTAATTGTTTTCCTGGTGTTTGTTTATTAGTTTTGGAATTAAATTCTGCCATGGCGACAGCTCAGCTCAGTTGAGCTGGCTGTCTATGGGGGCTCGTGGAAATTTTGGCAGAAACATGTTAACATCTGTTCCTTTTATTTAGCTGTTTAAAAAAAACACAAGAGGGGTAGCAGGAGAGAGAGGGGGGGAGGGAAGGAGAGAGAGAGACCAAATGCAGTTGAGAACAATTTGGAGAACTGGCTGATCTTTATTATTTGCTCTGAGTTTTAAATATTTTCCTGACTGAACCCGTTTCTAGATGAGTTTCAATCTCTTTTTGGTTTTCCCAAATGTTTACTTTGGGAGTCAATTCTGCAAGACAACACAAAAGAAAGAAGTGATATTCAAATTGTTAGAAGAAATATCCATCTGGTTCAGTTCCAAGCCATCTAAGAAAGGCATTGGAGACAAAATGGAGGCTGGAGGCTGATTGGAAAGATGGTTTATTGATGAAGCAGAAGCAGAAGCAGAAGCAGAAGCAGAAGCAGAAGCAGAAGCAGAAGCAGAAGCAGAAGCAGATGGGTGGTTCTGGGCCATTGACCACATGGAGTTGAGAGTAAGGGGTTTTTATACCTTCTCTTGGGCTTTGCACTTGAGCTTCCTATTCCTGTGCAAGAACATGTATTCTATTGGCTGTTGTAGGGGTTATGTAGGGGTCATAGCTGGCTCTATAGGTTGCCTAAGTTTGGTTGAAGTTTCTGAAGGTGATGCAATGTCCTTAGGAGATTGTGCAATCTAGTGAGCTTTTAGTGGGTTAATTAATCCTATTATGTCCTGAAGGATCATGTTTTAATCACTTCATCCTGGGGCTGAAAGTCTTTTGTTTTGTAGATAGGATGGCCCAGTCTTTCTTTGTTGTTGTTAGTTGCCAAGTCGTGTCCGACCCATTGCAACCCCATGGACAACGTTCCTCTAGGCCTTTCTGCCCTCTACCATCCTCTGGAGTCCATTTAAGCTCATGCTGACTGCTTCAGTGACTCCATCCAGCCATCTCATTCTCTGCCACCCCCTTCTTCTTTTGCCCTCAATCGTTTCCAGCATTAGGCTCTTCTCCAGTCTTTCTTAATGGACACAAAATATTTGCTGGGGGTAGGGAGCTGGAGCTTTGAGTTTCTGTCTCCCTTAAAAAATTTTATTTCTCTTTTAGGGGAAATATTTTATCCTGCCTTCTTTTAAATATTCCTCAAAACATTTCATTCTTCTAGGAAGTGGGGGAGTGGCTTCTCATATAATACTTTCCTATATTACCAGTCAAAACCATGGAGATCATCCGTATTAGTGTTTCACTTGCTACTATGTCATCCTGTTCACTGAGGTCAAAGCAAAGGGCCTTACCTGCTCTTTATTTCTCCTTTTCTCGTTATTCATCCAAGATCCCTTCTAGCGGACTTGCACTTAAAGCTCTGCTAATCAGGGAATCAGGGGTTTGAAGGTGTGGTTGTATATTGCTAAGCAACTGGGGGCGATAGGTAGGGCTGGACAACTGGAGAACGAGTCCTGAGGTTGCCTAGCAACTGCCGTGTATTTTCTACCCTCGGATGTACAGTGATCCATCAAAGGAGTCCAAATGCAGGTGGAAAACAGAGCAAGGGACAAATGTTACAGTGCAAGCTCTACCACTTTTGCACATGGCCACAACACACACACACACACACAGGTGAATACAGGACAGGACTTGTGGTTCAATGGCAGGATGCTGCTTTTGTCATTTGTGGCTCCCGGTGTTTTTTTCTCCTGTGGGAAATGGGTCCAAATGGCTTTTTGAGTGTTTAAGTTTGCAGACCCCTGCCCTGTGCTACTGTTAGCAGAATTTAACATCTCTCAAAACCCTCCCTTCCTATATTGATAGGTATAGAAAATGAGGGTTCTGGTTTCTTCCTTTTTTTGCATGTGGGTCTTGAGTCACTTTGAGCGTCCTGATTACTTCATATAAAATCTGAGTGATATAAATGAAATAGTTACCGCGTAAATGATCTGACGTGATGAAAAATGCAAGACAAAAACCTCTTCGCAGTTCTACAAATACACCTTTTAAAAAATAATATATAGGCTTTGAAATTCCACCATCTGCAAGATGTTTTATGTCCCCAGTATGTAATTCCACCTTGCTGGAATTATGTCTTTTCCATGTGGCAGTCAAGGATCAAATAAGGAGGGGGACGTAGGTCTTCAGCTACCACAAATTCCTGAAGTCACATCCTGAATCAAAATGAAACAAAACCCAGTTACTAACTCTTGTCAGAGGAAACCTTAATCACACATCCAGTTCTATTTTAGAATTGGATTAGAGTTGCTCAGGAGTCAATTCTTCCTTTAGCCTGGACAAATTTGACACATTCTGACATTTTCTGTGCCAGTGCGGTTCCTATATTTTGTGCGACTTGATGAATGACAACTCAAGCTACAACAGCACCATGTAGCAGACCAACTAACATTTCTTTTTCTTCTTAAGTATGTCATACATCCAAGCCAGTTCAGGCTTTGTCATGTCATGATGAAGTTAGTAGTTTTGGTCTGCTCCCTCAGTACTTCTAGTTTTTGAAATCATCCTTCTCCCATCCCCTTTCTCCTCCTCTTCCCTCTCCTTCTCCTTCCCCTTAATTTCTCCAATCCCCTTCATTTCCCTCTCCTCCTCCCTCCCCTTCCACTTACTTTTGTGCCCTCCCTCTCCCCCTCCTCCCCACTCCTCCCTCTCCCCCTCCCCCTCCCCTTACTTTCTCCATTCCCCCTTTCTCTCCTTCCCCTTACTTTTGCCCCCTCCCTCTCCCCATCCTCCCCATCCATCCTCACTCCCTCTTCCCCCTCCTCCTCCCTCTCCTTTCCCTTACTTTCTTCCCTCCTCCTCCCTCTCCTCCTCCGTACTTTCTCTCCTTCCCCTTCCTCTCCCCACCCTCCTCCCTCTCCTTACCCTTACTTTTGCCCCTTCCCTCTCCCTGTCCTTCCCATCCATCCTCTCCCCTTCTTCCCCCTTCGCCTCCCTCTCCTTCCCCTTATTTTCTCCCCTCCCCTCCTCCCCCTCCTCCCTCTCCTTACTTTTGCCTTCTTCTTCTCCTCATCCTCCCTCTCCCTCTCTGCCTCCTTCTCCTCTCTCTCCTTCCCCTTCCTTTCTCCCTTCCCCTTCCCCCTCCCTCTCCCCCTCCTCCCTTTCCCTCTCCTCCCTCTCCCTTTCCCCTTCCTCCTCCTCCTCCTCCAAGGAAGAAACAGAGATGACAGTATTGTCATTAAGACTCCTTGAGCACCTTAGATACAGCTTCATCCCCTGTTCCATCCTTGCCAGATCATCTATCCAGATAAGTGGTAATGGGAAACCTTGGAGCTGTTCTCCAGCTCCATTGAAACATCAGTGCTGGAGAAGAACATTTGGTGTATACTGTTCTCACACTGAGGATGGCACTAATGCCTGTCAAATATTATGTTGCCGAAAGTAGAGTTTGGCCACCTCTAGGTCCACTTTGCTTACTTGGTTAGAGTTGCATGCCCATCCAAGGCCATTCTCAAAGGCCTTTTGTTGCTGCTGGTGAAATCATTTTATTGACCCACACCACTTTATTTACAGATCTCTGATGACATCATTGCCCTCAGACAGTGTAATGTCACATTGGTGGCCTTCACGGCCTGCTTAGAAGCAGTATAGAATTACAATGAGGAACAAAACTTCCTTCGATTAATTGTTTTCCATATTTCTCTATGTAGCTGCATGAAGTTCTAAATGATGGTCTCGTCCTCTTCCCTTCCTTCCCTTCCCTTCCTCCCTCCCTCCCTCCCTTCCTTCTTCCTTCCCTCTCTCCCTCCCTCCCTCCATCTCCTCATCCTTCCTTCCTTCCCTCTCCCTCCCTCTCTCCCTCCCCCTCCTTATCCCTCTGTCCTTTCTTCCCTCCCTCCATCTCCTCATCCTTCCTTCCTTCTTCCCTCCCTCCCTCCCTCCTTCCCTCCTCCTCCTTCTCCTCCTCACCCCTCCCTTTTTCCTCCCTCCCTCCCTTCCTTCTCTCCCTCCCTCCCTCCACCTCCTCATCCCTTTCTTTCCTTCTTTCTTTCTTTCTTTCTTTCCTTCCTCCCTCCCTCATTCCCCCCTTCCTTCCCTCCCTCTGCCTCCTCATCCCTCCTTACTTTCCTCCCTCCTTTCCTCCCTCTCTCCTTCCTTCCTCCCCTTCCTTCCCTCCCTCCCTCCCTTCCTGAAGGGAAAATCTCCAGCAATTCCTTGCTCCTTTCATTTTATTATATTTATACCAGTGGCAGAGGCACCTGCTCTGACATCTGAGACCGTTTGGATGACATAACCAAGAACCAAAATAGTAACAACCCTCTGGGCCTTCATTATCAACCATGTGAAGCTGCTGTGGGGCTGCCAAGTCAAACAATAATTCCACCCACCGAGAAATAAATATTCCCAAGACAGCAAGCGATCGCTGGTGAGAATAGAAAGAGGCTGGCAGAAGAAACTCCTGTTGTTTCTAAGGAAGACATGGTATCTAAACATCTCTGCACATTACTTTCTCTAGCCACCATTATCTGGGGACAATGCACACAGATAAGAAGAATATTAGGTTCCCTGTTTCAGTATTTGCCTGCTTATATTACATCTGAAAGTTTGCTGAGATACAATGCAGCATCAAAAGCCCCAGAGCAAGAGCCCCCTGTTCAGTTTTATGGGATACAATGTTTTGGCTCTAACTGAAAAGACTTAACATGCCTTCGTTGACTCAAAAGCTAAGCAATGTCAGATCTGATTGGTACTTAGATAAGAGGCCACCATCAGAAAATCCCAAAGGAACAGACTAAACAGGGAGTTTTAAAAAATCCAAAAGAAGGACATTACAGAAGAGTTAGAATAACAGAGTTGGGAGGGACCTTGGAGGTCTTCTAGTCCAACCCCCTGCTCTGGTGGGAAACCCTATTCTATTTGAGCCGAGGTGGCGCAGTGGTTAGAGTGCAGCTACTTCAGCTGACTGCTAGTTCAGCAGATCAGCAGATCAAATCTCACCAGCTCAAGGTTGACTCAGCCTTCCATCCTTCCGAGGGTAAAATGAGGACCGAGATTGTTGGGGGCAATATGCTAATGCAATATGCTAATATGCAATATGCTATATGCTAACTTTGTAAACCGCTTAGAGAGGGCTGTAAAGCACTTCGAAGCGGTATAGAAGTCCAACTAATAATAAATAAATAAATATTTCAGACAAATGGTTGTCCAATTTTTTTTAAAAAAAAAAACTTCCAACCACGAAGTTCAATGAAAAGGACTAGGGGAGACATGATAGGAGTCTTCCAATATCTCAGGGGCTGCCACAAAGAAGAGAGAAGCACCTGAGGGTAAGACAAGAAGCAACGGGTGGAAACGAATCAAGGAGAGAAGCAACTTAGAACTAAGGAGAAATTTCCTGACAGTGAGAACAATTAATCAGTGGAACAACTTGCCTCCAGAAGTAGTGAATGCTCCATCTTTTAAAAAGATGTTGGATAACCATTGGTCTGAAGTGGTGTAGGGTTTCCTGCCTAAGCAGGGGGTTGGACTAGAAGACCTCCAAGGTCCCTTCCAACTCTGTTATTCTATTCTATATTGATGGACAAAATGACAAAACAAGCAAAAGAACTGCATCAAATTGGAGGGAAGAATCTCCCGGCAAAGAGCATAATCCCTCTTATTCCAAATGCCTTGTTTGTTATTGCCACTCTGATTTCTATTAATCTGTTGTTGTAGGATAGTTCAGCAAACAGTTTAAATCGTGGATTGCCTACACATTGTGCCCAGTGCATTGGTGACGAGTGGTAACCTCTCAACGTTGCCATGGCAACATTTCTTCTTCCTGTTTATATTGTGCGGGCGAACGAAAAAGGGAGAGCCATATGCTGCCAATTGCACCTTGTCTCTCTGCCTCTAGCGAGGATGAGAATAATTCATTTACTAATGAAAGCTGCTACCGCTGTTACTATTGCTATTACAATCCTTTTAGGCTCTTTCTGTTTGAGGCTAGAATTTATCCAGCATTTGTAAGTTACTAAAAGACATTTCCTCACCAGTGATATATGATAACATCTTCCCAGCATGACTCAGCCATCACTGAAATAATAGACAGTCTGTCTTCACTGCTGTTATTTTGATGTAATGATAGTTAGATGACCAGTGATGGGTTTCAAAAATTTTCACAACCAGTTCAGTGGGCGTGGCTAGGTGGGGGCATGTGACTGAGTGGGCGTGGCCTACTTGACATTACTCACACCCATGCCCACTCAGTCACATGACCCCCCCCACCTAGCCATGCCCACTGAACCGGTAGTGAAAATTTTTGGAATTTCCACCTATCTACCCCTGCCCTCCCTTCGCCCCCATTTCCCCTCCTTTAGCGGACCTGGCCCTAGCCCCACTTCCTCCTCCACCACTGCCTCTTTGTTCGGGTTGCTTACCTACCTCCGGAAGGCAAGCTGACTGGAGTTTTTGGTGGCCCCCAGCCACAGGCCACCAAAAAGTACCAGAGGTCATGGAAAAAGCTGCTGCCATCACCGCCATGTTCTTCGCACATGCGTATCCCATAGGACTTGCAAGGCAATGGGATGTGCGTGCGTGAATAACATGGTGGGCGGGGCGAGTGAGCGGCGACTGGGGGACCGGTTCGGGGGCATACCGGTTCGGCGACCTTGGCCAAATTGCCGTACAGCAAAGTACACATTTTGGACAGAGGGGACCTCTAGGTTGAACGAGTGGTCAAAAAGGCCATCTATTCAAAATTGAACAACCTTCTCTCAACAGAAGGGGAGGGATACGACATCATCTATCTCCAGTTTACAACACAGTCCTTTCAGCAGTTCCAAGAAGGTTCCATACCCATTTGCACTACTCAGGTCACCCTGAGAATGCAGATAAACTTCCAAGTGGCCTCAATGACTGTCTAAAAGAATGCACATGACCAAATTTTTTGGAGTATAAGACACACTTTTTTCCACCCTAAAAGTGGGTGAAAATTTCAATGAGTCTTATACAGTGAATGTTATGGTGGGGGTAGGGGGGTTGGTGTGGCACCAATCAGCTGTTCTAGAATGGGCTGCAGTGGTGGTGAACAGGCCACGGCGGCGGCAAATGGGCCACAGCGAACGGTCCACAGCGGCGGCCAGCGGACCACACTGAATGGGCAGTGGTGAACGGGCTGCACCAAATGGGCCATGGCAGCAGTGAACGGGCAGCGACAAATGGGCCGCAGTGGCAGCAAACAGGTGGCGGCGAACGGGTGGCGAATGGGCGGCGGCAGTGAACAGGCCGTGGCAAATGGGCCATGGCAAATGGGCTGCAGCAAATGGACTGCAGCAAATGGGTCAGATGAATACCAGTTGGATGCTGGGAGGCAGAGGCAGGTTTTTTTTTTTCTTGTTTTCCTCCCCAAAAAAGCTAGGTGCGTTTTATAATCCGGAGCATTTTATACTCTGAAAAATACGGTAAATTCTTCCATTTCCCACCATCCAGTCAGAGCTGAAGAAGCTTCTTGAATGAGAAGCTAAACGTCTTCAAAGAAAAACAACTGAGCCTGGATAGCTCAGCAGACTAATGCATTGTAATTTAACTCCAGCTATCTGCACTTAGTAAGTTCGAATCTCGCCAGGCTCAAGGTTGACTCAGCCTTCCATCCTTTCTAAGGTAGGTAAATTGAGGACCCAGATTATGGGGGCAATAAGCTGACTTTGTATAAATATACAAAAGTATGAAGGCTATTGCTTAACGCACTGTAAGCCGCCCTGAGTCTCCGGAGAAGGGCGGCATATAAATCACATTTTTTAAAAAAACATGCAAGTCCAGTTGCCTCTTGAAAAAGCCCCTTTGGGACCTTTATCCTCCAGAATCTACCATGTAACAAATATGTTCTTCAAATCCAACTTGGACAGGACACAATTTCAAGCAGAGAACATCTTCAATTAAAGAATCTCTGCTAACAGGGAAACAATAAGCTGCTTTATAAGACATTTAAGAACATAGAAGACGGGGTATTAGATTCTTACAGAACAAGCTGATCCTTTAATACATCATTGATTGCTCCCCAAATTATGAATCCAGTGTTTTAAACTGAGACCATAATTATCTTCTATAAAGATCAAAGGAATAACCATTGTGAATTCACTCATGAATAGATTTCTATCACACCTTTATTTTGTACAACTCGAGGAAGCTCACATAATGCCTTCAGCTCCTATTTTCAACACAACATGTGGATTGGGCTGAGGGAAACAGTGACTGATCCAAAGTCACCCAACTGTCCTCTTTTGCAGATCCAATTAAATCTTAAAAAGAGACTTGTATGAAGCTTTGAAGAAATCCTGAGTTACATTAACAGAGGGATACAATCAAGATCATGTGAGGTACTAATACCACTCTATAAAGCCTTAGTAAGACCACACCTAGAATACGGCATCCAGTTTTGGTCACCACACTATAAAAAAGGATGTTGAGACACTAGAAAAAGTGCAGAGCAGAGCAACCAAATGATTAGGGGACTGGAGGCTAAAACATACGATGAACGGTTGCAGGAACTGGGCATGGCTAGTTGAATGAAGAGAAGGACCATGATAGCAGTCTTCCTATATTTGAGGGGCTGCCCCAGAGAGGAATGGGTCAAGCTATTCTCCAAAGCACCTGAAGGCCAGACAAGGAACAATGGATGGAAACCAATCAAGAAAAGATTCAACCTAGAAATAAGGAGAAATTTTCTGGCAGTGAGAGCGATCAACCAATGGAAAAGAAATTGCCTTCAGAAGTTTTGGGTGTTCCATTACTGGAAGCTTTCAAGAAGAGACTGGGTTGCCATCTATCAAAATTGGTGTAGGGTCTCCTGCTTGGGTGTGGGGTTGGACTAGATGACTTACAAAGTCCCTTCCAACTCTGTTAATCTGTTTAAAAAAAATCTGTGTGATGGGAGATGGTGACTATTCTCCTGCTTATCACCTTCTCAGAAGCATCTGGCCACTGTAGAAACAGCTGGTGTGAAGTCATAATTTGTTGATCTAATCCTGCATCCTGCAGGGCCCCATTTAAAATGTTGTGATGCTCTCAGCCACTCCTAAATAAATGTTTCAGGATGTTTGTTTAAAGTTAGCAAGAAGCTCTGTCTGTTCTATCTGAATTCAACATGTTAATTTAGCCTCTGTGATAAATAGCAGACTTTGAAACAGACCTTCCTTCCTGTCTTCCTTCCTCCCTCCCTCCCTCCCTCCCATCCTTTTCTCCTTCCTTTTCTCCTTCCTCTACTCCTTCCTTCCTTTTCTCCTTCCTTTTTCCTTTTCCCCTTCCTTCCTTCCTTCCTTCCTTCCTTCCTTCCTTCCTTCCTTCCTTCCTTCCCTCCCTCCCTCCCTCCCTCCCTCCCTCCCTTCTATCCACCCACCCACCCAGAATTATAATCTACAAATAGGGCAGGCTTTCTTAAGGCCTGATTTTTCACACAGAATTCAGGTTCAGGATTAAGTTTGACTTTTAGTTCATAGATACCTCAGTACCCTTAAGGAAGTTGCAAATCTAAAAGTGCAAAACGGAAATTTCAGAACAAATGATACAAAAGAGGAATGATGCAGAAGAAGAAATATGTCACCTTTTCTCAAAAACTATCATTGGAAGCAGGATCTATCTTCTCGAGGTAGGACTAGATGACCTCCAAGGTCTCTTCCAGCTCTGTAATTCTGTTTTCTGTGGGTTGGTTTGATGCTGATCATTAATTCTTTTACCCTCTGGACACACAGCCTTATAGAACTGTCAACCATCACTCGTGTTTCCCATTTCTGCCCTGTCTTGATAGCTGGTGTGTTGTCTAAAGTTGGAAATAAGAGGGAGCTGAACCAGCCCTTTTCCCAGGAGACACAATCAGATTCCACCGCTCAGTAGCACTCACTTATCTTTTGGATTTCTGCCTTGGGACTTGATTTTGTCAGGCAACTCTTGGAAGCTCAAGCAAATCCAAACAACAACTAAAAATAATGCACCACCAGGGACCCATTAGAATCTAAGTGCCACATTTCATTCTCTCCCAGGAATCATCCAGGATTGAAATGATTGGTGCTACATGGTCACAGGTGGCCAGCAGTTTCATGTTTGAGATAAACACCTCCCAGGTTCCAGTGAAAATCTTATGATATAGTGTCTAAAAATCCTTCTGCATCAAATACCCAGTACTCTCCAACATCTTCATCAATGACTTGAAGGGGATAGATGGAGGAATCATCAAATTTGCAGATGACACTAAGCTGGCAGGCATAGCCAAAACTCCAGGACAGGGGTCTTAAAGTTGCCAAGGTTGGAGACCCCTGCTCCAGGAGATAGGCTTAAGATACAGAAGGATCTTGACAGACTTCAACATTGGGCGCTATCTAACAAAATGAAATTCAATGATGAAAAAAGTAAAGTTCTACATTTAAGCAAGAAAAACAAAATGCACAGGCACAGTATATGTGGTACCTTGCTCGATAGTAGTAACTGTGAGATGGATCTTGGAGTCCCAGTGGACAACCATTTAAATATGAGCCAGTGCTGCAGCTGCCAAAAAAGCCAACACAGTTCTAGGCTGCATAAACAGAGGAATAGAATCAAGATTACGTGAAGTGTAAATGCCACTTTATAATGCCTTGGTAAGGCCACACTTGGAATACTGCATCCAGTTTTGGTTGCCACAATGTAAAAAAGATGTTGAGACTCTAGAAAGAGTGCAGAGAAGAGCAACGAAGATGATTAGGGGACTGGAGGCTAAAACATATGAAGAACTCTAGACTGCTTACAACAATACAAAAAAAAAAAAAAAAAAAAAAAACCAACCCCACACAATATAAAACAGAACATAGAGTAATAGGATTGGAAGGGACCTTGGAGGTCTTCTAGTCCAACCCATTGCTCGAGCAGGAGAGCTTGTCCTGTCTCTTCTTGAGAATCTCCATTGATGGAGCACCAACAATTTCCAATAGATGATAAGAACATTAAAACCACGATGGTGCAGTGGTTAGAATGCAGAGTATTGCACGCGAAGTTCAATCTTGATGGGGCTCAAAGCTGACTCAGCTTTCCATCCTTCCAAGGTGGGTAAAATAAGGACCCAGATTGTTGGGGGCAACATTTGTAAAGTACTCAAAGAGTGCTGTAAAGCACTATAGAGCGGTATATAAGTCTAAGTGCTATTGCTAAAAACATCCAGCATTGAGAATTAAAACCTTAAAAATTACCAAAAAACTAGATAAAAAGGGACCAACACCTAAGTATGCTGGAGGTGGAACATTCTCATACTCGATTAAGCACCTCTTAAGTGGGAGACAACTTCTGGAGGCAAGCCATTCAACTGATTAATTGTTCTGCCAGGAAATTTCTCCTTAGTTCTAGATTGGATCTCTCTTTAATGAGCTTCCACCCATTGCTTCTTGTCTTGACCTCAGGTGCTTTGGAGAATAGGTGAACCCTTGCTTCTCTGTGAGAGCCCCTCAAATAGCTTAGACTTATATACCGCTTCACAGTGATTTATAGCCAGTGGTGGGTTTCAGAAATGCTTACCACTGGTTCACCCCCTGTGCGCATGCTTGCTTTCATGCATGAACTTTGCCTTCCATGCATGTGCTTTGCTCGTGCACTCACCTTCTGTGCATACACCCGGCCTCAAAAACATGGCTAAATAGAATGTCTTTACCCCCAAACCAGTCCGAACCGGCTGAATACCACCTCTGTTTATAATCCTTTCTAAACGGTTTACAGAGCCAGCATATTATCCCGACAATCTGGGTCCTCATTTTACCCACCTCGGAAGGATGGAAGGCTGAGTTAACTTTGAGCCAGTGAGACTCGAACTGCCAAATGGCTCACAGCCATCAGTCAGCAGAATTAGCCTGCAGTACTGCATTCTAACAACTGTGCCACCATGGCTCACTGACTGCTATCATATCACCCATAGTCCTTCTTTTTATTAGACTGATAAGACTTTTCCTGAATCCTCTTCTCTTTCATTTTGCAATGAATAGTTTTCTTACTAATCATTTATGTCTCCTGATAAAGAGTTAAAGAATAAGATGGAAAATAAGAATAAAAGCTATTCTGAAGCAGGTGGCAAGTCTGTAATCCATCATACCTATCTTGAAAGTTCTGCACTGGTTGTCAGTTGCTTAGTGGGCAAAGTCTAATCTACTGACCCTTAAAGATCTAAACAGCCGAGGACAACCCAAGAGGATATAATGTGCTGATTATATCAACATTATAATGCAGACTTCAAAAATGTATATTTCTTTTCCATCCCAAGCTTCACATTTCACATTCAGTGAATAACATGTAACCATGGGGGCTGTAGGAGAAGAAGAGACAGAGCCTGGGGGAACAGTCAGAGAGGACTCAGCCTAGAATAGTTATGGGTCCACAAATGCTTCAAGTCCATCCCCCTTGAATTCTGTTGACTTGTTTTTTTTCTCTTTTAATGACCGTGTAATCCTTTGCATTTAGGTGGAGTCAGGGCAACTTGAAAAAAGCTTCAGCGTTTACTGGCCAGATCCCCTTCATGACACCTAGGTGGTGTTCACAGCAATTACTCATTGCACCCAGAGAGAGAAATATCTGCTACTATCTAGGACTGAACTCACAGCCTCCTGATTGTGAGGTGAGAGCTCCATCTCTAGAATACCCCACCACTCATAATTCTGTTGCCTCTTATCTGGTGCTAACTTACTGTATTTTTCAGAGTATAACACACACCTTTTTACGCTATCTTGATTCCAAAAGAAAACGTTTTCAGGTGGCAGACCCGCAATCCCCTTCCCAATTCCAAACATGGGGTGTGCAGAGGCTAAAAAGAGTGCATTGCATTTCAGGCGGCGGATCTGGCCAGGAGGAAAGAGAAGGTGAGTCTGTTGAGAAGGAGGACTAGGGTGCGCGGCTCTGCAATGTGCAATGGGAAAAAAAGCATTTTCAGGCAGCAGCACTGCGATCCCCTCCCTGAATCCAAAATGGTTCCCGGTTCTCTGCTGCACATTGGAGGGGAATTGGCTGCCACCTGAAATGTGGCTCTGAGAATTGCATTGGGGAATCCGGCCAACAGGCAGCGGTGGCTGAAAAGGAGGGACATTTCACTTTAGGGGCTCCTGTTCGGCTCGGCTCGGCTTCTGGGCATGGAAAGGGCTTAGGCAGCAGCAGCGGGGGGTCCTCACATTGCTGGGGAGTGAAGTCATTGTGACCATTTTCTGCCCTGAGCCACCCGCTAGGCGGCCAGGGGGGTGACCAGCTGCGAATCGTAGGGCCCGCCTTGTTCACCAAAGTCGCTGGGCAGATTCCCCCCCCCCACAGACCATCCCAAAGAGGTTTGTTCCTCAGGCTGTGCTCTGACCCTCCCCTCAGAGCATGCGAGGGGTCTCTTTGGGGCAAAGCGAGATCACAGGAGCACCCCGATAAGTTTTCTGGAAAAGAACTTCTCAGTAATCGACACCCTCTTTCCCAGCCGAATCTCTGAGGCACCTCTCGCTTGCAGGAGGAGGAGGAGGAGGGCGGCGTAAAGCAGCTCCACCTTAAATGCTGGTAGGCAGAGATGGAATTCTTTTTTTCTTGTTTTCCTCCCCTAAAATTAAGGTGTGTCTTATACTCTGGTGTGTCTTATACTCCGAAAAATATGGTAATCCTGACCCTTAGCTGATTAGATTCTTGTCTATAGGCATGAGTAATAAATCCTCTTAACTGGAACTTAATGCACGGTCCTGATATTTTGCACCTGACATGGTCCTTGGTGCCCTCTGAATTTAACGGTTTCATTAGGCTAGAAAGCTTGCTTTTTGTATTTGTGTCAGAGGTTCTTAGTGTTGTGACTGATTGTGAAGAGAAGGACCAGGGGAGACATGATAGCAGTCTTCCAATATTTGAGGGGCTGCCACAGAGAGAAAGGGGTCAAGCTATTTTCCAAGGCACCTGAAGGCCAGACAAGGAATAATGGATGGAGTTTGAACAAGGAGAGATTCAACCTAGAAATAAGGAGAGATTTTCTGACAGTGAGAATAATCAACCCGTGGAACAAAAGTTGCCTTCAGAAGTTGTGGGAGCTTCATCACTTGAGTCTTTCAAGAAGAGATTGGACTGCCATTTGTCAGAAATGGTGTAGGGTCTCCTCCTTGGGTGGGGGTTGGATTAGATGACCTACAAGGTCCCTTCCAACTCTGTTAACCTGTTATCTGTTTTCTTTCACAACCTTTCCTAATATATTGTCTTTTATAAATGTTGGACAGAAGTCCCATAATCCTGAAATAGATGACTGCAAATTCTGAGAGATGTATTCCAATAGATTCCAATAGAGAGCGATAGGTTTTCATCCTAGGAGTGCTCCCAAAATTAATTGTAAGAAAGAAAGAATGGTCCCAGATGTGTATTTATTTATTTATTGGTTCAATTTATATGCCGCCCTTTTCCGGAGACTCAGGGCGGCTTACAATGCGTTAAGCATTGTACCTATGAATGAGCTTACAAATAGTTTTTCATATGTTCATTTTGTCCATAATATGATCAAAATAGCCTTGGAATATCAGATAAATTCTTTGCTATCTTATTAAAAGGGATCAGAAAGGTGTACTGACATGTATGCTTCCTGCTCAACTTTTGATATTAAAAAAAAAAAAAGACTCTGCAAACATGAACAAGTTTCTTCAGTTAAAGGAAGAAAGGTCATTACACTGACTAATTTGGTCAGGTCACCATGGAAAATAAAAGAGCAGAGGACCGAGCCAAAAGGCATGGCAGATCCAAATGAATTTTCCACTGTGGTAGCTGGAAATGAAAAAGGAATATGTTTTTAATTTGGGGTAATGTGGTTTATATGTGGCTGGGAAGGGGAAAGGGGAGATCAAAGTGTCAGGTGGCCCCAGAGGGACTTTTAAATGATAATGGGGACCAAAATAATGTGTGCTTTTAATTTCCTCTGCTACTGTTTTTTTTTTTTTTAAATGGTTCTTTTGGGTTATATAAAAAAAATCTGCTTAATATATTTTGGCCTGGAAGAGCCCAAATGGAGAGAGATCTGAAGGATAAATGATTTTTATTGGACTATAAAGGAATGCTATGCTGTGCTATGCTATGCTATCCATTTTATTCCGTACTCGGTACAGAATTCTGTGTAATATTTAAGTCAGACTCACTGGATATCATTGTAAACATTTCGGCTAGCATGAAAGCAATAACAGTGCCATGACTTGCATGCCCTATATAGAATTAATATATGCTTGGACAATTAACTGTATTATTGTACACAGTGATCCCTTCCTTCCTTCCTTCCTTCCTTCCTTCCTTCCTTCCTTCCTTCCTTCCTTCCTTCCTTCCTTCCCTCTTCCTTCTTCCTCCTTCTACCTTTCTTTCTTTCTTTCTTTCTTTCTTTCTTTCTTTCTTTCTTTCTTTCTTTCTTTCTCCCTCTCTCTCCCTCTTTCTTTCTTTCTCCCTCCCTCCCTCTCCTCTCTTTCTTTCTTTCTTTCTTTCTTTCTTTCTTTCTTTCTTTCTTTCTTTCTTTCTTTCTTTCTCCTTCTCTCTCTCTCCCTCTTTCTTTCTCCCTCCCTCCCTCTCCTCTCTTTCTTTCTTTCTTTCTTTCTTTCTTTCTTTCTTTCTTTCTTTCTTTCTCCTTCTCTCTCTCTCCCTCTTTCTTTCTCCCTCCCTCCCTCTCCTCTCTTTCTTTCTTTCTTTCTTTCTTTCTTTCTTTCTTTCTTCTTTCTTTCTTTCTCCCTCTCTCTCCCTCTTTCTTTCTTTCTTTCTTTCTTTCTTTCTTTCTTTCTTTCTTTCTTTCTTTCTTTCTTTCTTTCTTTCTTTCTTTCTTTCTTTCTTTCTTTCTTTCTTTCTCCAGTCTACGACTAGTTCTCCAGTACCAGCACCATCTGTAATTCATTCAAAACTATTCGTTTCAACTGATGAGGTAATCTCCATATAAATGGACGACGACATAACTTTTTATACATTATATGGCGAGCTACCCCCTCCCTCCATTTTTCTTTGTACCATACTTTCTGACCCAACTGGGGACAAAAGAAAGTTGCTCAAAGAGTTTGAGTAACATCAATAGGTTCAATTATCTGGGCCACCCAATTTTGGATCTTTGACTATGGATTTCAGCCCCGGCTGCAGAAATCCAAAATGGCTACTAGATGTCAGCAAAACATTGCACTCTATTTCTTGGCAGACCCTTAGAAGCTGTCCAGATAATTAATCCTAGTGTAGAGATTTTGTCTTCAAGAAATCTACACAAGTCACAACCTCTGTATTGGTTGTTACTTGGTAGCTACATTAAAGTGCAATCTATCAGTCCTTGCTGAGGAAACATCTGCTACCATAAAACGGGCTGCTTTGATTGGCTGAGTTTTAATCTACCAGCTGTGTCTTTAGAGAATTAATTCACCATAAGTTAAAGAAAGCAATTGGTGGATTTTTCCAAGCATCATTTCCCCTCCTATCGAATATCATCAACCCTTGGGGAAAAAAATCTACCACTCGTTTTCTTTGATGTGAGTGGAAACAAGGTTAGGGGAGGTCTGACAGTAAGCTAGGTGGGTAAGCTTAGCCATCTCTTCAAGCTTGCTTGGTTTCTGTGCAAGGGTTTTGCTTGGGTGTGTGAAAAACAATAGGGGACCTTCATAAATCTGGCACTAGTTAACCACTGCACAGGCAGATGTGTTCTGTAGAAGCCAGATGTCCAGGTCTCCTGCAGTGCAGTCAAAAGAGCCAAAAGGAGGGCAGGTTCTAGTGATGGGAAGGGAGGGATCAACCTGAAGAAGTCAATGGGAACTGGACAGATCCTAGTTCCTGACTCTAGCATCATCATCAATAGCAGAACTGATACATACAGCGTATACACAGTAAAAAAAAAAAGTGTTTAGAAATCACTTCAGGTGAAAATGCTAAATAAGTAAGTATGTTGGAGATGAGATGAGGGTGGGATGGAAGAAGAGAAGAGAAGAGAAGAGAAGAGAAGAGAAGAGAAGAGAAGAGAAGAGAAGAGAAGAGAAGAGAAGAGAAGAGAGAAGAGAAAATGTAGAACAAAATATGGAGAATGGAACGGAACAGAACAGAACGGAACGGAACACTTTATTTGACCAAGTGTGGTTGACCACACAAGGAATTTGTGTGAGAGAGTTTAGTTTAAATCAAGGGTTGCAAACTGGTGGCCCACAGGCCGGATGTGTCACATGCAAACCATACCGACCCCAGCTGTACGAATGGGAAAAATGTCGTGAAACATCATGTGATGGCAACATGATGCCACCAATTTGACACCCATAGTTTAAATCATTAGGATATGTCCAATAGAATAGAATAGAATAGAATAGAATAGAATAGAATAGAATAGAATAGAATAGAATAGAATAGAATAGAGTAGAATAGAATAGAATAGAATAGAATTCTTTATTGGCCAAGTGTGATTGGACACACAAGGAATTTGTCTTGGTGCATATGCTTTCAGTGTACATAAAAGAAAATATACATTCATCAAGAATCATAAGGTACAACACTTAATGATAGTCATAGGGAAACAGTTTGAAATGACTGCTGACATGAATTATGCTCTAGAGCGCTGTAAAGCACTGTGAAGCGGTATATAAGTCTAAGTGCTATTGTTATTGCTATTTGGAAGGATATGGAGATCAGGCATGTAAGAACTGAACAATGTTTTTCCTTTTTTCAGAAACTGGACCGGAAGGGAAGGGCAGGTTGTGAAGCATCTGGTTTGTTACAGCATGTTAGCTAAACGGTAGTCTTGGCTGCATTCATTGTTGGATCGCTAGTTATGCCGCAAAAATAAAAATAAAAATGTGGAACAGCCTTGTGAGGTAGATCCCTCAGAAAACATGTCCAGATGAACTAATTCTACTTTATTTAATTTATTTTTTGTATAATCTTATCAAATATTTTTTTCTAAAAAAAAAGAAGAAGATAAAAATGAATATAAAGTAAGAAGAAAGTGAGCTAAAAGTACAAGGAAAATTAGAGAAGAAAGAAAAAAAGAAGAAGCTTAGCATTAGAAATGCAACATAATTAAGAATCCAGCGGATGCCCTCTGATTATAGAAGTACCTTTTATGGAAATTTGAGACAGGACAGAAGCTGATGTCAAGGCTGTATATTCCAACACCTCTGCCAGCAAAACCACAGAAAATACCGCCTCGTACTTAATGGCCTTCACGTAGCCAAGGTTCAGTTTCACGTTCCAGGATTCTGTAGTGCTGAAATATGTCCCAGTTACAATTAACTTTGCTTGGGGTTTATGATTTCATTACCTTAGGCCAAGTTAGATACACTGCTATTTCACTGGCAGTCAGAAGGACCGATTGGGTGGATGGCCTTCTGCAGGCTTGGAGGAAATTTATTCACCCAGAACTTAACAAAATAACAAAAGAGTTCACTGAACACACTCAAAACCGTAGAAATGGTGGTAGACTTTAAGAGAAACGCTTCCATACTTCCACCTCTCACAATACTAGATACACAGTATCAACAGTAGAGACCTTCAAATTTCTAGGTTCCACCATATCACAAGATCTAAAATGGACACCCAACATCAAAAACGTCATCAAAAAAGCACAACAAAGAATGTTCTTTCTGCGCCAACTCAAAAAGCTCAAACTGCCCAAAGAGCTGCTGATCCAGTTCTACAGAGGAATTATTGTGTCTGTCATCTGCACCTCTATAACTGTCTGGTTTGGTTCTGCAACCCAACAAGACACAGTCACCCATGCCCTCGTCACATCTCGCTGGACTACTGCAACGCTCTCTACATGGGGCTCCCCTTGAGGAGCACCTGGAGGCTCCAACTGGTCCAGAATGCGGCCGCGCGGGTGATTATGGGAGCGACGTGGTGCTCCCATGTAACACCTCTCCTGCGCGAGCTGCACTGGCTCCCGGTGGTCTTCCGGGTGTGCTTTAAGGTGTTGGTTCTCATCTTTAAAGTGCTCCATGGTTTAGGGCCAGGGTACTTACGAGACCGCCTGCTGCTACCGATAACCTCCCACTGGCCAATACGCTCTCACAGAGAGGGCCTCCTCAGGGTGCTGTTGGTCAAACAATGTCCTTCAATGTCCAAGAACCTTCTCTGTGGGGGGCACCTGCCCTGTGGAATGAGCTATCTCCTGGAATATGACTGATCCCGGACCTCCGTGCCTTCCGTAAAGTAAGGAAGACTTATTTATTCCAGCAAGCCGGCCTAGCCTAAATGGTTTTTAATGGGATTTTAAAATTTTATAGACTTGAGGTTTTAAATTGGGAGGCCAATTGATTTAATCTCTTTTAATTATCTTAACTTTTGTATTGTATGTATTTTAATTTTGGCTGTTCACCGCCCTGAGTCCCTTTTGGGAAAAGGGCGGTATACAAATTAAATAAATAATAATAAAAAAAGACAGACACAGACTTCAATGGATAATTAGAACTGCAGAAAAAACAATGGCTACAAACCTGCCTTCCATTGAGGACCTGTATACTGCACGAGTCAAAAAGAGGGCTGTGAAAATATTTACAGACCCCTCGCATCTTGGACATAAACTGTTTCAACTCCTACCCTCAAAATGACGCTATAGAGCACTGCACACCAGAACAACGAGACACAAGGACAGTTTTTTCCTGAATGTCATCACTCTGCTAAACAAATAATTCCCACAACACTGTCAAATTATTTACTAAATCTGCACTACTATTAATCTTCTCATCGTTCCCATCACCCATCTCCTTCCACTTATGACTGAATGACTGTAACTTTGCTGCTTGTATCCTTACAATTTATATTGATATTGTTTCCGGATTGCTTATTTGTTCCCTATGACTATCATTGAGTGTTGTACCTTATGATTCTTGATGAATGTATATTTTCTTTTATGTACACTGAGAGCATATGCACCAAGACAAATTCCTTGTGTGTCCAATCACACTTGGCCAATAAAAAAATCTAAATCTAATTCACTGTAAAGCAGTATTAACACTCAGTGTAGTCTTAATTCTATCCAGCGGTGGGTTTCCAATATTCTTCCTACTGGTTCATCCCACACGTGCCTTCCACACATGTGCCTGGCTTTCTGGTTATTCACTTTGCTAGCATGTGCACCTTCCGTGCATGTACCCGGCTTCGAAAATGTGCCTAAATAGGATGTCATAAAGCCGGGATGGGTAGGCAGGGGCGCTGCTACAGGTTCGGGCGAACCGGTTTGAACCGGCAGAATACCACCTCTGATTCTATCCCTCTGTTAATGCAGTTTAGGATTCAGTTGGCTTTTTTGGTGGCCATCATCTGAGAAGCTAGGCTTCCCTAAGTCAACAAAAGCCATAGTTTATATGCTCAGTAGCTTACAGAAGCCCCAAAGCCCTCAGCCCAGGGGTGAAATCCAGCAGATTCTGACAGGTTCTGGAGAACCGGTAGCGGAAATTTTGAGCAGTTCGGAGAACCGGCAAATACCACCTCTGGCTGGCCCCAGAGTGGGGTGGGAATGGAGATTTTGCAATATCCTTCCCCCAGGAGTGGGGAGGGAATGGGGATTTTGCCATATCCTTTCCCTGGAGTGGGGTGGGAATGGAGGTTTTGCAGTGTCCTTCCCCTGCCATGCCCACCAAGCAACACCCACCAAGCCACACCACACCCACTGAGCCATGCCCACAGAACTGGTAGTAAAAAAAATTGGATTTCACCACTGCCTCAGCCTGTATTTCATCTCAGACTTCATTTTATTTTTAAGTTTAGCTTGGTTCTATTCAGGGGTGAATTGCTCCCAGTTTGGACTGGATCGCCTGATCCGGTAGCAATGGCGGCGGGTGATTTGGAGAACCGGTAGCAAACATCCCTGCCTCCCACCATCCCCAGCTGAGCCGCACAATCATCAGAGGCTTTTTTAAAAAAAAATAAAAGCATTTTTTCTACAACCTCTTCGGCTGAAAAAATGTTTTTAAAAGTAAAAAAAAAAAAAAGCCTCTGACGATCTCACTCAGCTGGGATCGTCAGAGGCTTTTAAAAGCATTTTTTTTACAACCTCTTCGGCTGAAGAGGTTGTAGAAAAAATGTTTTTAAAAGAAAAAAAAGACTCTGCCGATCAAGCAATTCAACCGGGATCGTCAGAGGCTTTTAAAAGCATTTTTTAAACAACCTCTTCAGATGAAAAAAGTTGGCCATGCCCAACCAGTCACATTAACCCCCCACCAAGCCACGCCCACAGAACCGGTAGTAACAAATTTCACATTTCACCACTGGTTCTATGGTGTAAGCAATCACTGCTTACGCTTGATACTACATTCTTCTCTGCGAACATGGTTAATGAGCCCTACCGCCCTAGGATAGTAACATTACTCTGAGGCTCCACGCTGTCTTGCTCAGCAGGCAAAGCCAGCAGGAAAATGCTGCAAAAATCAAGAGACCCTTAATCCCTGTTATAACCGGTTATATTTTCCTTCCTCCATGCCTCAGAATCAGATGAAAAACTGAGGTCATCTCGGGGTGGTGGTGGGTGTTACGCTGTTTGCAGTACATTATTTTTGTTTCCTGGCTCAGTTTTCTGGTCCAGAGTGTTGGAAAAAATATCCTTCTGGGTTCAGCTCCAAGTGGGGAAAAGGACACTGGAAACATGGAGACTGCTTGGAAAGATGGTTTAATGGTGGACAGGATCACATGGTTTGAGTTCCTGAACAGGAAAAGGGGCGAGATACAGCGAGTCCCTGGGTTTTATGCTTTCTCTGGCTTTGAACTTCCTGGGGCCCCGAAAGAGTATCCTAATTGGTTGTCAGACTCCCAGGGGGTGGGGGTCTTAGCTAGCCTTGCTGGCTGATGTAATCTTCCCAGGTGCCATGTGGTGAGTTCCTGTTGCTGGATGGGTCCTATTGTGTTGCAGATGATGGTCCATTGACAAAGGAGAGAGGGAATTGGGTTTCTGCCTCTGGCCCATTGACAAAAGGTGAGGGGGGAGGCAGGAAGGTGGGAGCTGCTTTATCTTTAAAACATGTTTCTCCATTTCTCATCCGGGGAAATATATTCTGCCTTTTTAATATTTCCTAAAATATTTCATTCTTCTAGGAGAGGTGTGGGTGCTAACTTCGTACAAGAGAAAAGAAAAGTATGTTCTTTTTTGAAAAAAGTTTTTTTATTTTTATTTCTTAGGCACATATTGTAAATGTGCATTCTCTTATCCGTAATTGATCATATATATACATTTTTTTTTCTAATGAAAGCATAAAAAATAAGTCATTTTAATTACATTTGGGGTTGCTCTTCTACCCTCTCCTCTTTTCACAACAAACCTCCTTCTTCTTTCTTCCCCCTCTCTCCCTCCTCTCCTCTTCTACCTTCTTCCTCCTCCTCTCCCTACTTCCTCTTCCTCTCCCCCACTCCTCCCCTCTTTTCTCCCTTTCTCACCTTCTCTCCTGCTCTTGTCCCCTATCCTTTCTTCCTCTCCTTCCCCTTTCTTCCATTCCTCTCTCTCCCTCTCCTCCTCTATCCCACTACTCCTCTCTCCTTTCTTTCTCCTTTGTTGTGCAATATTTCCCTTATTTGGTATCCGAGTAAGTCCAATTTTCTACTAATATATACTTTCTTTTCAATTTCTTTCCCATTTTATCCAATCTATCATTTCATAATTGTACATTTATATTTATAATCTTCTTTCTTCCCCCCGCCATCCCCCTTTTCCATTTACTCTGGTGTCATCTGAGTTTCTATTTCTTTTTTATCTTATCCCTCATTTAACTTTCTATTATCTATATCATTTGTCTATCAACTTTTATTCATATTTCTAAAAAAGAAAAGTAGGTAATGCATGGTGGTTAAAAGAAAAACAAGGCTTATCCAAAATGTCTTTTCTTCTTAGGGCTGTTGGTTGAACCTTGGAGCAGTAGAACTTCACTGGGATGGGAGTAAACAGCTCCAAATGGCTAACTATTTTGCTGAGTTATTCTATTTACAGCTGTTGGCTAGCATGGCAGAGGAATAATTGCTGGGGGCGGTTCCCCAGATGTTCAGTGCCAGGACAGTGGAATTTGGGAACATCTGGCGGAGAACAAATACAGGGCTCATTGGATTAAAAGGACCGTCTTCATTCTGATCAGGCAATTCGGAAGAGCCTATGAATTTTGCCAAATCAGTCAATTGGTAAGGAAAGGAGTGGTGCACTGGCCTAGAGGTGGAGCTCTTGCCTCACAATCAGGAGGGTGTGAGTTCGATCCTAGGTAGAGGCAGATATTTCTCTCTCTGGGCACAAGGAGAATATAGGAAGGTCATCCGGCCATTAAACACTCTGCTAGCTCCATTCAGTTGCCCAGACTCCACCCCGTAATGGATTATGGGGTGGTTAAAAGATGATGAGTCAATTGATAAAGAAACACCGTATTTTTTGGAGTATAAGATGTACCTTTTCCCCTCCTAAAAGTGGGTGAAAATTTAGATGCATTTTATAGACCGAATATGGGCGATTTTGGCCTCCTGAACCCTCTGGGTGTCACATTTTCATCCTCCCCGGACCCCAGAAGCATTCTGCAGAGCTCTGCATGGCCTGTTTTTGCTAAAAAACGGGCCCATTTTTGGGCTTCCAAGCCCTTTGTGCATCACGTTTTTGCCCCTCCCAGGCCCCCAGAAACAGTTTGCAGTGCTCCGCATGGCCCATTTTTGCCAAAAATGGGCCCATTGTTGGGCTCCCAAGGCCTCCACGCATCGTGCTTTCACGCTCCCAGGACTCCAGAAGCACTCTGCAGCAGGGGTGAAATGTAAAATTTGTTACTACCAGTTCTGTGGGCGTGGTTTGGTGGGGGGGGGGTTTAATGTGACTGGGTGGGCATGGCCAACTTTTTTTTTTAACTTTTCAAAGCATTTTTTCTAATGCTTTGAAAAGCCTCTGCCGATCAGGCAACTCAGTTGGGATCATCAGAGACTTTTCAAAGCATTTTTTTTACCACCTCTTCGACCAAGAGGTTGCAGAAAAAAATGCTTTGAAAAGCCTCTGACGATCCCAGCTGAGCCGCACGATCATCAGAGGCTTTTTTTTTTTGCTTGTAAAAGCATTTTTTCGTCAGAAGAGGTTGTAGAAAAAATGCTTTGAAAAGTAAAAAAAAAAAAGCCTCTGATGATCGCGCGGCTCAGCTGGGCATGGTGGTGGTGGGGGGGGGCGCAGGGATTTTTGCTACCGGTTCTCCGAACCACCCACCGCCATCGCTACTGGATCGGGCAATCTGGTCCGAACCGGGAGCATTTCACCCCTGCTCTGCAGGCCAAAAACAGTTTTTGGTGAAAACGGGCTGTGCAGAGCACTGCAGAGTGCTTCTGGGGGCCTGGGAGGGCAAAAATGCGATGCGCAGAGGGCTTTTTTCTAGGTTGCCTCTTCTTGATCAGTTGCCATGCATTGTTTCTTGTCTGGCCTTCAAGTGCTTTGGAAAATAGGTTGACCCCCTCTTCTCTGTGAGAGCCCCTCAAATATCGGAATAATGCTATCATATCACCCCTGATCCAATTCCTGCAACCGTTCTTCATTTGTTTTAGCCTCCAGGCCCCTAATTATCTTTGTTGCTCTCCTCTGCACTCTTTCCAAAGTCTCAACATCTTTTTCATAATGTGGTGACCAAAACTGGATGCAGTATTCCAGATATAACCTTACTAAGACTTTAGAGACTGGTATTAGAATAACAGAATAACAGAACTGGAAGGCATCTTGGAGGTCTTCTATCTAGTCCAATCCCCTGCTCAAGCAAGAGCCCCGATACCATTTTCGAGAAATGTTGGAAGAGCAGCATAAAGGGTTAAAAATGCTAGGGCTTGTCAGCTTGAAATCTGTCAGCCTGGGTTTGAGACCCCGTAATTTGACCCAGCTCTTACCAGTGATGAAATCCATTTTTTTTTACTACCGGTTCTGTGGGCGTTGCTTGGTGGGCATGGCAAGGGAAGAATACTGCAAATCCCCATTCCCTCCCCACTCCTGGGGGAAGGATATTGCAAAATCTCCATTCCCACCCCACTCTGGGGCCAGCCAGAGGTGGTAGTTGCCGGTACTCTGAACTACTCAAAATTTCCGCTACCAGTTCTCTGAACTGCTCAAAATTTCTGCTACTAGTTGTCCAGAACCTGTCAGAACCTGCTGGATTTCACCCCTGGCTCTTACCCACCTAACAGTTCGAAAACATGCAAAGGCGAATAGATAAATGGGTACCACATTGGTGGGAAGGTAACAGCGTTCTGTGTGCCTCAGCATATAGTATGGTGGCCACATGACCCTGAAGTGTCTTCAGACAATGCTGGCTCCCTCGGCTAAGAAATGGAGATGAGCATCGGCCCCCAGAGTTGGACATGACTGGGCAGAGGAAATGTTTACCTTTACCTATGGATATGATAGTTGTCTTTCAGAACTTAAGGAATGTTGCAGAGAGGAGGGTGTGAACCAGAGTTGGTATTCAGCCGGTTCGGATCAGTTCAGGCAAACCGGTAGCAGAAATCATGGGTGTGTGGGCCCACCCCGGCCCACCCTGGCCCACCCTGGCCCACCCCGGCCCACCCCTACCCACTCCTACTCCCCCTACCCAACCCAGCTGTATGCCGTCCTATTTAGGCACATTTTTGAGGCCAAGCGCATGCACGGAAGGCACCTGTGGGGTGAACCAGTGGTAACAAAATGTGAAACCCACCACTGGTGAGAACGTATTCTCCATAGCATCTGAGGGCAGGACAAGAAGCAATGTGTGGAAGTCAGAGGGAGATCCAACCCTGGAAATCAGTGGCGGGTTGCTCCCGATTCTGTCCGGTTCCTGCGAACCAGAAGTAAAAGCAACGGGAGGCTCCACCCACTCTCCTAGACGTCATAATGGATGATTTACGCATGTGCAGAAGCTTTGGCGCATGCACAGAAGCACATGCGCTCCAGTTGCAAACCAGTAGTAAAGGTAAGTAGAACCCACCCCTGCTGGAAATAAGGAGGAATTTTCATTAGTGAGAATGATTGATCAATGGAACAACTTGCTTCCCAGTGTTGCTTGCTTCCTTCACTGGAGATCTTCAAGAAAAGTTTGGACAGCTATTAGTCTGGGATGCCATAAAGTCTCCTGCCTTGGATAGGGGGTTGGAATAGAAGACCTCCAAGGTCCCTTCCAAGCCTGAGATTCTACAATATTATCATCCCTTAGAAACTGTTTGCTTTGTGTCTTTAATATGCATCTAAATTTCACCCCTTTCTTTGAAATTCCGATCACTGATTGAAATAAATTATGCCTCTTTTGGGAGAGGAGGGGCTATAACGTGCAAAGAATTTAAAATATAAGCTTTTTCCACTTGAAATGACTGTTGATATTCTTTTCCAATTGTGGTCTTCCTCATTGCTTATATTTTCTGTTGTTAGTTTCAACAGAATTATTTTCAAACCACAATTGGGGATTTCTCAAATTATAGAGATTTGTATCTAAATCATAGGCCTATTGTGAGTGGGGGAGACAGAAGGGACTTCTTTCTCCCCCCCCCCCTTAAAGTTTAAGAATCATTAAATTTTCTTATTTGCTTAAAGAGGAAAAACTTAGCAGTCTAAAATCTTCAAGTCTCCTGCGTGCCTAAAGCAATATTCTTTTAGCTGGGTTATAAAACCTGAAGAAAAGAAAGGGAAAACGAAATAGCAAAAAAATAAAAAAATAAAAAAAATAATTAAACATAGATTAAAAACATAATTGCTTATTTTATTAATTGCACTTTAAAGATGCCCTTGAGGAAGATCCAGAGGGCTTTTGTTAACAGTAAAAGGATTAATTTTAAATGTCCTTGCTAGTCATTTTTAAATCTCATTTGAATTTAGTTTCAGGGTTTATTTTTTATTTATTTGGGATTAAATTTATATCATTACCATGCCACAACAGAACACGGTGACACCTTTTATTTAAAGTGGCTGATCATTAGAAAGACATTTGCAATTCACCGTAATAACACCGATGATAATGAATTGGCTGGGAATTAATAGGATAGCTACGGAGAACACTCATCCTAGCTGGAGAATGCCATGCCTCAAAAGGAAGATGGGTTAAAAATAAAACACATGTTTTCCTTCTGAAGAGGCACTTTTTGAAAGGGACACTGGCTTGTTGGTTTTTATTTCCTTGGCCCAACGTCAAGCAAGAACTGTGACAAAACTGGAATCGATTATACCTGCAAAATGGAGAGATGTAAAGATCTTCATCGATTATATACTCAGTATATATTATATATATATATATATATATATATATATATATATATATATATATATATTATATATATATATATATACAGTATATATTATATACTCAGCTCAGTGGTTAAGACACTGAGCTTGTCGATCAGAAAGGTTGGCAGTTCGGCGGTTCGAATCCCTAGTATGGGTCTCCTGCGGGAGCAGGGGGTTGGACTAGATGACCTGCAAGGTCCCTTCCAACTCCGTTACTGTTACATTGTGCTAGGAAAAGGCAGGGTATTTGTACCCTTCAAAAATAATACCAGGTGTATTTCTGCTCTTGAGCGAAAAGACAGGAGTGTGTGGTTACCCTTTCCTTGTATGGAAAGATTAGCAGGAGGTTAGAAGTGAAAAGTTTTGTGTTTTCTCTACTCAAAGTGCAAGAGACGAATCATTTCCAATGAAGGTTGCAGAAGACAATGGCCTTGTAGCAGGGGTGAAATCCAGCAGCTTCTAACAGATTCTGGAGAACCGGTAGCGGAAATTTTGAGTAGTTCGGAGAACCGGCAAATACCACATCTGGCTGGCCCCAGAGTGGGATGGGAATGGAGATTTTGCAATATCCTTCCCCTGGAGTGAGGTGGGAATTTATTTATTTATTTATTTATTTATAATTTTATTTCTATACCGCCCTTCTCCCGAAGGACTCAGGGCGGTGTACAGCCAATTAAATTAATTATTTAATCAATTAATCTATTAAAAATTAAAATAATTAAATAGATTTGGCTGATTTAAAACCCCAAAAATTTAAAATACCCCAATTTAAAATTATTAAGTTGATAGCCCGGCCTGGCGGAACAACAGGGTCTTCAAAGCGCAACGAAACACCCGGAGGTCGGAGATCTTACGTATTTCCGGGTGCAGTTCATTCCACAGGGCTGGGGCTCCCACAGAGAAGGCCCTCCCCCTGGGTGTCGCCAGCCGACATAACTTGGCTGATGGCACCCTGAGGAGACCCTCTCTGTGGGAGCGGACTGGTCGGTGGGAGGCTACAGGTGGCAGAAGACGGTCTCGAAGGTACCCGGGTCCTATGCCATGGAGCGCTTTAAAGGTGGTAACCAACACCTTGAATCGCACCCGGAAGACCACTGGGAGCCAGTGCAGCTCGCGCAGGAGGGGTGTCACGCGGGCACAACGAGTTGCGCCCATAACCACCCGCGCGGCCGCATTCTGGACCAGTTGGAGCCTCCGAGTGCTCTTCAAGGGGAGCCCCATGTAGAGAGCATTACAATAGTCCAGCTGGGAGGTGACAAGGGCATGAGTGACCGTGCGCAAGGCGTCCCGGTCCAGAAAGGGCTGCAACTGGCGGATCAGGCGAACCTGATAAAAGCCCCCCCTGGCCACGGCCGTCATATGCTCTTCTAAAGACAGCCGTGCGCCAAGGAGGACACCCAGATTGCGAGCCGTCTCTGTGGGGGGCAAAGATTCACCCCCAATAGTCAGCGATGGCACCTGCTGACTATATCGGGACGCCGGGAGCCACAGCCACTCGGTCTTGGACGGGTTGAGTCTGAGCCTGTTCCTCCCCATCCAGACCCGCATGGTCTCCAGGCAGCGAGACATCACATCAAGGGCATCGTTGGGGTGGTCTGGGGTGGAAATGTACAGCTGAGTATCATCAGCGTACAGATGACACTTCACCCCAAAACCACGGATGATCTCACCCAGCGGCTTCACATAAATGTTGAACAGAAGGGGCGAGAGGACCGACCCTTGTGGCACTCCCCATGCGAGATGCCTCGAGGTCGACCTCTGCCCCCCTGCCAACACGAACTGCGAGCGGTCAGAGAGGAAGGAGGAGAACCACCGCAGAACGGTGCCCCCTATTCCTAACCCTCTTAACCGCCGCAGCATGATACCATGGTCGATGGTATCAAAAGCCGCTGAGAGATCTAATAGGACTAGGACAGAGGAGCAACCCTTGTCCCGAGCCCTCCAGAGATCATCCACCAACGCGACCAATGCCGTTTCTGTGCTGTGCCCCTGCCTGAAGCCCGACTGGCACGGGTCTAGATAGATAGCTTCATCCAGGTGCCCGGGCAGTTGTCGTGCCACCACACTCTCAACAACCTGGAGAGTGGGAATGGAGATTTTGCAGTATCTTTCCCCTGGGAGTGGGGAGGGAATGGAGATTTTGCAGTATCCTTCCCCTGGAGTAGGGTGGGAATGGAGATTTTGCAGTATCCTTCCCCTGGAGTGGGGTGGGAATGGAGATTTTGCAATATCCTTCCCCTGCCACGCCACCAAGCCACGCCCACAGAACTGGTAGGGAAAAATTTTGGATTTCACCCCTGACTTGTAGGCCTCTTCCTTCCTTCCTTCCTTCCTTCCTTCCTTCCTTCCTTCCTTCCTTCCTTCCTTCCTTCCTTCCTTCCCTTTATCTCTTTACTTCCTTCTCCTTTTCTCAATTCTTCCCTCCCTCTTTTTTGATTTGGTGCTTGTATTTTCACTGCCTCCTGGAGTCAGAAATGACATGGGAAATAGTTCCCTTCATTTTCAACTATTCTTCTAGAACAGGGGTGGATTCCACTTACCTTTACTACCGGTTCGCAGCGGGATCGCGCGTGTGTGCTTCTGCGCATGCGCTGATCACCCATGATGATGTCGTGGCGGGTGGATGGAGCCTCCCGCTGGTTTTACTACCAGTTCTATAGAACCAGACAGAACCAGGAACAACCCACTACTGTTCTAGAAGCATCTCTAAAAAAAAATGGCATCAAAGCGTTGGAAATACACAATTAAATAATATATTATTCTGGTTTGGAATTTCGACCTCAAGCAATTGTTAGCAAAGGTAGGTTGATATGCTCTGAATTCAGCATATTGGCTCCTCTCGGTGTGATTTCTGGAAGAGAGCTACCTGCCTGTCTCTTTCATCTGCATTTAAATAATGGTGACATTAGCTGATTTTGGCTCCTGCGGCTGTATTCTGAAATACATTAATGTTGCTCTTGGTTTGGATTTTCAGTTCAAAGAGTTAAAATAAACAGAAGTCACAACTGTACCTGGACACAATTGAGCTGTTGGGTAATAAAAAGTTAACCAGACTCATTACTGCATACCACCAGCACGGTGGTCCTCCCTCCCCCCCAAACAGATCTTGTAAAAGAATAATGAATATTTTAGCTGTTCTGCAGTCAATCAAGAAAACAGCCCATTAAATGTAAAGAGATGGCTGTTCTGCAGAAGGACCAGTTCAAGCAGAATACAATGACATTCAAAGCCATTTATGCATGCCTGTAAAAAAAAACAAAAAACCCAGATACTTACTATAGAGTGCTTTTTATAGGATTCTTGTGTTTGGTTCTCAGTGAGTCAGCAGCGCCAGAGTGCTTAGAGAGAGCTTATTTTAAACTTAGTTATGTTAGATTTAGACCTTTCAGTTCAGGAAGAGAAATCTCTACTGGTGTCTTCATTAGTGTAATTGGAGAAACATGCAGGACAGAGTTTTTCTTATATCCTTCTTCGCTGCAGTTTATATTTTGTTTTCTCTTGTTGGCCTTGTATCACTGCTCTTGTGGTTATCGTACTGACGTCTGGTCTTTTTTTTTTTAAAAAAACTTTTCCTTTAAAGAAATTGCCAGGAACCCAACAGATATAATAGGTAAATAAAGTAAATTTATACAAAGAGAAAAAGAGAAAAAAGAGAAAAAGAGAAAGAGAAAAAGTAAGAAATATTATTTCGCTCTATTTCTGAATTTGTGTGAAAAATTGTCTTAAGTCAGTGCCATTGTAACTTCAGTCACTAAACAAACAATTATTACACCAAAAACAAGAACAACAACAACAACAATAATAAAAGAAACAGAAGTTTTAATACTCGCTGCTCAAGAACAAGCACTACAAACTAATGCCATGAAAGCAAAGATACAAAAATCTACCAACAATTCAAACTGCCGACTTTGCAACAGCAAAGTTGAAACTGTTTCACATTTAATATGTGAATGCAGCAAAATCGCACAAACTGATTACAAAGCTAGATACGACCGAGTTGCTAAATAAATCCACTGGTCATTATATAAAAAATACGACTTACCTGTATCCAAAAAGTCATGGGAACATAAAGTGGAAAAAGTTATAGAAAATGAGAAGGTGAAGAACTTGTGGGACTTTCGAATACAGACAGATCGTCACTTAGAACACAACACACCATATATCACAGTTGTCGAAAACCGAAATGTACAATTTATTAACATCGCGGTACCAGGAGATGCCAGAGTCGAACAAAAAGAACTGAAAAAAATCATGAAATAACATGACCTGGCCATCGAAACTAGGCAATTATGGATGAAACATGTAACAGTAATACCCATTATTATCAAGTCACTTGCTACTTTGTCCAAAAATTTTATAAGATATATCAAGAAATTGCAGCTTCCTGCAATAACACCAGCGGAACTGCAAAAAATTGTGCTACTTGGAACATTGTGCATCTTAAGAAGGTACTTGGTTGATACCTAGGATGCCTTCTAGCAACCTGAATCAACCATTAGCACCAGTCAACGGTATTTGTGATGCATTTTTGAATGTTCAGTTGACTGAGTTTCATGTTTAATGAATAAAGTATACAATAATAATAATAAAGATTTCAGCCCTAAAAACTACACACAACCGGGCACCATATAAATATAATGTGTAGAACAGCCCAGAGCACATATTCTGGAGAGACAGAGGTTCCCTGATGATGGGCTCCAGAACAAGCTGAAAGCTTGGAAGAATAAACCTTTGGTCCTGGTGACTGACTCAGATGGATCTTGCAAATAGTTTCTTACTTTACTACCATGCAATAAATTACATCCCATTTCTACATCAGTTTATGAATCTGTTAAGGAGGAAAATCAAGATCAAGTGAGGTACTAGTACCGCTCTATAAAGCCTTAATAAGACCACACCTAGAATACTGCATCCAGTTTTGGTCACCACACTATAAAAAAAGATGTTGAGACTCTAAAAAGAGTGCAGAGAAGAACAACCAGGATGATTAGGGGACTGGAGGCTAAAACATATGAAGAACAGTAATAGCAGTGTTCCAATATTTGAGGGGCTGCCACAGAGAGGAGGGGGTCAAGCTATTTTCCAAAGCACCTGAAGGCCAGACAAGGAATAATAGATGGAGACTGAACAAGGAGAGATTCAACCTGGAAATAAGGAGAAATTTTCTGACAGTGAGAGCAATCAACCAGACTTTAATCACTGGAAGTCTATGGAGCTTCTCAGTCATCCAGGTCATGGTTGTCCCAAAGGTGCTTTTTCAAGAGGCAACTGGACTTTCACCAGAAAGTCCATTTGCCTCTTGAAAAAAGCACCTTTGGGACATTCATCACTGGAAGCTTTCAAGAAGAGACTGGACTGCCATCTGTCAGAAATGGTGTAGGGCAGGGGTGAAATCCAGCAGGTTCTGGAGAACTGGTATCAGAAATTTTGAATAGTTCGGAGAACCGGTAGTGGAAATTTTGAGTAGTTTGGAGAACCGGCAAATACCACCTCTGGTTGGTCCCACAGTGGCGTGGGAATGGGGATTTTGCAGTATCCTTCCCCTGGAGTGGGGTGGGAAAGGAGATTTTGCAGTATCCCTCCCCTGGAGTTGGGTGGGAATGGAGATTTTTTAGTATCCTTCCCCTGCCATGCCCACCAAGCCACACGCACCAAGCCGCACCATGGCCACCAAACCACCCCACAAAACCAGTAGTAAAAATTTTGGATTTCACCACTGTTGTAGGGTCTTCTGCTTAGGCAGGGGGTTGGACTAGATGATCTACAAGGTCCCTTCCAAGCTCGGTTAATCTGTTATTATTATTTTAAAAGCCCATGAATTGCTCTACATTTTCTTGCCTCTACTTTTCTATCATACATATTTTCTGTACAGACTTTTCCTAGTATTTACTGTGGCCAGCAATTTTCTGGAAATTTAGCGCATTATAACCAGCTTTGTATACATTGGCGAGTTACGAAGTACATCAAAGTTTTCTGAAAATTGCAGCTTTGGCTACGTAAGTGCATTTCACCTGTGCACAGGTTCTGGAACTGCCGAGTGGATCCTATTTGGATAATAGTGTGGAAATGCAATGAATTTCTGCACCATGTTGATTTAACGCCGTAGCCGACCGCACTGAATTATTCAGAACAATGCAATTCCAAAGGCTTTAAAGGGCAATAAAGTCCCTGCAAACCACTTTGCATCTCATTTACCTATGTTTTCTACTTCTTCCTTGGGTGAATTAAGACTGAGCTTGTTTGCGGTGGCTCTGTATGAAGTTTTAGAAACTCACAATTTTCCTGGAGGATGAGATTTTTCTTGAAAAACATATTGGGACAATAAAAGGAACAGCTGTTGTTCTGTGCCCTACTCTCTTATTAATCTAATGGATCTCTCAGGGGCCTTGTGCCAGGGGAGGGGAGAGCGATAAAACTATCTCTGCTGCTTAGGAGAACAGGCAGGTTTCAAGCATCATTAATCACAAGAGTTGACGCCTGTAAATTTTGAAAAAACTGTGGCACGATAGGAATCCATGCAAATCTGATCTTCTTCCATCAGATCCGTGCAAATTCGTATCACACACCGTGTTTTTAAAAAGTCCGTTGTCATCAACTTTTGTTATTTTTAATTGATTAAAAATAAAGCTATGTGAGATGTGGAATGGTGCACCAGTTTAATGCAGCATAGATCAAATCGCTGCATGGAACCAGATCTGCAAACTGAAGCGGGGACCTCTTTTAAAGCAATGAGTTGAAACACAGAGAACTGAAGTGTTTTCAAGCAGGGGTGGTATTCACTTACCTTCTCTAAAGGTAAAGGTAAAGGTTCCCCCGCACATGCATGCTAGTTGTTCCTGGCTCTAGGGGGTGATGCTCATCTCTGTTTCAAAGCCAAGGAGCCAGCACTGTCCAAAGACATCTCGGTGGTCATGTGGCCGGCATGACTAAACTCTAAAGGCGCACAAAATGCTGTTACCTTCCCACCAAAGGTGGTCCCTATTTTTCTACTTGCATTTTTTACGTGCTTTTGAACTGCTAGGTTGGCAGAAGTTGGGACAAGTAACGGGAGCTCACCCCGTTACGCGGCACTAGGGTTTCGAACCGCTGTACTGCCGACCTTTCAATAGACAAGCTCAGTGTCTTAGCCACTGACCCACCACACCCCTTGCCTACTGATTTGCAAATGTGCGTGCATGCGCCATCTTTGCATGCACAGAGCCTCGAAAACGTGGGAAAATGGGACATCATGATGTCCGCGTGGGTGGGTGGGGCATCCCACAGTCGCCTCAACCAGTTCGCCCAAATCAGATAGAACCGGCTGAATACCACCACTGTTTTCAAGGTATTTTGTAAACTGAGTGACTTTCTTTCTTCCCCCCCACCCCCACTGCTTTCAACTCAGAAAGTTCAGATTGCCCAAGGATCTGCTGATACAGTTCTACAGAGGAATTATTGTGTCTGACACTAAGATGAGTAGGTAACCAAATATGTTTCAATAATATGTGATAACCGAAGCTCTCACCTTCCTGCTCCTTTCCTAAATAAACAGATCCAGCAACAACAATTATACAAATGTGAGCATTTGAATTAATGTGAGCTCAGCAAGAATCAACTTCTAGAAGGGTTCTAGTTAGTTAGGAATGGTCCCTGAATGTACTTTCTGTATGTTCAATTCCATCTTTTGGAAGTAGCTCATGGTCCACTAAACCTAATCCTATTGATATTTTAAGATACTTTGAGATACTTATTTTGTTGTAATAAAAATGAAAGAACTACCCATCTGAGAACAGAATACAGAATAATAGAGTTGAATAGGACCTTGGAAATCTTCTAGTATGACTCCCCTGCTCAAACAGGAGACTCATTCTGGATAAATAGCTGTTTTATTTCTTCTTGGGAATCTTCAATGATGGAGCATCTACAAATTCCGGAGCTAAGCAGTTCCACTGATTAACCATTCTCACTGATCAGAATTTCTCCTTAGTTCTAGGTTGGATATCTCCTCAATAGGTTTGTTCTTGTCCTGCCTTCAGGTGCTTTGGGGAATAGGTTGGCCCCTTCTTCTTTATGACAGCCTATCAAATATTAGAAGACTTCTATCATGTCACCCCTAGCCCTTGTCTTCCTTAGAATAGACATACACAGAATATAACAGATCAATTGACTAGAATAAAGCTGGAAAGCTAGACAAATGTTGCCTCCATCATCATCAGAATCAATTAGAATAGAGCTGGAAGGGACCTTAGACCCTCTAGTCCAGTGATGGCTAATCTTTTCCGGACTGAGTCCCCAAAGCACCCATGTGCGTGCCCGAACCCCCAAAATGCAATGCGTGTGTGGTGCAGTTGCCCCTCTGCCATGCATGCGTGTGTGCCCCCCCCATGCGTGTGCAGCAGAGACCCAAAGACCAGCTGGCTGGCGGGAGGCATGCACACATGCAGAGTGGATCTGAACTTGAGTGATGGCTCGCGTGCTACTAGAGAGGGTGCTGCATACCACCTCTGGCATACGTGCCATAAGTTCACCATCACAGCTCTAGTCCAATCCCCTGCTCAAGCAGGAGACCCTATACCTGTGATGGCAAATCTATGGCACATGTGCTGGAAGTGGCATGCAGAGCCATCTCTCCGGGCACGTGAGCTGTCTCGTGTTGCACTTCCGGGTTCTGGTGCGACGGCCAGCTTGTCTTCATGTGAATGGGAGCGCCAGAAACTGGAAGAGTTTCCGCCAGGCGATTGCTCTTCTAGTTTCCAGCACACGCATGTGCACCGGCCACCTGGTCTTTTGATTTCTGGTTCGTATGCACACGTGAAGGCCAGCTAGCCAGTGTGCATGTGCATGCCGGAAACTGGATGATCATCTTCCAGGTGAACACATGCGCACTGGGTGGCTTCTCTTCTGGTTTCCAACATGCGCATGTGCACAGGCCAGCTGGTGGCTGGGGCACATGTGCATGCCAGAAACCAGAAGAGCAGCCACACCGCACACTCATGCTGCTCTTTGCGTTTCTGGCATGTTTGTGCGCACATTCCCATTTCCGCACTCGGTGCCGAAAAGGTTCACCAACACTGCCCTATACTATTTCAGACAGATGGCTATCCAGTCTTTTCTTTAAAATCTCCAGTGATGGAGCACCTACAACTTCTGAAGGCAAGCTGTCCCACTGGTTAATTGTTCTAGCTGTTAGGAAGTTTCTCCTTAATTTCAAGTTGCTTCTCTCCTTCATTAATTTCCATCCATTGTTTCTTATCTTGCCTTCTGGTGCTTTGGAAAACAAGTTGTCCCCCTCTTCTTTCTGGCAACCCCTCAAATACTAGAATACTGCTCTCATGTCACCCCAAGATCTTCCTAGCCATACCCAATTCCTGCAACCGTTCTTCAGGATTTGTTTCCAGGTTTTTAATCATCTTAGTTGTTCTTGTTTGCACTTTTTCCAAGGTCCCAACATCTTTTTTGTAAAGATCAAAGTCTTTTTTAAAAGAAAATCTTCTGCTTCAATATGTCTCTATGTAGGGATTTATTTGATGGGTTTGGTTTGGTGTCCCATAATAGCTCAGAGAGGACCAGACTATAGCAGGACATTTTAGCCTCAATGCCAATCTTCAATTCAGGAAATATCAGATGCTTGTAGAATTATGTGACAGAACAGGATGTGGCTTTGAAATACAATAGTCTCCACCAGCTCTCAACGTTCAAGACTTCCCCGAAGACTGCAGTAACTATGCTTATTGCCAGATTTTGAAAAAAAAAAAAATCCTTTAGAGAGACAAGACGACACAGTAGGAGGTTAGCCGTTTCAATAAATACATCTGCAAAGTAATCAGCCTTCTGTCATGCTAAAGAAAAATTGCAGCCGGATGAGTAACTAATGTCAACAGGAGGAGAAAGAGGATTCCTGTCTGTGGATTGCTGTAGATCCTTTAATTTTGGTTGATGCATTTCAACCAGAAAACCTAATAACATGGAAAGGCTTTTTTTTTTTTTTTCATGTCAATAAGCAATGGGATGAGAGGTTTGCTACAACATCAAATGCATTCTTATATTAATTGGCTGGAATCCAAAGCTCTGCCTGGATTTTCTCCGAGAAGCAGAATTCTAAGCAGAAAATTGAATCAGATTTAAGTGTGTCTGTGTGTGATTGTGGGGGTGCAATATGCTTCAGGGTGGAGATGACCCCAGCTCTGAAATCTCTTATTAATGTGTGCTGCAGCCACCAAAAAAGCCAACAGAGTTCTAGGCTGCATCAACAGAGGGATAGAATCAAGGGTGGGATTCAGCCAGTTCTGACTGGTTCAGGCGAACCGGATGGTAATTTTACATCTGGTTCGCTGAACCAGTAATTGCAAGGACAGGCTGGCCTCGCCCACCCTGCCCCTCCCCTTTCAGGAGTCTCCACACAGCCGGTTTGGATGCCAAGTAAGTGCAGGGCCCATGCGGAGGCTCTGAGAGGATGAAAAATGGGCCTACCGGAAGTTCCAGAAGTCCAGAAACGGGCTCATTTCTGGCCTCCAGAGATGGGGGAGGCCGTTTTCGCTCTCCTGGAGGCTCGAGAAAAGCCTCCGGAGCCTGGGGAGGGTGAAAATGCCCTTCTCCCCACTGTGGTGCAGGAGGTTGAGTAGGCCACGGCCACCATGGCCATGCCCACCCAGCAACCCAGGCAGAGAACCGGTTGCTAAAATTTTTGAATCCCACCTCTGGATAGAATCAAGATCACATGAAGTGTTAATACTACTTTATAATGCCTTGGTAAGACCACACTTGGAATATTGCATCCAGTTTTGGTTGCCGCAATGTATAAAATATGTTGAGACTCTGGAAAGAGTGCAGAGAGATGATGGTTCCGCTCAAGTGGTGGGCAAGCACGCATAGGTGTGCAGCTCCATTTGTATGAGCGACAGGCATGCACATCACTTGTTCACCCACCACTTCCATGGCTTGGTTCTGAATGGGCCATGGCCTGGAGTTTGGGGATTCCTGCTATAACTGCTGGTCACAATGTAAAAAAGATGTTGAGACTCTAGAAAGAGTGCAGAGAAGAACAACAAAGATGATTAGGGGAATGGAGGCTAAAACATATGAAGAACAGCTGCAAGAACTGGGTACGTCTAGTTTAATGAAGAGAAGGACTAAGGGAGACATGATAACAGTGTTCCAATATCTCAGGGGTTGCCACAAAGAAGAGGGAGTCAAACTATTCTCCAAAGCACCTGAGGGTAGGACAAGAAGCAATGGATGGAAACTAATCAAGGAGAGAAGCAATTTAGAACTAAGGAGAAATTTCCCGACAGTTAGGGCAATTAATCAGTGGAACAACTTGCCTCCAGAAGTTGTGAATGCTCCAACACTGGAAGTTTTAAAGAAGATATTGGATAACTATTTGTCTGAAATGCTATAGGGTTTCCTGCCTAAGCAGGAGGTTGGACTAGAAGACCTCCAAGGTCCCTTCCAACTCTGTTGTTCTGTTCTGTTTTGTTCTGTTCCATTCCGTTCCATTCTGTTCCATTCTGTTCCATTCCATTCTATTCTACTCTATTCTATTCTACTCTACTCTATTCTATTCCAACTATTGTGAATGTGAAAAATGGTCATAAGACACTTTTTTTCAGTGCCACTGTAACTTCAAATGACACTAAATAGTTGTAAGTCAAGGACCACCTATATATACAGTGGATAAATTTTTTTTAAAAAAAGAATCGCAGCTGAGGATGCTATATTTAAAATTATGACTGGTCAGAAATACATCAAAAGGAAGAAAAAAATGGGGAAGGATGTAAGACTCAGGAGCACAACAATACATGAAAAAAAAAGGAGTTGAACATAGTGAGGTTACATCTGAGCTAAAGCGGAGGGGATTGTCGAAGAGAAGAGTTAGGTTCAGACTGAAGTTGAAAAAAGGAATTAGTTCAGAAGAAGCAACACCAAATTGTTCCCAAAGTACTAGTAGGAAAGCTGCCTTTTCAAAGAGGGCTTCACAGAAGAGGTGGGTTTTGAAGTTCAAGGTGTGAAGGTGCCACCTTTTAGACAATCGTGGAGAGAGTTTCAGATATTAGGGACAAGAAAAAAGACCCCACCATTTTCAAAAGCAAAGGAACCAGGAAGTTAAAAAGTACGAACAAAGGGAAAGGTAGAGAAGCAAAGCGCTAGAAAGCTTTTGAAGGTGTAGCGCCTTAACCATCACTCATCCAGAAGGCCACCCAAGGAAAGTAAGGGTCTACTGTAGGAAACGAGAAGCAAAAAACCTAGCAAATCCCGTTCAATCTCATCCTTCCTTTTTATATACTTTTAGTGACTCAGCTCCTCCCAACTCTATTTCTCCACCAGGTTTGCAGTTCATACCACTAATGGGGAACAGTGTGAGAATTCCTGGGCTTACCTGCTACTCTCCAGTCATGGTCCTCCCTTGACACTGGCACAGACACGCGTGCAAAAATCACAACAATGTGCTTACACTGAGAGCTTCTGCACTGGAGACAAATTCCTTGTGTGTCCAATCGCACTTGGACAGTAAAACCTATTCTATTCTATTCTATTCTATTCTATTCTATTCTATTCTATTCTATTCTATTCTATTCTATTCTATTCTATGCTATGCTATGCTATGCTATGCTATGCTATGCTATGCTATGCTATGCTATGCTACGCTACGACATGCCACTCTATTCTGCATTCTATTGTGCATTCTATTCTGCTCTGCTCTGTTCTGTTCCGTGCCGTGCCATGCCGTGCCATGCCGTGCCATGCCATCATGCCATGCCATGCCATCCCACTCCAATTCACTCTATTCTGCATTCTATTCTGTTCTATTGTGCATTCTACTATGCGTTCTGTTCTATTCTATTCTATTCTATTCTATTCTATTCTATTCTATTCTATTTTATTCTATTCTATTCTATTCTATTCTATTCTTCTATTCTACACCACGCCATGCCACGCCACTCTATTCTGCATTCTATTGTGCATTCTATTCTGCTCTGCTCTGCTCTGCTCTGCTCTGTTCTGTTCTGTCCCATTCCGTGTCATTCCACTCTACTCCATTCTGCATTCTATTCGTTCTCTTCTACTGTGAATTCTATTCTATTCTATTCTATTCTATTCTATTCTATTCTATTCTATTCTATTCTATTCTATTCTATTCTATTCTATTCTATCATATTCTATTCTATTCTATTTTCATTCCACTCCACCCCACTCTACTCCACTCTATTCTGCATTCTATTCAGTTCTGTTCTGTTCCATTCTGTCCCGTCTCATCCCACTCCATCCCATCCCATCCCGTCTCATCCCACCCCACCCCACCCCACCCCACCCCATCCTATCCTATCCTATCCTATCCCATTCCATTGCATTCTATTCCATTCCACAAGGATCTTTTTGTGTACATGGTAAGCATCTCTGGAGGCCCTGACTTAATAAAGAGAGAAGGAATTGTCTTATAATAGCCTTTGTCTAAGCAGCTTTCTTCTTTTTCATATTTATTTCAATACAAGGCTTTGGGGGATTCAATTTATCCTCCTTCAGTGACAGGGCTGATGCTATCACTTTATTCAATGAGTATTAATTTAGATTGAGTTGTCAAGGAGCTGGAAATTATGACTATATTTTCCTAATCAAGCTAAATCATTGCTGTTGAGGCCAAAGCAGATATTAAAAAAATATATTTTGCCAAGGACTGATAATGAGCTACAAAGTTGAACATCAAGTAAATCAACTCAGAGTCAATTATCTGTATTAACCAACATGAAGATTTTCAATCCATTTTGCTTTTTTTTTTCCCCCAGTTGATGGACTTCACGCCTGCCGATTCCTCACATATATGACTAAGCCGGTCCTTGTTGCAGAAATATGAAAAAACAGATAAGAGTTTTCTGAGTGGAAGTGAAATGAATTTCACACCTCCAAATTCACATAGGTAGCAATCAAATTGTAGATTGTAAATAAATTGATGCATGACAACATCATCACATCTCGAAAAAGGTCAAAAACCGCTCACATTTAAAGCTACAATTTCACAATTTCATGCAAATCCGAATTTGAGATTTTATATCTAAACAGAGGGATTTTCCTTCGCCAATTAACGTTTGACTTAATTCACTGATGGATTAACTAATGAAAAGTTACATCTGAACACTGAATAAATATAACAGAGTAGCTGTCAGGGCTCCAATGGATGCCCTAATTAAATCATGAATCTCGAGTCAAGCTTCAAAAGAAATCCAGTTATTTATTAGAAGCTTCAGCTCTGACCCTACATAATTTATGCTCCAATTAGGACCCTGTTTTCCCCCTCCTCCCAGGGTGTGTCATCAATCACATTCCAAAGGAGTAATTTCGTGGGTTGTAGAAGTCACTCCCCTCTGGCTGCTTTAGGTAACCCTGGGGTACAACCTTGAGAGATAAGTGTGGAATGTGCATCTGTCTTTGGCTGCTGTGCCATTTAGCCGGTTTCCCATCCCCACTGGCCTATGACAACTCGAGAGCAGGCCAGGGATGCTTTGCGAGTTGACAGTAAAAGAGTTGGAAGGGACCTTGAAGGTTTTCTACTCCAACCCCTTGCTGAAACAGGAAACCCTATACCATTCCAGGCTGTCCAATCTCTTCTTAAAAATTTCCAATGAGGAAACACCTACAACTTCTGAAGGCAAGTCATTCCACTGATTAATTATTCTCACTGTTAGGAAATTTCTCTTTAATTCCAGGTTGCTTCTCTCCATTATTGGTTTCCATCCATAGCTTCTTCTTTTGCCTTCAGGTGCTTTGGAGACCCCCCTTCTTTGTGGCAGCCCCTCAAATATTGAAACACTGATACCATGTCACCTCTAGTCCTTCTTTTCTCTAGACTAGCCATACCCAATTCCTGCAACCGTTCTTCATACAAGGAATTGGGTAAGTCTAGTCTAGTGAAAAGAACTGACATGATAGCAGTCATGTCCTATAAACAATCATTTTTATCCTGTAAATAATCATAATGAAGCTATTTTAATTATTTCAAAAACTCTTTAGATGCTTTTGCTTCCCCTAGTAAAAGTTGGCAAAAGTATCATACTTAATCATTACTTATGCTGTCTTTTTCCTTATGCTACTGTTTTTTTTCCTTTTAAAATGGGATCAATCACACTAAATCCATACAATAATTTCCATATTAATATGTGGGTCTTCAAGGTGTGATGTTTGTGTTGTCTGTCTGTCTGTCTGTCTGTCTGTCTGTCTGTCTGTCTCTGTTTGTCACTGTGTTAAGTGTTTGCCAGCTGAGCTTCCATCCTAAGATTTACGGTAGCCTGGCCGAGAACCTTATCATGTCTCTGTAGTAACAGAGATAAAACTGGTCTTGTGAGATATTGGACTACTGCACATGTCTACATTCTTTCTTTTCTAACTTCCTGTACTTTTTTTTGTCTGTCTGTGTGATAAGACTGCCGGTAAGATGTAGTTAGCAAGTTGTAGTTAGCTAGTTTTTTACTTTTATAATAAAATGTTTCTTAGAATACTTCGGGTTTTCTTTCTTTGAGAGTATACACCATGGAAAACAAGATCCATTCACCTCTAATTAATTACAGTTTCCCCAAGGTGCGGGACGAGGCTGATTCACGCTTTGACACTGTCTCTCTCTGTCTCTGTCTCTGCCTCTATCTCTCTCTATCGCTCTGTCGCTCTGTCTGTCTGTCTGTCTGTCTGTCTGTCTGTCTCTCTTTAAATCTTTCAATCCATCTTCCTTTTTGCTCCAGAAGGTAGGGAAAGATAGGAATTTGTACCAGTGATCCTTCAGACAGTGTTAAATATGAGGATATGAGAAGATATCCCCAGTCGTCTGGTAAGATTCTTCTCAGTGAAAGCAAGATTTTAGGGAGGGAAAAGGATAGATCTTCCCCATCATTTATTATTTTGTAATTGCCTTCTGAATGCACAACAGTTTCTTTCCAATACGTGCATTACAATGCTTAAAAAAAAAATTCTGTAAGGTTTTTTTTTTTTACTTTTTAAAAAACTTCTGTAAGCCCCTCATGTTTGTGAGTGCTCCATCATAATGTTTTCAAAAATAGACAGGACAACCATTTGAGTTGAGATGATAGAAGGCTCCTACCTTGGGCAGGGGGGGTTGGACTAGAAGACTTCTGAGATCCCTTACAGCCCTCTGGTTCTATGTAAATTCCTTTCTGAGACGGATTCCTATATTTTTAGCAGTAACTTTCATAGGAATCAATGATCAATGATCGAACTTGTCTGGCCTACTATCTCCCTGGTATGTATACTTCATCCATGTACATCATAGCAGTATCCGATACCTCCAAACAGCTATACAAAATGTTGCCTCCGCCATCATCAGAATCAATCAGAATAGAGCTGGAAGGGATCTTGGAAGTCTTCTAGTCCACCCCCTTGCTCAAGCAAGAGACCCTTATACCATTTCAGAGAAGTGATTGTCCAGTCTCTTCTTAAAAGCCTCCAGTGATGGAGCACCCACAACTTCTGAAGGCAAGCTGTTCCACTGGTTGATTGTTTTCACTGTTAGGAAGTTTCTCCTTAGTTCTGGGTTGCTTCTCCCCTTGATTAGTTTCCATCCATTGTTTCTTGTTTTGCTTTCTGGTGCTTTGGAAAATAATTTGACTCCTTCTTCTTTGTTGCAGCACCTCAAATACTGGAATACTGCTATCATGTCACCCCAGTCCTTCTTTTTCTTTAGTCTAGCCAAACCCAAATCCTGCAACCATTCTTCATATGTTTTAGCCTCCAGGCCCTTCAATCATCTTAGTTGCTCTTCTCTGCACTTTTTCCAAAGCCTCAACATCTTTTTTGTAATGTGGTGACCAAAACCGAATGCAGTATTCTTGGTGTGGTTTTATAAGGATTTATAAAATGGTACTAATACTTCACATGATTTTGATTCTGTTCATAAGAAAGAAGGTCCTGCAGGTAGAAAACAGTAATGTGGCAAACTGGTAATTGTTGTACAGATGTTTGCACTCAGAAGCAGCCCGATCTTTAAGGGGACAAAAAAAAAATCAAATAGATGAACAAAAACAATTTTTGAAATGATAAAGGTAAAGGTTCCCCTCGCACATATGTGCTAGTTGTTCCCAACTCTAGGGGGCGGTGCTCATCTCAGTTTCAAAGCTGAAGAGCCAGCGCTGTCCAAAGACGTCTCCGTGGTCATGTGGCCAGCATGACTAAACGGCAAAGGCACACAGAACGCTGTTACCTTCCCACCAAGGTGGTCCCTATTTTTCTACTTGCATTTTTTATGTGCTTGCAAACTGCTAGGTTGGCAGAAGCTGGGACAGGTAACGGGAGCTTACTTCGTTACGCGGTATTCGAACTGCTGAACTGCTGACCTTCTGATCAACAAGCTCAGCGTCTTAACTACTGAGCCACCGCGTCCTTTTGAAATGATACCAATGTTAATTGTGCAAAGGAGCTCCACATGGGAGTGTTCTGACCTAGGCTTCCTGAATCATTAAAACACACGAGTAGTCCCAAAAACCTCTTTTATTGCAACAGCTGTGAATTCTGTTCATTCACACAGGAGTCCCAATTAGTTGTAAAGAGTCCTTCAGGAGAAGTCCTTTGGGATAATCACCCACCTTTATCTCCCTTGACACGCTGCCAAAGACCTAATTGGCAAAGCCACACGGAATCCAGAATCCAAACAGAGCTTCAGGCTGTAAGCTGAACAGAAAGAACAAACGTTGCTTCCTGCAAAGGCCCATGTGCCTTTGGTCCTCTTTTAAGTCTTATGGGAAGGGCCAATCATCTCCAAACCCTACTGCCAAGTTATCCCTTTTGTTTTGTAGGAAGTTAGCACCCACCCCTTTCCTAGAAGAATGAAATATTTTAGGAAATATTAAAAAGGCAGAATATTATGTTTCCCTGGTTGAGAAATGGAGAAACATGTTTTAAAGACAAAGTAACTCCCACCTTCCTGCCTCCCCCCCTTTGTTAATGGGCCAGAGGCAGAAACTCAATCTTTGACAATAGGACCCATCTGCAACACAATAGCAGCAGAAATTCACCACATGGCACCTGGGAAGATTACATCAGCCAGCAAGGTTAGCTAAGACCCCCACCCTCTGGGAGTCTGACAACCAATCAGGATACTCTTTCGGGGCCCCAGGAAGTTCAAAGCCCAGAGAGGGCATAAAACCCGGGGACTCGCTGTATCTCGCCCCTTTTTCTGTTCAGGAACTCAAGCCATGTGATCCTGTCCACTATTAAACCATCTTTCCAAGCAGTCTCCATGTTTCCAGTGTCTTTTTCCCCACTTGGAGCTGAACGCAGAATGAGATTTCTTCCAACAGTTTTAACTGTTCTTGCCTTCTAGCAGCTCTGCGCATGCGCACACTGGGAACAGGCTCCCCCTGTTCCTCTGCCTCTCTGATGTCCGACTTTGGAGGCTCCAGAGTCCGCACATAACTCCCAGTTGGCCCTGGCCCCATCTCTGCCTCCGACACAGAGCCCTCGTCTGAGCCTTCCCCAGACTCCAGGACTGGCCCATGTTCCTCCCCAACCTCCTCACTGTCTGACTCTGCTGTCAGCTCCGCAGGCTGCTGGTGGACCACAACAAGAGCTACATACACTAGGATGGGGGAAAGTTGGACTTTACTTCTAGGATCTAAGATAAGAGCAGTATTGCTACTTATAAAATGGACACTGGGGCACATGTAAACATGCTTCCTGGATTTATAACTGAGCAATTGCACCCTTGGGCACATTTCTTTGATTGTGAGTTTATAACATCCAGGTGATTCCCACTGAATAAGTTTCTCAGTTGACGGTAAGAGCGGATCAGCCTAGCTGACTTTTGCTGGAGCTGTGGGAGTCATTTTTCCTGTTCTAAAACTTACCAGCCGTTGGGGCCATATTAAGCGTATCTCTATGATTCCTAATATATTACTGCTTGTACCTGTGGAGTAATAGCCAGAAATTTTTGAGGATTTTGAGAACCTAGGCACTGTACATCAAACTGAATTAGTGGAATCCAATTTTCCATTTTTTTTTCTTTTTTAAAGAAAATTGCTCCAGAAAGGTTCCAGGAAGGCACTTGAAGAATGAACTGGTCAGATTATTGGATTTAAAAATTGTAGAAATTCACTAAAAGAACACAGGAACCCTTTGAGCGATTCTACTCTTTAGTGACGAATGGGAGGAAAAAAATGGGTCTTTAAAAATACATTCCAAGGAGTGTAACTAATATGTCAAAATTTTCCTTTCCCCATTGGACATTTTTTTTTACTGAAAAACTAGTATAAAATATATATTTTTTACTATTTTAAGTGCCCCTTCTGGGTATTGACAGATCACATTAGACGTGAAAAGTTCTAGGTTATGTATTTTTAACGTACTTTTTGGCAGATTCAGTTTTTGCAGCCTTAATTCTTACCCTCATGTCATTCCATTATGGTTGTAGCATACTGGGGTCGTGTAAGCCCCTTTTGCGACATTTTGATGAGCAAAGTCAATGGGGAAGGCAGATTCGCTTAACAACCATGTTATTAACTTAACAACTGCAGTGATTCACAGCAACGATGGCAAGAAAGGTAATAAAATGGGGCATTGAGAGACTAAAATGTTCAGGAGAGTGATGGGAGAAGGGGGGAAACTGTCCCTGTGTCTACGGAATACAAAATGGCAGAGTTGGAAGGGACCTTGGAGGTCTTCTAGTCCAACCCCCTGCTCAGTCAGGAAAAAATATACCATTTCAGACAAATTGTTGTTCTTAAAAACTTTCAGTGTTGGAGCACTCAGAACTTCTGGAGGCAAGTTGTCCCACTGATTATTTGTTCTAACTGTTCTAATTGTTCTAATTATTTTGGCATGCAGTATCAGTAGCACTTATATACCACCCATAGCACTTTACAGCACTCTCTAGGTCAGTGAGGGCTAACTTTTTTTTCCTCGGGTGCTGAAAGTGTGCACGTGCCCACACCCATAATGCAATGCCCCCCGCGCACCCTGCCCCCATGCGCATGCATGTGTAATACCACCGTGCCCTGTTTTGGGCCTAGCAGGCTTCCCTGAAGCCTCCGGAGGCTGGAAATGGCCCATTTCCAGATTTCTGGTACTTCCAGTAGGCCCGTTTTTTACCCTCCCCAGGCTCCGGAGGCTTTCCTAAAGCATCTGGGAGGGCGAAAACAGCCTCCCCATGCCCTCCGGAGGCCCTCTGGAGGCCCTCCGGAGGCCAGGAATCGCCCATTTCTGAACTTCCGGGACTTCCAGGAGGCCCATTTTTCACCTTCCCCAGGCTCCGAAGATTTTCCTGAAGCCTCCAGGAGGGTGAAAACGGCCTCCCATGGCCCTCTGGCGGTCCTCTGGAGGCCCTCTGGAAGCTGAAAACAGCCCATTTTTGGACTCCCGGGAGGCCCGTTTTTTCGCCCTCCCAGAGCCTCTGCGTGAGCCCTGTACTTACCTGGCATCCAAAACGGGCCAGGTGAAAAATCGGCTGGCCAGTGGGAGGCATGTGGGCATGCACAGTGGACCTGACCTAGGGCAACGACTCGCGTGCCCGCAGAGATGGCTCTGCGTGCCATCTGTGGCACGTGTGCCATAGGTTCGCCATCCTGGCTCTAGGTGGTTTACAGAATCAGCATATTGCCACCTATAATTCTCATTTTACTGACCTCAGAAGGATGGATGACCTGAGTTGGTTAGGATCAAACTCCTCAAAATTTACGCTACCGGTTCTCCAGAACTGGTCAGAACCTGCTGAAACCCTCCTCTGCTATAGTGGCCTACCAAGGGAAGGAATTGAAACAGTTTATGTCCAGGGCGTGTTGCAGCCATTCTTCCATTGCCAAGTTCCATTTTCCTCTCTTATTTGTCTAAGAATGAGAAGCTGGCAAAAATGATAGCCCTGTATTATCTGATAGCTCCCCATCAATGGATTTCTTTCATATGCAAGTGCTGCCTTGATTGTTCTGGGAAAAAAATAAACATGCCAAAATATTTAAGCGCTTCTTGAATAGAAGAGCAATCTTGCACATTTTCCCCCCTAAAAAAAGAGCACTGGATCTTTTTTTTTTTTTAAAGCTGCCTGAGATGAATACCCAACCTCCTCCAAAACACAACAGTTGTACGATTTAATCTTGAACAAATGTAACTACTTTCTCGACAGAAGTAGCCAAGCAGCTAAGCTACAAAACCTCATCACAATGATATATGCTGACTTCAGAGGGACTAAATTATTGCATTTGGCTCCATAGCTCACAATACAGGGGTCTCAGAGAACTGGCAAATACCATCTCTGGCTGGCCCCAGAGTGGGGTGGGAATGGAGATTTTGCAATATCCTTCCCCAGGAGGGGGGAGGGAATGGGGATTTTGCAGTATCCTTCCCCTGCCATGCCCACCAAGCCATGCCCACCAAGCTACACTACGCCCACCAAGCCATGCCCACAGAACCAGTAGTAAAAAAAATTGGATTTCACCATAGATAGATAGATAGATAGATAGATAGATAGATAGATAGATAGATGATAGATAGATAGATAGATAGATGGAAAACCTGAATGATATTAGTGGGGAGAAAAACTTCAATGTATCATATTTTTGTTCTGCATTTGAAGCCTCTTCTAAAACAGAATCTGTTTTTTTGTGGAGTTGCAGGCCAATTTTGGAAGGATCAAAACTGGTTTGTGATCTGGGGATCTTGTCTTCCTTGGAACTAGTCTTGAGAGGGGCATGTGGACTCACAAAGATGTATCATTGCTCCAACACACACACACACACACACACAACCAAAGCCCTTACAGAGATCCATCTTTGCACCCTTAAGATTGCAGTGGCTGAGGCTCATACGGGTACTCCTTGACTTATGATCACGACTGAGCCCAACTTTTCTGTTGCTAAATGAGACCTTTGTTAAGTGAGTTTTGTCCCATTTTTTGCCCTTTCTTGCCACAGTGGTTAAGTGAATCACAGCAGAAAGAGAAGAATAAGAGGGAGGGAGGGAGGGAGGGAGGGAGGGAGGGAAGGAAGGAAGGAAGGAAGGAAGGAAGGAAGGAAGGAAGGAAGGAAGGAAGGAAGGAAGGAAGGAAGGAAGGAAGGAAGGAAGGAAGGAAGGAAGAGATAGCACAACATTCAAACTAAAATTTCTGAAAAGATAGGGAAAGTCCATACTTACTTATTTACCAGTGTGTTCAATTTATGTTTTTGGCATTTAATTTGCATTTGTTAATTTCAAACATAATGATCACATAATTGCTGCTTAAAAATATTTATTCCATCTTCTTTATTTTCCCTTACACAAAATCTGCTGTTTTCATTTCACTTTGCCGAGAGATGCTTAAATACGTTTGTCACTCAAGTTACCACCGAATTCCACATGAATGCCAGGAATCACCTTAGGCTGACATCATAAAGACTATTCCTTGTCAGTTATCCCACTCTAGGATGTGATTTAGTTACCCCACTTCTGAATCAGATTCAACTTCCCATTCTGCCAATCCATGTCTGTTAATAGTAACAGAGTTGGAAGGGACCTTGGAGGTCTTTTAGTCCAACTCCCTGCTCAAGCAGGAGACTATTCCAGAAAAGTGGATGTCCAATCTTTCCTTAAATCTTTCCAGTGATGAAAGCACCTACAACTTCTGAAGGCAAGCCCTTCTACTGTTGTACTGTTGTATTGTACTGTTGTAGTGTATGTCAATGTACTGATTACGTTGTGGTGGCACAGTGGTTAGAATGCAGTATTGTAGACTAATTCTTCTGACTGCCGATTGCCAGAAGTTTGGCAGTTCAGTTCTCACTGGCTCAAGATTGACTTTAGCCTTCCATCTTTCCGAGGTTGGTAAAATGAGGACCCAGATTGTTGGGGGCAATTATGCTGACTCTGTAAACCACTTAGAGAGGGCCATAAAGCACTGTGAAGCTGTGTATAAGTCTTAGGGCTATTGCTGCGTTGGGTGCATTCAATGCACGTTGACTCGAATTGCCAAGGCGCACAGCTAGACGGCAAAATGCTTTCTGCCAGTCTAAAAGCTGCAAGGAACTTCCCCAGCAGTGATTGCCTTGCCCTTATTGACAAATCTTTACTCTGCTTCAGTGATGATGTCAGCAGGTGGTAGGCCTTAGTGGTTTCTTTGCGTGATAAATGAAGGCACTCGATTGATGGATTCCCGCGGCCTCTTCTCACCTCCTACTGAGCGTTGCCTGCTGTCACTCCTTAATATGTAGTGCAATGAGTATCAGTGAACATTGCAACTTTCCAGCTATTGCAGAATGACATTTGTCAAGATGCCTGACTAAGAAATCAGGTGTGCAGGTATTCTTCTCTGTTAATCGGGCTATTTCTGAGAATTCTGAGTTGCGGTAGCTCAGCGGTTAGAGTGCAGGACTGCAGGTTACTTCTGCTGATCACCTGCTGCCAGCAGTTTGACAGATTGAATCTCACCAGGCTCAAGGTTGTCTCAGCCTTCCATCCTTCTGAGGTGGGTAAAATGAAGAGCCAGATTGTTGGGGGCAAGAGGCTGACTCTGTAAACCGCTTAGAGAGGGCTGTAAACAGTGGTGGGATGCTGCCAGTTTAACAACTAGTTTGGTGATTGCACGCGTGCGCTCTTTGTGTGCATGTGCACCAAAGGCACTTGCGCGCAGTGCTGAAAATGGAGCATTTAGAAGCCCAGCTGCTTACCTTCCAAGTCAGCAATGGTAAGTAGAACAGCGAGGGGCAGGGAAATCAGCTGTACTGCACGATTGATATGAGCTACAAAGCAGGAAATAAAGGACAGGAAAGGCGGGTGGCGGGTGGGCGGGCTAATTGATCATCGGAGCTACCAGTTCACCCGAACTGGTCTGAACCAGCTGAATACGATCTCTGGCTGTAAAGCACTATGAAGTGGTATATAAGTCTAAGTGCTATTGCTATTGGTCTAATCTAGTGCTTTTCTGAGAGAATTAAATCCAAAAATAGTCCAGAAATAGCCCAGGAAAGGATCTTTATTGAGTCCACAACTGCCATATAATGGAGAAAGATGAACTTTTAGATGAAATAGAAAAAAAATCATGATATTTCACTTTAACAGAACTAAGAATGAACAATACTGTACATTTGTGAATGGATTCCAGAGTTATATTTGAGAGTATTATTTGGTTCAGTTAAGCATCAGCCTCTTAACTCACTAACTCATGTGAGCCTCAAAGAAAAGAATGGAGTCACCCATCGTGGATAATGTCTCAAAGTTGCTTTTTCCAAAAGGCAACTGGACTTCCTTGGCTTGTTTTTCTTTTCTTTGAAAACATTTTGCCTTTTATCCAAGAAGCTTCATCAGTTCATCCATCATCATTCCATCAGTGAACTGGAGAAGCTTCTTGGATGACAAGCGAAACGCCTTCAAAGAAAAACAAGACAGTCCAGTTGCCTCTTGAAAAAGCACCTTTAGGACAATCATGACCTGGATGACTGAGAATCCCCATAGTTATTTTGAATAATTTCCTTATCTAGAATCCATAATTTTATTTTTTTCCAGTTCATATATATTTTCAAAGGAAAAAAACAAGAAATCCCAGTTATCATTTGGAAAAAGCACCTTTGGGACAACCATGACCTTGATGATTGAGGATCTCCATAGGCGTCATGGATAAACTGAAACCATCTCCTTATCATGTCTCCAAACCATATGAAATGTTGACATAGCACCTTATAGCCTTTGGATAATTTGTAGGTCTGATTGCAATTGCTACTTTTTTTTTTCTTCTGAAGCAAAATTTGGAATTGCACAATTAAGAGCCAAAGCATTAAGGATCTGAGCAAGATACCCTGATAAATTGATCCAATTTAGTTTAATGAAGTCTAGTTTAATGAAAAGAAGGACTAGGGGTGACATGATAGCAGATACTTCCAATATCTAAGGGGTTGCCACAAAGAAGAGCAGGTGAACCAGAGGTGGGTTTCAGCAGGTTCTGACCACTTCTGCAGAACCGGTAGCGGAAATTTTGAGTACTTCGGAGAACCAGTAAATACCACCTCTGATTGGCCCCACCCCCATCTATTCTCTGCCTCCCGAGTCCCAGCTGATTGGGAGGAAATGGGGATTTTGCAGTAACCTTCCCCTGATTGGGATGGGAATGGAGATTTTACAATATGCTTCCCCTGCCACGCACACCAAGCCACACCCACAGAACCAGTAGTAAAAAAAAATTGAAACCCACCACTGGTGCGATCCAATTCTCTAAAGCACCTGAAGGCAGGACAAGAAGCAACGGATGGAAACTAATCAAGGACAGAAGCAACCTAGAAGTAAGAAGAAATCTCTTGACAGTTAAAACAATTAATCAGTGGAACAACTTGCCTCCAGAAGTTGTGAATGCTCCAACACTGGATGCTTTTAAGAAAAGATTAGACAACCAGGTATAGAGTTTCTGCCTAGGAGAAGTTGGACTGGAAGACCTCCAAAGTCCTTTCCAACTCTGTCATTCTGTTAAATGATGTAACCCAAAAGAGGTAGGGTTTGGAATTATTTGAGCTGACTGAACAGCAACGGATGGAAATCCAGCTTCATCAGAGAGAAGGAAGATCAGATGGGCTGGTGAAGGATAGAGTTGTGAGACAGAAGTCTCTGGCTAGAAAAGGCGTGATACTTTCATGGTTAGAGAGGAAGTTGAAAAGCCTGATGCTTTCTCCGATAATACCTAGCTGTCATTTGAATTAGACCTCAACTCTTTTTGAGCTAGTCTTACCTTCACAGTGGGATCTGCTTCCTATCAAAATCCTCCCTGACAATTCTTTCTACCTTCCTCAGTCAAAAGACAGTTTTCTGTACCAGGAAGTTCCCTAGAGAGAGACAATTCAGCAGCTGAGAACAGAGCCTCTGCAAAATCTCTTAGTTGGGAAAGGAAGCCCAGAGAATCATTTCCTGCAGAGAATCTCGCAATTTTCAGCTCCGAAACCCCATGATCCACGACATTTCCAGCAAAGGGGAAGCCTTCTGAATTTCTCCTGGATGGCAGGCCACCCCTTCCATTGCTCTGCTAAACAAATAATTCCCTCAACACTGTCAAACTATTCACATTAGGCTGCATTGCTATTGCTATTGGTCTTCTTATCGTTCCTGTCGCCCATCTCCTCCCACTTGTGACTGCATGACTGTAACTTGGTTGCTTGTATTCTTGCGATTTATATTGATATTGATTGTTTCCTAGTATGATTTGATTGCTAATTGTATCGTATGACTGTCACTGGGTGTTGTGCCTTGTGATTCTTGATGAGTGTATCTTCTCTTTTTATGTACACTGAGAGCATATGCACCAAAGACAAATTCCTTGTGTGTCCAATCACACTTGGCCAATAAAGAATTCTATTCTATTCTATTCTATTCTATTCTATTCTATTCTATTCTGTTCTGTTCTCTTCTCTTCTCTTCTCTTCTCTTCTCTTCTCTTCTCTTCTCTTCTCTTCTCTTCTATTCTATTCTATTCTATTCTATTCTATTCTATTCTATTCTATTCTATTCTATTCTCTGCTCCCCAAGCATAAATTTTGCTTTTCAGAAACAAAAAATGGGAATTGGCATAGCAATTTCCAGCATAAACATTTTGCATATGCTTGCTTTTACTTGCTTGCTCCCTGCGTTCTCGAAAACATGTTTCCATTTTTTTTGGCCTGCAAACACAGGAATCTCCACTAACTTAACCTTCCCTAATCTGCCAACTGTCCAAAATATTAGGATGAGTCAATGACTGAAAGGAAGGAGGCCCCAATTGGGGGTGTTAAGTGACAATCCAGCTGCATAGGTGGGAGGAAGTGTATGAGATCACTTAGGCCTATATCAGGCTCTCCCAGGGGAAAGTAGGGTGGTGAGATTCATGTCAATTGGTGAATAGTAGTACAATAGCCTTTAGACCTATGTACCGCTTCACAGTGCATTACAGCCCTCTCTAAGTGGTTTACAGAGTTGACCTATTGCCCCCAACAATCTGGCTCCTCATTTGACCCACCTCGGAAGGATGGAAGGCGGAGTCAACCTTGAGCCCAGTCAGGATCGAACTTCTGGCAGTGGGCAGAATTAGCCTTCAATACTGTGTTCTAACCACTGTGCCACTACAGCTCTTTATAAATAAATAAATAAAACGAATCTAAAGGACAGCTTTCTGAAATAAAGGGCCAGCGTTTACAAGAAATGAAACAGGGTCACTATATAGCAATAGCCAATAGCACTTCGATTTATATACCGCTTCATGGTGCTTTATAGTCCTCTCTAAGCGGTTTACAGAGTCAGCCTGTTGCCCCCAACAATCTGGGTCCTCATTTTACCCACCTCGGAAGGATGGAAGGCGGAGTCAACCTTGAGCCAGTCAGGATCGAACTGCTGGAGTGAGCAGTGAGTTAGCCTGCAATCCTTCATTCTAACCACTGCACCTGACCATAAGTTCCAGAATATCAGGTTCCAATAAAGGAGAATATTTGTAGTTCAGGGTTGAAATCAGGAGTCCTTGGTGCTCTCCGAGGCTGAATGTTTTCTTGCAGATGTTTCATCAGTGCACTGATAATATTACCTAATTTGGGTAATGAAACATCTACAAGAAAACAACCAAGCTCAGAGAACACCAAAGATCCCACAAATCAGATTCACACAAGAGTATCCCTGGAAGTGCAAGATGGCAATTGCACTTATAAAGGTGCTTTATTTACTTAGCGGAGCCAGTCATCCAGTGGTGGGATTCTACCGGTTCTCCCCAGTTTGGGCGAACTGGTAGCGGCAGTGGTGGGAGGCTCCGCCTACGCACTCAGACATCATCACGGACACTCTGTGCATGCACAGAAGGCTCACGTGCAGAGGTGGCGCAAGCGGTCCCATTGGTGAACCGGTAGCGAGGGTAAGTGAATACCACTACTTTTTTATTTTATTTTATTTCGAATTTATATACCGCACCTTCTCCCAAGGGACTCAGGGCGGTGTACAGCCAGATAAAAACATACAATACAAACATTAAAAATAATTAAAAGAATGTATATTAATTTGGCCCCAGTTTAAAATGACAAACCAATTAAAAATATTTAAAAATATGTTAAGCCAGCCCGGCTTGCTGAAAAAAGGAAGTTTTAAGGGCACGGTGGAAGGCACCGAGGTCTTGGATTCTCCTTATCTCTAGGGGCAGCTGGTTCCATAGGGTAGGTGCCCCCACAGAGAAGGCCCTCCCCCTGGGGGTCACCAGCCTACATTGTTTGGCTGATGGCACCCCAAGGAGGGCCTCTCTGTGGGAGCGCACGGGTCGATGGGAGGTTGTCGGTAGCATCAGGTGGTCTCGAAGATAACTAGGTCCTATGCCATGGAGCGCTTTAAAGGTGGTAACCAACACCTTGAAGCGCACTTGGAAGACCACTGGGAGCCAGTGCAGCTGGCACAGGAGCGGTGTTATATGGGAGCGCCATGCAGCTCCCGTAATTACCCGCACGGCCACATTCTGGACCAGTTGGAGCCTCCGGGTGCTCTTCAAGGGGAGCCCCATGTAGAGAGCGTTGCAGTAGTCCAGGCGAGAGGTGACAAGGACATGAGTGACGGTACACTTGCAATCATCTTGCAGATTTTGAACCTCATCCCCAGTTCTGCTTCCCAGGAATTCTGTAAACTGTTTTTTAACGTCCCATATCCGGCACTTGCCAGATTGGAAAAAAAAAAACAACAAGAAGAATGCAAGGATATCTATATATTCTCCTAAAGCTGCCGTGCTTTAAAGCGAGGTAACAAATTAGCTCCTCTAATAACTATTTGCTTTGCACCTGGAAATCCCATCGTTTGACTTTCTGACACTGAATTTACATCTTATGCCAGCAATCGACCAGCCAGCCTTACCCTAAATTACGACGCTCTTTCAAGAAGGACTTGGAACCAGCCTTAGAAGACCACTTTAAAGCCTGGCTGAATGGACGCGGCAGTGTTGCAGTGTTGGTTTCTAATTTTCAACCTCCTTTCCTCCTTATTATTTTCTTTGTGTTAGCTGAAAAGAAACGGAGACACTTCAGGATCCCTAAAGCCGTAAATAAAGGCCCAGGCAATGCATCCGTGGAGGGGAAAAACACATTTTGACCACAAAATCATTTTTTTTAAAAAAGATGTTTTTTAACTTGACCACACTTGTAGGTAGGTTATATGTTTTTTAAAAAGTTTGTTTTTAATTTCTCATAAACATACTTAAATGTACAGTCTCTTATCCATTATTAATCATACATAATATGTTTTAACTTCCATATTCATACTTCATACTATAAAAATTAGGATATACTCAGGATTGCTCTTCTATCATTCCATCTCCCTTATTTTACAGCAATCCTTCCTCTCCTTCTTCTCTCTTTCCCTTTCCTTCCCTTCTTCTATCCTTTTATACTTTCTTCTTTCCTCCTCTCCTTTCCCTTCTCTCCTTCCCCTTCCTTTCCCTCACTCCTCCCTTCTTCCTCCCTTTCTAACCCTCTCTCCTACTCTTATTTCCCCTCCTTCCCTCCCTCTCCTTTTCCCTTTCTTCCATCCCTCTCTCACCTTTCCAGGTGGCCCACAGATGCCACAGGCGCTCTCCCCATTACTTTTCTCTCTATTTACCAATGACCATCTCATGGGCTCCCTCTGTTAAAAGTATTGAAGTTTGCAGATGATTCAGCAATCATTGGTCTCATTCGAAATGGACACTTAACGTTAGAACTGTCAATAAAAAGGCGCAACAAAGATTGTTCTTCCTGCGCCAACTCAGAAAGTTCAGACTGCCCAAGGAACTGTTGTTACAGTTCTACAGAGGAATTATTGAGTCTGTCATCTGCACTTCTATAGCTGTCTGGTTTGGTACAGCAACTAAACAGAACAGGTAAAGACTTCAACAGAACCACACTTGGCCAATAATTCTGTTCTGTTCTGTTCTGTTCTGTTCTGTTCTGTTCTGTTTATTTATTTATTTATTTATTTATTTATTTATTTATTTATTTGTTTGTTTGTTTGTTTGTTTGTTTAGTCTTATACATCAAACAAACATTAAATCTATAGTGGTCTACATCACAGTGTGAGAAGGAAGTAAAATTGTCCCATTACATATATAGGATAGCCAAGAAAAATCTATTACGTATACCAAGTGACATGTTTATCATAGAATATTCTGTTCTGTTCTGTTCCGTTCCGTTCCGTTCCATTCCATTCTATTCCATTCCATTCTCCATTCCATTCCATTCTGTCCCGTCCCATCCCATCCCATTCTGCATTCCATTCCATTCCATACCATTCCATTCCACATTCCACTCCACTCCACTCCATTCTGCATTTCATTCCATTCCATTCTATTCTATTACCCTCCACACTACTCTCTTCTCTTCTCTTCTCTTCTCTTCTCTTCTCTTCTCTTCTCTTCTCTTCTCTTCTCTTCTCTTCTCTTCTCTTCCCTTCCCTTCCATTTCACATTCCACATTCCACATTCCACATTCCACATTCCACTCCACTCCACTCCATTCTGCATTCCATTCTAAAATGTGCTTTCAAAGCGTTTAGTATCCTGCACTGGCTTTCCTTGAGCAAACACCAGATTTGATTGAGCAGAAAAGCTTCCAGTGTGCAACCTGGGAGGCCTTACCTGCTCCTTCTTCCCTTCCTGCCTCGTTCTCTTTTTTTACTCAAGGACTTGACTTCCAAACTCCCAACCAGTCCTTTGCCCAGAGGTCCCAAGAGGGGAGGCAGGAAAATCAAGTTTTTTCTCTATCAGCCTAGGCGCTTTTTCTTCCATCTCTGATTGATCCATCAAGCAGCCAAAGACACTTAGAGGAGGTGGGGTGAGGAGGAGGAGAAGACATCCACTCTCAATTTTATTTCCCTGCTGTTTATTGTTATAAAATCAACGGCATCCAACAGAGCTGGATGGGTGGGGGAACTATCTGTATTGATCCATCTGTTTCCCATTCTGTGGCTGAGGTTGTTTGTTTTTGTAGGAACACTTTCATCTTTCATTGAAGCACGGATCCCACTTTTGAACGTTGACATCACCAGATGGAAACCTTTTAGATCAAGATATTTCATTTTTCTTTTTCTTTTCTTTTCTTTTTTTAAAAAAGATCCATCTGGGACTGGGCGAAACTTCAGCAACGGTCAACATTTAGTCCCAATTTCATATACCTATCTTCTAAAAATGGCATGGCTAGGTGTCTTTTGTTGTGTTATTTTGTAGGAAGCATAAGTATGCCTGCACAAGACCTTGTGCCCATGGATATAGATTCTCTCTCTCTCTCCTCTCTCTCTCCTCTCTCTAGCTTCTCTCTCTCTCTCTCTCTCTCTCTCTCTCTCTCTCTCTCTCTCTCTCCTCTCTCTCACTCACTCCCTGTCTGTCTATATCTATCTGTCTGTCTCTCTCTCCTCTCTCTTTTTCTCCCTCCCTCCCTCCCTCTCTTTCTCTCTCTCTCCCTCCCCCCTCTCTCTCATCTCTCACCTCTCTCTCACACTCCCTGTCTGTCTATAGCTATCTGTCTGTCTGTCCATCTGTATCTCTCTCCTCTCTCTAGTTATCTCTCTCTCTCTTCTCTCTCTCCTCTCTCCTCTCCCTCCCTCCCTTCCTGTCTGTCTATATCTATCTGTTTGTCTCTCTCTCTCTCGTCTCTCTTTCTCTCTCCCTCCCTCCCTCTTTCTCTCTCTCTCTCCCTCTCCCTCTCCCTCTCTCTCTCTCTCATCTCTCATCTCTCTCTCACTTCCTGTCTGTCTATAGCTATCTGTCTGTCTGTCTGTATCTCTTTCTCCTCTCTCTAGCTTCTCTCTCTCTCTCTCTCTCTCTCTCCTCTCTCTCACTCACTCCCTGTCTGTCTATAGCTATCTGTCTGTCTGTCTCTCCCTCCTCTCTCTTTCTCTCCCTCCCTCTCTCTCTTTCTCTCTCTCCCTCCCTCCCTCCTTCTCATCTCTCATCTCTTTCTCTCACTCCCTCTGTCTATAGCTATCTGTCTGTCTGGCCATCTGTTTATCTCTCCCTTCCTCTCTCTCTTTCTTTCCCTCATTCCCCCCTTTCTCTCTCTCTTCCACCCTCCCTCTCTCTCTCTCTCATCTCTCTCACTGTCTGTCTTTATCTGTCTGTTTGTCTGTCTGTATCTCTCTCTCTCTCTCCCTCCCTCCCTCCCTCCCTCTCTCTCAGTCTGCCTTTCATTCTGCCTATCCTGATTTTATTACATCCTAAAATGTCTCCCGTGATAGATTTCTATCCTTTCTGGATGGATATTCCTGGCACTTTCTAACTGAGGCCAATATTTCAAATAATTGAAAAGACATCCAATAATAGAATCTTCAGTGGGCTGGAAAACGGCCATCTCCCGTTGAACTTGCCTCACTAAAAATGAGGGAATCTTTTAAAAAATTGCTAGTTGTCTGCTCTCTTTCCTCTTCAGCCTGCTGTGATTCAGTCAGGTAGGTTGGTAGGCACCCATGAAACATAGCCAGCTCAATAGTGAAATCTGCATTTTCACCCACTGAGACCAACAGAGGATGTTTTCGTTAGTCTTTTTTTTTTTTTTTGAAACTTGGATGCCAAATACAGAGAGTCCTTGACTTACGACCCCACGAGGAAAGTGTGATCGGAGCTGCCGTCTCTCTATAAATACTGGTGGGGAGGTGTGGGGTGCTGGCTTTGTTGCTGTGAGTGGGTTGGTTGCCTGTGTTGTTGCATCTTGATTAGTTGATGGAGTTGATGTTTGCAGATTAGTTGGCTGTTTCATAGCATCCTGTGTGGGTGAGGTCCTTGATGTGTGCCCACATTAGGTTTTGTTTTTTAATGACCTGGGTAATGGGCTGTGTGTTAACATCCTGAGTTCTAGTGTTGTGATATCCTGAGTTTTCTGATGTAATATCCTGAGCAGATGGCTGTGATGCCACATCCCGGGCTTTGGTTTGGCTCTGAGTTTGAGGTCTTGCCATGTGTTCATGGCATGTATCAGTTTGCTTTGTGTGGGGAACCTCACCCCCACAGGATGCTACGAAACAGCCGGCTAATCTCCAAACATCAACTCCATCAACTAATCAAGATGCAACAACACAGGCAACCAACCCGCTCAAAGCAACAAAGCCAGCACCCACACCTCCCCACCAGTATTTATAGAGAGATGGCAGCTCCGATCACGCTTTCCTTGCACAAGCACGAAGCCAAAGACACCAGCCTGAAGATGACGAGTGGGACCTCGTCAAAACATCGCCGAGATACTCTCAATCTTACATGGGAAAAGACCCGAATACACCAAAACTTGCCCAGATAGATAGATAGATAGATAGATAGATAGATAGATAGATAGGTAGATAGATAGTAACTTGTATAAGGCAAGTGACATCTTTCTTGAGAAAACCAATGAATACCTAAAGGAACAAAATTTACAGAAGACAGAGACAGATTATGAATGGATTTATGACTATAAGGAAAATTTCTGAAGCTATAAAGAAGATTAAACCAGGAAAGTTGCCAGGACCAGATAGATTATCAGGTTTTTATTACAAATGTTTTAAGGGTGAACTTTTGCAACATTTATAAAATCCAGTGAACTCAACCTTACAGGAAGGAAAGAGGCCAGAAAGTTGGAAAGCAGCCAAAATAGCACTAATACTTTTTAAAAAGGACCAAATTTCACTTTAATATGAAACTCCCATATAGGCTGACATTGTTACTGAATAATGACTAAATGTTGCTTGCAATTATGTCTAACAGACCGAAAATAATTTTGTAAGAATGTATTGGTGAAGATCAGTGCTGGTTTCTACAGAAAAGACAGCTAAAAGGCAATGTTAGAAATGTATTAGACATTGTGGAATATTTGGAGCAAAATAATGAAAACCAAGCCACATCGATTTTCTTAGAGGTGGAAAAAGCCTTTGACAATTTGGCTCTATGCTGTCCTATTTAGGCACGGGCACATGCGCAGAAGACTCATGCGTGAGCAAATCACATGCACGGAAGGCCGGGCACATGTGTGAAAGATGCATGTGTCAGCATTCTAATGCTGCCATAAAGAGGAGAAGACGAGGCTTGACTTTTCACCTACTTATTTTCTCTGTAGATAATATCCCCTAGGAGATGGGGGGGGACATTCCTGTGGGTTGAAGTCAGGAGCTGGGGAGACTAACTTGGAAGATGGCCAATGAGACACTGAGAATTGGGGAACGGAAAGGGAAGGGTTTGGGGTCAGAGGGTTAGTATCGGCTACGACGAAGTTGGGGCCAGATTGCTATACTCAATAAATGGAAGATTTCAGCAAAGATTAATTGTTTGGGAATGCAATTTATTTGAGATGACATCGGAACCTGACAGCATGTGTGCGAAGCAAGCAGGTGCATGGGGGGCAAACAGGCTGTAACAGAATATGAAACCCACTGCTGAAGAAGCAGAACTAAGGATGAACAATACTGTACATTTGTGCATGGACTCCAGAGATATTTGAGAGTATTATTTGGTTCAGTTAAGCATCAACCTCTTAACTCACTAACTCATGTGAGTCTCAAAGAAAGAAATAAAGTCACCATTGTGGATAATGGCCTAAAGTTGCCTTTTCAAAAATGCAACTGGACTTTCTTGGGGTTTTTTTTTTTCCTTTGAAAACATTTTGCCTCTCATCCCAAGAAGCTTCTTCAGTTCATTCATCATCATTCCATTCGTGAACTGGAGAAGCTTTTTGGGATGAGAAGCGAAACATTTTCAAAGGAAGCCCCAAAGCTGCTTTTTCGAGAGGCAATTGGACTTCCTGGTTTTTTCCTTGCGAGACGTTTCACTTCTCATCCAAGAAGCTTTTTCAGTTCATCCATCATAATTCCATCAGTGAATTGGAGAAGCTTCTTGAATGAGAAGCGAAACGTTTTCAAAGAAAACCCAGAAAGTCCAGTTGCCTCTTGAAAAAGCATCTTTGGGACAACCATGACCTGGATGATTGAGAATCTCCATAGACATCATCATCATCATCATCATCATCATCATCATCATCATCATCATCATCATCCATCATCCATCAACCATCATCCATTATCCATCATCATCTCCTATGGATGCGCCTGCTGCATCTGAGCCAAACACTGCATGCATTTAACCCAACCTGCAAGCTTCTTTCCGAAATCTCTTCAACTTTCCCAAGTCCAATATCACACATGTGGGAACTAGGTTGAAATATGTTAATTGCTTTATTCATCACATCATTAAAGTTACAGGTGCTGCCTTAGCAGCTTTCAGGGTTATACATCATTAATATTTTTTTTTAAAAAAAGGTTTCGGTTAGCGGGATGTAAGATGCACTTTCTAAATAACTCTAAATAACAATGATTTAGGGCTGATTTTGGCAACAGATTGCTACAGTTGTGGCAGTACCCCTGGCACTTGCTTAAGTCATAGAGCTTGTGATGGAATTAATGAGGTCGGCCTCCGCAGCAAAATGCTGAACATGTTGGCTGCTTACTTCCCTCTTTGTCGGTGCCTCAGCCCTTGCCTTTCAGAGCTGGCTGGTCTTCAATCTTTGGACTGATCCTAAATCAGATAATGAGGAACATCTTGGGTGCATAATGGAAGAGATTGCTAGCCGTGGAGAAGGAAAGGAGGCTTATTATTCCATCATGCTCAAAGAAAAACAAAATCATTGGACCATCAGGGTCATTAAGGATCCTGAGGTTGTCATGGAAACAACCTTTGGGGCATTGATGGCTATAAATGAACGAGCAACTGCATTGTGTGCCTGCGTATAAGGGAGGAAGAGTTTGGTTGGTGTCTCCTTTTTTTAAAAAAAGAAGAAGTCATCAGAGGGGTAGAATTTAATGGGCTTTTGATGTAAGTCCTATTTTTAGAGGGAAGGTCCAGAGTTGAGGCCAGCTAAAGCAGCCGTGTCAACAAACTATAAATATAAGTTTCCCCTGATGCTAAGTCACTGTTTAGGAGTTTTCACACATGCTCACACAACAGACACATTCCTAGACACAGCACATTAAGGCTGTACACCCCCACATGGTCTTCAGTTTGGATGAGATGCTTGGGAACATTTTAAAGCAGCCCCATCTTTTTCAAAGATTTCCAATGAACTCTTCAATGATTTGAGGCCCACTTCTGCAAGTATGTTGCTTTGTTTGTTTGTTTGTGACATTTATATGGTTGTTCATCTATCAAAGAAGAAGAAGAAGAAGAAGAAGAAGAAGAAGAAGAAGAAGAAGAAGAAGAAGAAGAAGAAGGAGGAGGAGGAGGAGGAGGAGGAGGAGGAGGAGGAGGAGGAGGAGGAGGAGGAGGAGGAGAAGAAGAAGAAGAAGAAGAAGAAGAAGAAGAAGAAGAAGAAGAAGAAGAAGAAGAAGAAGAAGAAGAAGAAGAAGAAGAAGAAGAAGAAGAAGAAGAAGAAGAAGAAGAAGCTGCAGCAGCTTGGTCTGGTGGTGAAAGCACTTGGCTAGAAAGTAAGACACAGTGAGTTCTAGTCCAGCCTTAGCCATGAAAGCTGAATGGGTGATTTGGAGCCAATTTTCCAGGAGATGGTGAGTTCTAGTTCCATTTTAGGCATGGAAGTTGGTTCATGACTTTGGGCCAATCATCTGAGATGGTGAGATTTAATCCTGCCTTAGGCATGTACCCTGTTTCCCCAAAAATAAGACATCCCTTGATAATAAGCCTAATCGGACTTTTGAGTGCATGTACTAAAATAAGCCCCCTCTGAAAATAAGCCCTCCCCAAAAATATTTAAACACATGTGCAGTCGGTCCCCGCCATTTCCTCTGGTTTCCTCCATGCGTCCCAAAATAATAAGATGTCCCCGAAAATAAGGCCAAGCGCTTATTTTGGGGTTCAAAAAAATATAAGACAGGGTCTTATTTTTGGGAAAACATGGTAAGCCAGATTGCCTCCAGAGGAGTAAGAAATACTGAGGTTTAGATAGTTTGGTTGGGAGGAAGAAGATCAAGTCAGCTCCTCCCAACTGCTAGACATTTATTTTAATTTAATTTAATTTATTTATTTTCGTCAAGCATGTATTAGATAACAGATATAAGTATAAACTTGATTATGAATACATGAAATGGTTATGAATAAAAGGGAACATTAGGACAGGAACGTTAGTGCACTTATGCATGCCCCTTAAAGACATCTTAGGAATGGGATGAGGTCAACGGTAGACAGTCTAAGGTTAAAGTTTTGGGGGTTTGGGGAAGAAACCACAGAGTCAGGTAGTGCATTCTAGGCATCGACCATCTGTTGCTGAAGTCGTATTTTCTGAAATCAAGTTTGGAGTGGTTTCCATAAGTTTGTATCTATTGTGTGCTCGTGTATTGTTTTTGTTAAAGCTGAAGTATTCATTGATTCAGGTAGGACATTGTAGCAGATAATGTTGGACCTAAGATGGCAAAGTTCTAAGTTGTCTAAGCCCAAAATTTCAAGTCTGGTGGCATAAAGCATTCTGTTGTGAGCAGAGGAGTGGAGGACTCTTCTCATGAAATATCTCTGGACTCATTCAATTGTATTAATGTCCAATATGCAGTGCAGAGTCCAACTCTGCTTGGGTTTTTCAAGATTAGAGGTCAGTCAACTAATATAGCAGTGTTCCAATATTTGAGGGTCTGCCCCAAAGAAGAGGGGGGGTCAACCTATTATCCAAAGCAAGTCAAGACAAGAAGTAATGGATGGAAACTAATCAAGAAGAGAAGCAATTTAGAATTAAGAAGAAACTTCCTAACAGTGAGAACAATGAATCAATGGAATGATTTGTCTCTGGAAGTTGTGGAGGTTCCATCTCTGGAGGCATTTAAGAAGAGACTGGACAGCCATTTGGCTGGAATGATATAGAGTCTTCTGCTTGGACCGGAAGACCTCCAAGGTTCCTTCCAACTCTGCTATTCTGTTAACTAGTTGGCTCCAATCAGAGGTAGTATTCACTAAAACTGACTACAACCCCCTGAGCAACGCATCTTTAACAGAACAGAGTTGGAAGAGACCTTGGAGGTCTTCTATTCCAGCTTCCTGCTGTAGCAGGAAACCATCCTGATCTAATGGGTTGTCCAGTGTCTTTCTGAAAGCCTCCAGTGATGGAGCACTCATAACGTCTGGAGGCAAACCTTTCCACTGGTTGCTTTCATTGTCAGGAAAATTCTCTCTAGGTCTAGGTCTGCAACCTTAAACACTCAAACAGCCATTTGGACCCATTTCCCACAGAAAAGAAAACACCGGGAGCCACAAAACCCTTCCCGTGCCTGACTATTTCTTGAGCAGCCACAAAACTAGCATATGTAGTTGAATTAAATGTTCTGTTTTCTTCTGAAACTTTTCTTTTCTTGGATTTATCCATGGCTGGCCTACTGGGGGTTGAAAAGTTCAATAAATAGTGTGCCAGTAGGTGTTGCACATTGGCAGTTGTGACGCATATTTTGAGTGACAGGGAGGCGCAACAGACGGGTGAAAGAGCCACATGCGGCTCCAGAGCCGCAGGTTGCTGACCCCTGATCTAGGTTGGTTCTCTCCTTGATTAGTTTCCACCCATGACCCTCAAACTTGCATTCATTAGGGCGAGTTTACTTTAGGATTCAGAGGCTGAACTCCTTCTTGTGAGAAGAGATTGGCAGAAGTCAAATGCATGGGGGAGAACGCATGAAAAATTTGCCTTCTCCAACGTCCACTGTGCTTCTAAAATCTAGGAAGCACAATTTGCCCTCTGGCAGCTGCCATTCTGTTATGAGTAATCAACTGTAACCGAAAAGAAATCCTAATGGGTCATGATGGATTAGCAGCTGTGTTACTCCGGCAAAAATGGCTAGATATTGAATTTGATGTCTCCAGCAAAAGAACAAGGGTCTCTGTGACAAACATGTGTAGATTTTGAAAGATTTTTGTCTCGCCGCATGGTTGTCTTCTAATGTTGCACTCCCTCCCCCATGATTAAAATGGATTAAGATAACAAGAACAAAACTGCCATATCTTGGAAAATATTTAATTGCGGGGCTGAAGAGCAGAGGTCTGGCAAAATGAAATGGGGCTTTACTGAAGCAGCTCTCTGGACACCTGAAGAGTAAGAAGTGGACTGCTCTTTTGGGGAGGGGGTCAAGATGTGTTGAACCACATCCCCATTCATTGTGGCGAAGCGATCTTCAGACTTAAATGCTTCCTCTGGAGAAAGGGTTTTTTAACCTAGAATAGGATTCTAAATTGCACATTTTACAAGTATATTGTTAAAATATAGCCACAATTCCCTTTCACACACTTTGCATCGTATAAAGCAGGGGTGTCAAACTCAAGGCTCAGTGTTGGGTTGTTTTAATCATTTAATGATTTTTAACTTATTCCTATAATATGTAAGCTGCCCAGAATCACCTTGTAGTGGATATACGCAGAATAGAAAATTTAATAAACAAACAAACAAATATATGGCATCATAGTTCAAAAACAAATGTCATGAAAACTGGTGTGTGAACATCTGTCTGCTCTGGATGAGTTCAAATCACCGGGACCTGACAGATTACATTCCAGAGTTCTGAAGGAATTGGCACATGTGATCTCAGAACCATTGAACCGGTGGTCTTCCGGGTGCGCTTCAAGGTTTTGGTTATCACCTTTAAAGCGCTCCATGGCTTAGGACCTAGTTATTTATGGGACCACCTGCTACCACCAATAGCCTCCCACCGGCCGTTACGGTCTCATAGAGAGGGGCTCCTCCAGGTGTCGTCAGCCAAACAATGTCGACTGGCGGCCCCCAGGGGGACAGCCTTCTCTGTGGGGGCACCTACTATCTGGAATGAGCTCCCCCTGGAGATACGGAGGATCCCAGATCTGCGCACCTTCCGTCACGCTCTCAAGACTTTTTTATTCCATCAAGCCGGCCTGGCCTAAATCTTTCCCCTTTAAAATGTAAATTTTAATTTGTTTTTAAAATTATTGGGTGTTTTAAATTTGTCTCGGCAAAATTGTTTAATTCAGTTTTATTCTGTTTTTAAATTTTGTATTTATATGTTTTATTCTGTGGCTGTTCACCACCCTGAGTCCTTCAGGAGTAGGGCGGTATATAAATCCAATAAATGAAATGAATGAAAATGAAATCAACTTTCCTAAATCCCGGAGCACCAGAGTACTGCCAGAGGACTGAGGTGGTTCTCATTTTCAAAAAAAAAAAAAGGGGGGGGGGAGCAAAAAAAAAGACCAATCAGCCTGACATGAATATCTGGGAAGACCCTACAAAAGATAATCAAGCAACAGATCCATAAAGAAGAGGAAGGTCAACCTATTTACTAAAACATCAGAGGGCAAGACAAGAAACAATCAAAGAGAAAACCAACCTAGAACTAAGGAGAAATTTCCTAAGAGTGAGAAAAATTAACCGGTGGACTAACTTGCCTTCAGAAGTTGTGGGTGCTGCATCACTGGAAGCTTTTAAGCAGAGATTGGACAGCCATTTGTCTGGAATGGTATAGGGCTGTGATGGCGAACCTATGGCATGTGTGCCAGAGGTGGCATGCAGAGCCCTCTCTGTAGGCACGTGCGCCGTCACCAGCTGCTCTTCCGGGTTCCATTGCACGCCAGACAGCTGCTCTCTTCTGGGTTCAGCTGGCTGGCATGCCTGCATGAGTGAGATGGAACCCAGAAGAGAACAGATGGCCAATGTGCATGTGTGATGGACCAGCTGTCTGGCGTGCATGCACACAATGGAACCTGGAAGTGCAGCTGCCCACTGCGCGCATGCACACCGACTAGCTGCTCTCTTCCAGGTTCCAGCTCTCCGGCACGTGCACGCACATGCATGCTTCAGTTTCGGCACTTAGTGCCGAAAAGGTTAACTATCACTGATATAGGGTCTCCTGCTTAAGCAGAACATTGGACTAGAAGACCTCTAAAGTCCCATCCAACTCTGTTATTCTGTTAACACTACACCAAAATCATCCTGAACTGTTAAGTAATAATGGGAAAATGAGAAACGTAAATTTTCAAAAAAAGCCTCCAGATTTCTCCACAGAGAAAAGTACAAGATCTTTTCTATTAATTTGAACTCATACCTTCCAGATAAAATTGGTTCCATGGAAAATTCTGGCATCGGCCATTTAACTTTACTCCAAGTCACCATCATAAGATGGACTGTTAATTTTTCAGAATGATAGTTTATACATCCCAAGAGAAAAGTAGGCCGTTTGTGTCAACAATGGGATTAATTTAGAATCTGAACATAAATATTTTGAATATTTAATAATTGTGTCTAATCCACTAAGAACATCTCAAATAATATTGTTTCACAGCTTTCTATCTCTTTAGAGCTAGCAGAATTGTTACACTGTTTGTCAGAAAGGAAGGGAGGGAGGGAGGGAGGGAGGGAGAAAGAGAAAGAGAAAGCGAAAGAGAGAGAAAGGGAGGGAGGGAGGGAGGAAGAAAGGAAGAAAGGAAGGAAGGAAGGAAGGAGATATATATATATATATATATATATATATATATATATATATATATATATATATATATATATATATATATATATATATATATATCAACTGAGGAGATTCATGGGTTTCTTAAATTGGCTAATCACCTGCATTTTAATTGATATGTTAATGATTGCACTGAAATTAATTTACATAACAAAGGCCCCCAAGCTATCATTTTGGTTTGCAAAACAAATTCAAGGCTTTTTATTTTTCAGAGGAACAAAAAAGCAAAGAGGCTAGGACCACTTTATAGAGATAATAAACTTCAGAAAATTTTGATGTTTTTGATGCTCTGTAGGTAGGAATAACAACAACGGATAGGAATACCTAACTGAACTTGGTTGATCTCTGAAGTGAAGTAACATCAAGTGTGGGTCAGTAGTTGGACAGAAGACTTCTAGATTTTCATAGGGTTCTAGATTTAAATGGAAAGTTGAAAAGGAAGGCCGGGACAAACCACTTCTATAACACTGTTTTCCCCTCTCTTGTTCCAACCATTCTTCTTTTATCAATGTTCTTTCTGGTTTGCACATCTTGGTCTCAGTAAGAAGAATAAAGATGTGGGATTAAATCAGTTTAATCTTCATTTTTGATGTGCCTGAATATCTCACTTTGGGGTTCCAGTTGCCATTATATTCTGGGAATATTGAGGAAAGCACAATGAAATTCTTGAAAGGATTAGCTGGAAGGCTGGAAGAAGTTTTCCTTGTGGTTAAATCTGGAACAATCCTTTCCCTTAGGGGATGGTTCCAACTTTACTCTCTCTAGTAATAAGTACAGTATTACACATATGGTGAATCCTAACCCTCAGCAATGGTGGATTGCTACTGGTTCACCCTGGGAGGCTCCGCCCATCCGCCTGGACGTCTCTGCGCATGTGCAGAAGTGTTGCGTGTGAGCGCTTGCCCACGAGCAAAACGGTAATGACGGGATTTGAATCCCAATACTGACCCTCAGGGTTATCCATAATTCACCCTCATTGCTATTATTGATATATTTTACAATGTAAAAAAGATGTTGAGACTCTAGAAAGAATGCAGAGAAGAGCAACAAATGTGATTAGGGGACTGGAGGCTAAAATATATGAAGAATGGTTGCAGGAACTGGATACGTCTAGTTTAATGAAAAGAAGGACTAGGCGAGACATGACAGCAGTGTTCCAATATCTCAAGGGCTGCCACAAAGAAGAGGGAGTCAAGCTATTCTCCAAAGCACCTGAGGGCAGGACAAGAAGCAATGGGTGGAAACTAATCAAGGAGAGAAGCAACTTAGAACTAAGGAGACATTTCCTGGCAGTTAGAACAGTTAATCGGTGAAATAACTTGCCTCCAGAAGTTGTGAATGCGCCAACACTGGAAGTTTTTAAGAAGATGTTGGATAACCATTTGTCTGAAGTGATGTAAGGTTTCCTGTCTAAGCAGGGGGTTGGACTAGAAGACCTCCAAGGTCCCTTGCAACTCTGTTATTCTATATGGTATGTCATTGTAAATATCCAAAAGGTGCTTTTTCAAAAGGCAACTGGAATTGGTTTTTCCTTCAAGATGTTTCACTTCTTATCCAAGAAGCTTCTTCAGTTTTGACTGAACAGTGGAGAATGGCAAGATTTATATTCCTCGCAGACCGCTGGTCATTAGCATTCTTTCTGACGGTCATTGAGGCCACTTGGAGGTTTCTCTGTGCCCTCAGGGTCACCCGAATAGTGCAAATGGAGATAGAACCTTCTTGGAACTGCTGAAAGTGTTGTAAATAGGAAACAGGCTTGTATTTATGACAATTGCAGTGTCCTGGGGTCATGTGATCACATTTTCCACCCTTCTGATAAGTAAAGTCATAGGAAACCATGCTCACATGTTACTAACTTAATACCTGCAGCCATTCATTTAACAACTGTGGCAAGAAAGATTGTAAAGCAGGGGTGAAATTCAGCAGGTTCTGACAGGTTCTGGAGAACTGGTAGCGGAAAATTTGAATAGTTCGGAGAACCGGCAAATACCATTTCTGGCTGGCCCCAGAATGGGGAGGGAATGGAGATTTTGCAATATCCTTCCCCCAGGAGTGGGGAGGGAATGGGCATTTTGCAGTATCCTTTCCCTGTCATGCCCAACAAGCCACGCCCAACAAGCCACACCACGCCCACCAAACCATGCTCACAGAACGGTAGTAAAAATAATTGGATTTCCCCACTGTTTCTGTTGAGAGAGTGTTGTTCGCTCTTAATGATGTGAAAGAGCCTCTTTGACCCCTCTTTCAAACCAGAAGTTTCTTGAATGAGAAGTGCAACATTTTCATGGAAAAACAAAGTTCAGCTGCCTTTTGAAAAAGCATCTTTGGGACAACCATGACCTGGATGACTGAGGATCTCTATCGCGATTGTGAATAATTTCCTTATCTAGAATCCATAACTTTATTTTTTCCAGGTGAGCACTCTATTTCCCCACAAGGTGGGTATGATCCTGGATAGCATTTATAGAAGATACCGTATTTTTCGGAGTATAAAATGTACCTGACTATAAGACACACCTACCTTTTTTGGTGAGGAAAACAAGAAAAAGAAATCTGCCTCTGCCTCCCAGCAATTTTGCCTCCTTGCAGCAAACAGCAAACAGCCTGCTTTACTTTCATTTTCGTTTTCAGCGTAGATTGTTTAGCACAAGAAAAAAAATCTGCTCCCAGCAATTTACCTTCTTGCAGCAAGCAGCAGAGGCCTGCGCAAAACAGCTGAGAGCAAAACAGCTGAGAGTCAGGAGGCCGATCCAATCAACTTGTGCTAATTCGGCTGTGCTGAAGCTGAAAGGAGCTGTTTCTGCTTGCTGTAAGGAGGTAAACTGCTGGGAGGCAGAGGCCAAAGGGTGGGGGCCAGTGGGTGGTGGGGCTACATTCAGTGTATAAGTCGCACCTAAATTTTCACCCTCTTTTAGCAAGGAAAAAGGTGTGTTTTATATTCCAAAAAATACGGTAGGTACTAGGGCCAAGATGAAGAAATGGACCGTGCTGGACAATACTTGAGTGTGATTTGATTTAGTGCAACTTTAAAGCCATTTCAAAACAGGTTAACTGATTAATACAGTTAATATGATTATACCTCAGGCATGTAATAGGTTTTGTCATGGAAATCCAGTTCTAAAGAGGGTTTATTTAGAGCTCTGTTAAATATGTTTCTCCAAACATGAGGCATTTTCATCTTATCTAATTCAGATTGACAAATGTGATGGTCCCAGGGATATTCTTGGATTAATTTAGAAATGGGAATTATTACTTTTTTTCATTTTAACATATTTATTACATTAGGTATAACATGAAGGTACACACCAAACAGATATGTAGTAAACATTAATATAAATGTAGAACCAGGGTTTTTTTCTCTGAAATATTGAAAAAAAACATAAGAAGAAGTGTGCAAAATATAGCCATTGCTTTCTTATACTCAGAGGTAGTATTCAGCAGGTTCTGACTAGTTCTGGAGAACCGGTAGTGGAAATTTTGAGTAGTTCAGAGAACCGGTAATAAAAGTTCTGACTGGCCCCGCCCAGATCTATTCTTTGCCTCCCGAGTCCCAGCTGATTGGGAGGAAATGGGGATTTTGCAGTAACCTTCCCCTGGAGTGGGGAGGGAATGGAGATTTTACAGTATCCTTTCCCTGCCACGCCCACGAAGCCATGCCGTGCCCACCAAGCCACGCCCACAGAACCGGTAGTAAAAAAATTTGAATCCCACCACTGCTTATACTGCCTGTTGATTTCTTATATTTCTTATATGTGCAATTAGGAATGCACTACCTGACTCTATGGTTTCTTCCCCAAATCCCCAAAACTTTAACCTTAGACTGTCTACTGTTGACCTCAACCAATTCCTAAGAGGTCTGTAAGGGGCGTGCATAAGAGCACCAGCGTGCCTACCGTCCCTGTCTATATATTTATAATTATGTTTACACTTGTATCTGTCATAAAATACATGCTTGACAAATAAAATAAAATAAAATAAAATAAAATAAAATAAAATAAAATAATAAAATAAAATAAAATAAAATAAAATAAAATAAAATAAAATAAAATAAAATAAATAAAATAAAATAAAATAAAATAAAATAAAATAAAATAAAATAAAATAAAATAAAATAAAATAAAATAAAATAATAAAATAAAATAAAATAATAAAATAAAATAAAATAAAATCTGGGATGCCTAAAACCAATAGGTTCAAAGGTCTTTCTGACCAACAGAAATGATGTCCTAGAATCATGTGGGTAGACAACCACTGGCAATTAATGGCCAATAATCTGGATGTTGTATAGGATTTGGGCTCCAAAATTGGGCTCCAAAAATCCTGAATAGGCAGCCAAGAAATCCAAAGAACTAGTTTTGTAGTCCAGAACTAGATTTGAACTAATTTCTACAATTAAAAACCCATTTCTGTTCCGTGTTCGTCTTTTAGCAGCTCTTATTAAAATTGAACATGGTTACCAAATGGGTTCAAAGCCATTTGCAATAAAAAACAGAAGACGTGCCTTGAAAACATCAGGACCGAGGAGAATTTATAAGGCCTAGCCAAGAGCCTCCCTTTCTACTCACAACTTCAACCAGGAATAGATGCAACTGTGGGGGGAAAAAATAACATTTTGCAATAACTGTACACATTAGTTCATCATGCATAATTTATTCCAGCAATGGAATTTGGGATTTGCTGTTGCAACATATGGTGATTTGTTAGCATTTCAACCAAATACTGAGATAAGAGGGCACAATTCTCCACATCAGCATTGAATGTATACTCTAGTTATACTAACCAAGAGTGCCCGTAGCTAAAAGTTTTGAGCAGTAATTTCGTCCATATAAACTATTCAATCACTTTGGATGTGGTATGATTGGAAGAATAAGTCATGGAGTCATGGAGTCATGGAGTACTCTGGTACTTTGCATGCAAGTCATGGAGAGAATTGCATGCAAAGTACCAGAGAATTCTGGGAATTAGAATCCCATCACACCTAGCAGGTAGCTGGTTGAGCAAGATGGACAAGATAGTTAAAGAAAATTTCAATTTAATTTAAGTGGCTAGGAGTGAACAAAGGAAAAATACTTGTCCATCTCCCACTCATTAGAATTCAGAGTAAATTTTAGAGCAACAAAGATGAGTAAGGGACTGGAGGCTAAAACCAGAAGTGGGTTCCAGCAGGTTCTGACCAGTTCTGGAGAATCGGTAGCGGAAATTTTGAGTAGTTCGGAGAACTGGTAGTAAAAATTCTGACTGGCCCTACCACCATCTATTCTCTGCCTCCCAAGTCCCAGATGATCGGGAGGAAATGGAGATTTTGCAGTAACCTCCCCCTGGAGTGAGAAGGAAATTGAGATTTTACAGTATCCTTCCCCTGGAGTGAGGTGGGAATGGAAATTTTACAGTATCCTTCCCCTGCCACGCCAACTAAGCCACACCCACAGAACCGGTAGTAAAAAAATTTGAAACCCACCACTGGCTAAAACATATGAAGAATGGTTGCAGGAACTGGGTATTTCTACTTTAATGAAAAGAAGGACTAGGGGAGACATGATAGCAGTCTTCCAATATCTCAGGGGTTGCCACAAAGAAGAGGGGGTCAAGCTATTCTCCAAAGCCCCCGAGGGCAGGACAAGAAGCAATGGGTGGAAAACTCATCAAGGAAAGAACCAACCAAGAACAAAGGAGAAATTTCCTGACATTGAGAACAATTAACCAGTGGAACAACTTGCCTCCAGAAGTTGTGAATGCTCCAATACTGGAAATTCTTAAGAAGAGATAGGACAACCATTTGTCTGAAATGGTATAGGGCAGTGATAGCGAACCTTTTTGGCACCTAGTGCCCAAACCAGAACACGCATGCATGCATGCATTTATTTATTTTTTTTGCTGTTTTTCGGGCCATTTTCAGGCTGTTTTCCAGTGCTCCAGTGCCCGTGAAGACCAGCTGGCCAGTGCACATGTGCACGCTGATAACCAGAAGACCAGCTGGCGATGCCGTGTGTGCCCAGAGAGAGGGCTCTGCATGCCACCTCTGGTATAGGGTTTCCTGCCTAAATATCATAGGTATAGGGTTTCCTGCCTAAACAGGGGACTGGACTAGAAGACCTCCAAGGTCCCTTCCAACTCTGTTATTCTATTCTATAGGCCAACAAGCAATTGCATTTCTTCCTAGGGAGTTAAATATGTTCTTCTCTCTCAGATCGGTCTCTAAGAAAAGAATTACGAAACAGTGAAGTTTCAAGGTTCACTGGGCCTACGTCAAATGCTGTAGGTTGCAATCTGCTTCGATCAATTATGTGAAAGTGAAGTCTTAGGAGTCAGCAGAAAACATGGCAGGCTGGTTTGAGTTGCTTTATTGCGACAGCCATGCAAATTGGTCTCTCTAATCACTTAAATACCCTTTGCAGTAAAAGGCTGGTTTTGTGAATTTGCTCTCAATCTTTAGAAAGCCTGTAATATTTTATTATTGTACTAACCATTTCTAAAATATACAATAGCACTTTCTTCTACTTTTGTACGTTCCAAAAATGCATTAAATTTGCATTTGGTCACAGCCAGGGGTCAAATCCAGCAGGTTCTGACAGGTTCTGGAGAATCGGTAGCCGAGATTTTGAGCAGTTCAGAGAATGGGTAGCGGAGATTTTGAGCAGTTCAGAGAATGGGTAACGGAAATTTTGAGTAGATTGCAGAACTGGCAAATACCACCTCTGGCTAGCCCCAGAGTGGGAAGGGAATGGGGATTTTGCAGTATCCTTTCCCTGGAGTGGGGTGGGAATGGAGATTTTGTAGTATCCTTCTCCTGGAGTGAGGTGGGAATGGAGATTTTGCAGTATCCTTCCCCTGCCACGCCCACCAAGCCATGCCACGCCCACCAAGCCACGCCCACCAAGCCACGCCCACAGAACCAGTAGTAAAAAAATTTGGTTTTCACCACTGGTCACAGCTAAACTGAACCTGTAATGCTATGGGGTGAAACCCTGGGAGACTGGGCAAAAAGATGCTGCTGCGGGAATTGTCAGATAAGAGACAACCTAGCCCACACCTGGATGTTGGGGACGGGGGAGAGAACTGTACTTTCAGACTCAATGAAGTTTTGCAATAAAGTAGATGCTAGAAAGAGGGCAGAGAAGAGCAACAAAGATGATTAGGATATTGGAGGTTAAAACACAAGAAGATCGGTTGCAAGAATTGGGTATGTTCAGAGGTGGGATTCATCCGGTTCTCTCCGGATCGGGTGAACTGGTAGCGGCTACTGTGGGAGGCTCCGCCCACCCACCCTGACGTAATGCGTGAGCACTGCGCATGCTCAGAAGGCGCGTGCTCACATTTGCGAACCGGTAGGGAAGGTAAGTGAATCCCACCTCTGGGTATGTCTACTCTAGTGAAGAGAAGGACTAGGAGGTGACATGGTAGCAATCTTCCAATGTTTGTGAGACCTCCCCCTAAAGAAAGGAGGGTCAACCTATTCTCCAAAGCACCTAATGGCAGAACGAGAAGCAACAGATGGAAACTAATCAAGGAGAGAACCGATCTAGGACTAAAGAGAAATCTTGACAGAACAATTAATCAGTGGAACGACTTGCCTCCAGAAGTTGTGGGTGCTCCAACACTGGAGGTTTTTAAGAAGAGATTGGACAACCGTTTTTCCTGAAATGGTATAGGGTTTCCTGCTTGAGCAGGGGTTGGACTAGAAGACCTGCAAGGTCCCGTCCAACTCTGTTATAGCAATAGCACTTAGCACTTAGACTTATATACTGCTTCATAGTGCTTTTACAGCCCTCTCTAAGCGGTTTACAGAGTCAGCCTACTGCCCCCAACAATCTGGGTCCTCATTTTACCCACCTCGGAAGGATGGAAGGCTGAGTCAACCTTGAGCCGGTGAGATTTGAACTGCTGAACTGCAGCTAGCAGTCAGCTGAAGTAGCCTGCAGTACTGCACTCTAACCACTGTGCCACCTCGGCTCTGTTATTCTGTTAGAATTAGTTTATCCAGTTGCAATTCCTATCCTGTTTACCCCATGAAGCTGACATCAATCCTGCAAACGTGTACAATTTCCCCAACCTCCATCTCCTTTACATCCTGAGGAATTTGGCAGAGTCCCTTCTGCCTTCTTGTCCTACTCATTCTCCAGTTGTAGGCTCTATTCTGTCTTATCTGATTGTTTCCTTGGCAGCATCTCTGTGCCCAGGCTACCAAGGCCTTTCCCACAGACCATTAAAGAATCCCTGTGTGAAAGCATGTATAGATATATAATTCAGCTCTAAAAAATGAAAATCAGATTTATTCAAATCTGTGTACAAATTGCAGCAATCCATGAATGGGAATATTAGGGTCAATATTCACAAAGCGGGGAAATGCCAGAAACGAATTCTCGACAGCTCGGTTGAGGTCTTAAGTTCCCTCCCTGTAAATGGACTACCATGGTTTTCTGTCAGTAGAAATAGTGCAAATTGGTCTACTGTGCGTGACCTTACTCACATTGCTATCAAAGTTTAGTTGAATGCCATCTGGCGTGCTTTTAGAAACATGCTTTTTTTCCTCTACCGAAAATGTCTTTGATAATTGAATACAGCAATATGAAGTAAACCACAGCTTGTATATATCAGGAGAATAAGAGCTTCAGGAAAGAAGAAAGCAAGCCTCTTTGGTTCCTTGCCAACCAAATGAACCATCAAGGGACAATAAATGATAGATAGAGATAGGTAGGTAGGTAGATAGATAGATAGATAAATAGATAGATAGTGATAGATACCGATAGATAGATAGATAGATGATAGATAGATAGATACAGATAGATAGATGATAGATAGATAGATAGATAGATAGATAGATAGATAGATAGATACCGATAAATACTGATAGATAGGTAGATAGATAGATAGATAGATAGATAGATAGATAGATAGATAGATAGATACCGATAGATAGAAAGATAGATAGATAGATAGATAGATAGATAGATAGATAGATAGATAGATACCGATAAATACTGATAGATAGATAGATAGATAGATAGATAGATAGATAGATAGATACCGATAGATACCGATAGATACCGATAGATAGATAGATAGATAGATAGATAGATAGATAGATAGATACCGATAGATACCGATAGATACCGATAGATAGATAGATAGATAGATAGATAGATAAATAGATAGATAGATATAGATACCAATAGATAGATAGATATAGATAGATAGATAGATACCAATAGATAGATAGATAGATAGATAGATAGATAGATAGATAGATAGATAGATAGAAAGATAGATACCGATAGATAGATAGATACCGATAGATACCAATAGATACCGATAGATAGATAGATAGATAGATAGATAGATAGATAGATAGAGATAAAGATAGGTAGATATAGACACACACAGAGAGAGAGATGATAGATAGATAGATAGATAGATAGATAGATAGATAGATAGATAGACAGACAGAAGATAGATAGATAGATAGAAGATAGATAGATAGATAGATAGATAGATAGATAGATAGATATATAGATAGATAGATAGATAGATAGATAGATTTTCTAGACTTCCAGGTGTTGAAAAGCATCTTTCAAAGGAGTTCCATTAAAATGGATCTTGCTATCTGATTTACATGTTTATGGAGATCCTCAGTCATCCAGGTCATGGTTGTCCCAAAGGTGCTGTTTATAAAAAAGGCAACTGGACTTTGTTTTTCCATGAAGATGTTTCATTCCTCATCCAAGAAGCTTCTTCACTTCTGAATGAGAACTTGCTTTCCTCTCTTAATCTTTCACTGAGCCTCATCAAATTTGGCAGGACAATAGAAAGTTTACGAAACACAGAAGGTTCATGAAACACAGAAGAAAATGAAGAAGTGCTACAGCCAGTTATAAAACATTCATTTTCCAGAAAGCAAACATAGGAACTGGCTTCCCGAAGCATTCCAGGATACTGATAAAGGAGAATATTTGTAGGGTTGAAATGAGGGGTCCATGGTTCTCGCTGAGCTTGGTGGTTTTCTTACAGAAACATCTACAAGAAAACAACCAAGCTCAGAGAGCTTCAAGGATCCCATATTCCCCAATGTTTTCTACCATTGCTATTTAGTTTGCAATTTTTCCCCCGCTCCAAATGAATATATCACCAAGCAAAGTGCTGGTCCTTACTTCAGCAGTGCTGTCCTCTTGCCTTTAAGATCAAAGTAATGAAAATCAGCGCACAAGTTTACATTTCAAATGCATTTTGCTGGCATGCTCTCCTCACCTCTTTTAAAGAGACAAGAAAGTCTACACTATAAAGCAATGTGTTCTCACAGCACTGAAGCATTACTGATTCAATTAAACTTTTTAAGTGCCTATTAATAATCCAAGCTACAATTGAAATTCAGACACATGTTTGAATGGCACCCCTGTCTGCGGTGTTTTAGTAGGAGGGAGGCTGAAAAACATATTTGTAGAAGGCAGTATCAACACTGCAAACTGAAAGCTGGGAATGAAAGCTGATGTATACAGTAGCGTTCAAGATCCAATTTTAAATTTGTGGTTTCAACACGGTAGAATCTGAATGAGAGAAAGAAAAGACAAGAGGGAGGGAGGAAATAAAGACAGGGAGGGAGGAAGGAAGGAAATAAAGATGGAGGGAGGATGGGAGAATGGGAGGGAGGGAGGGAGGAAGAGAGGAAATAAAGATGGAGGGAGGGAGGGTGGCTGGGTTGGAAGAAAGGAGGGGGCAGAGGGAGGATGGGAGAATGGGTGGGTGGGAGGGAGGAAGGGAGGAAATAAAGATGGAGGGAGGATGGGAGAATGGGAGGGAGGGAAGAAGGGATGGAGGGAGGAAGGAAATAAAGATGGAGGGAGGATGGGAGAATGGGTGGGTGAGAGGGAGGGAAGGAGGGAGGGAGGGAGGGAGGGAGGGAGGAAGGAAATAAAGATGGTGTCAGCGTCTCACCGCTGGCATAGAGAGGAGAGAGATAAGCCCTGAACTTTGCCTGCTAAATCCCTTTGAAGCTGGGTCGTCGTGGAAATGAAGGGAGGGGGGACATTCCTGTGAAATGACGAGACAAGAAGTCAGTAGAGTGACTTGGAAGATAGCCAATGAGAAGCAGATAATTGGGGATCGGAAAGGGAGGGATTGGGGGGCAAAAGGTCAGTCTTGTCCGCATCGAGTCATGATCCGGTTGCTGTACTCAAATAAAGAGAAGATTTCCTTAAAGATTGGCAGTTTGGAAATTCATTTATTTTGAGATAGCATCGAAGTCTGACAGATGGAGGGAGGATGGGAGAGAGGGAGGAAAAAGATAGAGAGGGTGGAAGGGAGGGAGGAAGGAGAGAGGGAGGGAGGGAAGAAGTAAGGAAATAAAGACAGAGGGAGGAAGGGTGGAAGGAAGGAAGGAAGGAAGGAAGGAAGGAAGGAAGGAAGGAAGGAAGGAAGGAAGGAAGGAAGGAAGGAAGGAAATGAAAATTTTATATCTATTCATCTGGAAATAGAATACTTCACAGCTTTCCTTGTCATCCTCATAACAGAATTCTTTGCTGAATTATCTGAAGATGAGTTTTCAGCGCCTAATAATCACATAAAAACACATTAATAGGCAACTTCAAATCCTCTTATACCTGGGAATTCTTTTTTAATGGAGAATAGGGAGGAGTAAAAACTAAAATATTTCATTCTGGCATGTTGGCAAATGTATAGATGATGATGATGATGATGATGATGATGATGATCAATTCTAGAAAGCAAACAAGAAGGATAAAATTTTTCCTCTGTCATGCACACCATAAATTTGGATTGCCCAGATCTCAGCTTCAATAAGGACACCCCTTTTTCTCCTCCACCCCCTTTCTAAATTAGAGATGACCACCATGTTCTGGAGAGAACGTTAATCACTGATTATGGGGCTTTAATCACATTATACTTGCAAACACAATTGCTCCAGGGGTCCAGCATTTTTGCCTTCCTCATAAAAAGCTAATTGAAATTTACTTCTTAACAAGGCCCATCGTGCAATGATTTTACATCTGTCCCTGTGTGCGCCTCCCCACAATAACATGACAATTGTCAAACGACCGGTAATTCATGTCATGTTTCCAGTCATGATAAATTCTTGCCCTCCCCATATCTGGTGGTTGGTGCCTTCCTACCCCCTGCCTTCTCCCCCCCCCCCCCAATGTAGGGGTGAAATGTAAAATTTGTTAGTACTGGTTCTGTGGGCGTGGCTTGGTGGTGGTGGTGGTAATGTGACTGGGTGGGCCTGGCCAACTTTTTTTTTTAACTTTTCAAAGCATTTTTTCTAATGCTTTGAAAAGCCTCTGCCGATCAAGCAACTCGGCTGGGATTGTCAGAGAGGCTTTTTAAAAAATACCTCTCTGCCGATCAGGCAACTCAGCTGGGATCATCAGAGACTTTTCAAAGCATTTTTTTTTACCACCTCTTCCCTGCGCAGCCCGCCCCCTGCTCATGCGCGCATGACCTTCCTGTGCTCCCTCCACCACCACCCCCGCCATGCACACACATATCCCCTCCCCTCCCCTCCGTGTATGCATCCATTTTGGGCCTAGTAGGGCTCCCTGCAGCCTCCTGAGACCAAAAATGGGCCACGGAGGGACGATTCAGCATGTCTCCCGCACTTCCCCAAAATCAGCTTTTTGGCAGGAGGTATGCACGCATGCACGGTGGAGCTGAGCTGGGCGATGGCTCGCATGCCCATAGAGCAGGATCTGTGTGCTAGCTGTGGCACGCATGCCACAGGTTCACCATCACAGCCCTATACCATTTCAGACAAGGGACTGTCTAGACCAGTGATGGCTAACCATTTTGCCATTGCGTGCCAAAAGCAGGGGGAGCACGGGGAGGTTGCCCATGTGTGTGCCCACACCCATAATTCAATGCCCCCACCCCTGTGCACACGACCCCCCTGCGCCCCCGCTTTTAGCATGCAATGGCACGGCGGGCACGGTAGGCCCGCTTTTCACCCTCCAGAGGCTTTCTAGGAGCCTGGGGAGGACAAAAACAGCCTTCCCCACCTCCTGGGGGCCCTCAGGAGGCTGGAAACAGCCCATTTCCCAACTTCCAGTGAGACTGAAAGGCCCCAAAATCAGCTGGCTGGAGCATGCATGCGCGCTGGAGCTGAGCTACAGCAGCACTCGTGTGCCCCTTATATGGCTCCGTGTGCCACCTGTGACACCCATCACGGGCCTAGACTCTTCTTAAAAACATCCAGTAATGGAGCACCTACAACTTCTGAAGGCAAGCTGCTCCACTGGTTAATTGTTATCACTTCTGGGAAATTTCTCCTTAGTTCCAGGTTGCTTCTTCCCATGATTAGTTTCCACCCATTGTTCTTTCTCTTGCCTTCTGGTGCTTTGGAGAATAGGTTGACCCCCTCTTCTTTGTGGCAGCTCCTCAAATAATATTTCACTTAACCTAGCTTGGAGAGATGCCTTCAAACGGAGCTCTGAAACCAGGACATTCTCTCTGGGTTTACTGTTACAGAATGGCATACTTCACCTGGTAGTGCAAATCTGCTACCATGGAGATAGGAAGTCTTGTCAAGCTTCTCAGAGGATTTTGCAAAAAACAAACAAACCCTAGCTTTTTCTTTTCTTTTCTTTTTTGCAGTCATTCTCGACGCTGGTTCCTTGAAAGGAGTGTTTTTGCATGTCATCAAACAAATACACAAATTGTGGACAAAACACGGACTTGAGCGTATGTGCGTTGCAGTGAAAACATTATTCGTTTTCTCTTTATGGAGAGCTGAACGTTCGCAAAGAATCTGTGAATTCACAGAGAAGAGTTGTTGATTCACAGAGTAGCAGAACCTTTGAGAGATGGTCAGAGGAAGCAAAATTGGTAGTTAACACATTTCAAGCACAAAGCGAGCATTGATTCTCTACTATTCTGTATATGTGAGTTTACATTTGCGAACCGGTAGCAAAGGTATCGGTTCGCAAAAGGGATGTGGTGGTTCAGTGGCTAAAATACTGAGCTTGTGATCGAAAGGTCGGCAGTTCAGCGGTTCGAATCCCTAGTGCCGCGTAACAGGGTGAGCTCCCGTTACTTGTCCCAGCTTCTGCCAACCTAGGAGTTCAAAAGGACATAAAAAGTGCAAGTAGAAAAATAGGCACCACCTTTGGTGGGAAGGTAACAGCATTCCGTGAGCCTTTGGTGTTTAGTCATGCCAGCCACATGACCCCGGAGACGTCTTCGGACAGAGCTGGCTCTTTGGCTTTGAAACGGAGATGAGCACCACCCACTAGAGTCAGGAATGACTAGCACATATGTGCGAGGGGAACCTTTACCTTAGCGAAGGTAAGTGAATACTACCCCTGGACCACACCTAGAATAGTGCATCCGGTTTTGGTCACCACACTATAAAAAAGATGTTAAGACTCTAGAAAGAGAGCAGAGAAGAGCAACCAGGATGATTAGGGACTGGAGGCTAAAACATATGAAGAATGGTTGCAGGAACTGGGCATGGCTAGTCTAGTGAAGAGAAGGACCAGGGGAGACATGATAGCAGTCTTCCAAAATTTGAGGGGCTGCCACAGAGAAGAGGGGGTCAAGTTAATTTCCAAGGCACCCAAAGGCCAGACAAGGAATAATGGATGGAAACTGAACAAGGAGAGATTCAACCTAGAAATAAGAAGACATTTTCTGCCAGTGAGAACCATCAGCCAATGGAACAGAAGTTGCCTTCGGAAGTTGTGGGAACTTCATCAGGAGAGACTGGACTGCCATCTGTCAGAAATGGTGTAGAGTCTCCTGCTTGGACGGGGAGTTGGACTAGATGACATACAAGCTTCCTTCCAACTCTGTTATTCTGTTCTGTTATTGAGGATGTTCATTAGGTGTTGACGTGAAGGCCAGAAACTATTCATCTGAGATGCTTTAATCTGGATTCATGTACTAAGCAGGAAGTTATGAGTCGGACACACAACTTTCTGCTTAGTGCATGGATCCAAATTAAAGCATCTCAGATGGATAATTTCTGGCCTTCATGTGAACACCTAATAAAACGGAGCCCACCTCCCCAAATAATTCATATCACTGCCAAACTGATCTTATGGTTAGAAACTCATAACGTGTCTAATCTTCAAGTAAGAGCTGTCTTTCTGGAATCAAAACCATTGTTTTGGGTCCTGCATTCCACCACGATAAAAATCAAAGATTCAAGTTCTTTTTGATGATGTTCTTTCAAGCATCATGAGGAATCATTCTGGTGAGACTTCAACTGGGTAGAACTTTTCCATACCTTTACTAGAATATACTCTTGGTCTGCAAATGAACTTATGGGGGACAGAGGCTGGGTTCCTTGGGGCCTCATTAGAAATTCATTCGTGAATAGTTGAGTTGAAAAACCATATTTGCAGCAGAAGATTGCTTCCCCAGAGGAAAATTGAAGGTTTTCATGTGCCAACTCCAACATATAATCACCTTCTGACTGAGTAGTTATTTTAGAACATTCTCTTTCTGTAATATGCAAGAACTTGGTGGCTCAGGTGGAAGTCTCAAGTGGAAAGTGAAAATCATTTTAGAATACAATAGAATAGAAGTTGGAAGGGACCTTGGAGGTCTTCTAGTCCAACCCCCTCCTTAGGCAGGAAACCCTACACCACTTCACACAAATAGTTATCCAACATCTTCTTAAAAACTTCTAGTGTTGGAGCATTCACAACCTCTGGAGGCAAGTTGTTCCACTGATTAATTGTTCTAACTGTCAGGAAATTTCTCTTTAGTTTTAAGTGCTTCTCTCCTTTCCACCCATCGCTTCTTGTCCTGCCCTCAGGTGCTTTGGAGAATAGCTTGACTCCCTCTTCTTTGTGGCAGCTCTTGAGATATGGGAACACTGCTATCATGTCATCCCTAGTTCTTCTTTTCATTAAACTAGACATACCCAGTTCATGCAACCATTCTTCATATATTTTAGCCTCCAGTCCCCTAATCATCTTTGTTGCTCTTCTCTGCACTCTTTCTAGAATCTCCACATCTTTTTTACATCGTGGCGATCAAAACTGAATGCAGTATTCCAAGTATGGTCTTGCCAAGGCATTATAAAATGGTATTAACACTTCACGTGATCTTGATTCTATCCCTCTGTTTATGCAGCCTAGAACTGTGTTGGCTTTTTTGGCAGCTGCTGCACACTGCTGGCTCTTATTTAAATGGTTGTCCACTAGGACTCCAAGATCCCTCTCACAGTTACTACTATTGAGCAAGGTACCACATATACTATACCTGTGCATTTGGTTTTTCTTGCCTAAATATAGAACCTTACTTTGACCAACATGAATGCAGAAAGAGTTTTCCGAATGCAGAAAGTTGGAAAGTGATCAGTCAGATATCCAATGTGGAGATAAATACAATACAGTTGGATTTCATTCCCCAGCATTTAGTCAGAACTGAGGATGCTTCTTGGATAAGAAGCAAAAGTCTTCAAGGAAAAAAAAAATCAAGAAAGTCCAGTTGCTTTTTGAAAAAAACATCTTTGGGACAACCATGACCCGGATGACTGAGAATCTCCATAAACTATTTGGAATGCAAATCCCATACTAGGGATTCGAACCAGCGACCTTTCTGATCGACAAGCTCAGCATCTTAGCCAGTTAGCCACCTAGGGAGCTGCCTTTGGCCCAACGGTTTGATTTAATTCAGTTACAGAATGCTTCACTTCTGCATTCAGCAAAAGCCGAGTTTTACTACCACCCAATAGGAAACCTGCTTCCACGCCAAAGAGAAATGAATTGATAACAGATAAAATATCAGCCGTCATTCAAACTGTTCGGTACATTGCTGTCTCCAAATGCAAAAAGGCCAATTTTTTTCTGCATTAAAATTAGGAGGCAATTTCATGAAAAAACGATTAGATGGAAATCTGAACAATTACCATGCTTATCAGAACGGTAAGCATGGGGAAATGTAAGTGTTCTCACATACAAAAGGACAGATTACCACGCACTTAGCTATTTATACGTCAAGAATAGGCAATTCCACAAATTGTGACTAACAGCTACTGCTTGTGCAGTTTCGGATTTTCCTCCACACTTACTTTAGGATTCTAAAGCTTGCTTAACAAGATTAATCAACTAAAGTTTCTACTGATTAATTGGAGAAGTGAACCTTAATTGACCAGGGTCACTTTTAATTAATAGAAACAGCAAATTAAGGGCACACACTTCTTGTTTTTAAAGTCCTTAGAGTTGTTGTTGTTTTTTTAAATGAAGAAGCAGAAGTAGAAAACTATTATTAAAGATGCTAATTTTCTTACATCAGAAGCCGCAGCTTATCGTGGTTATGCCTGTTACTATTATTATTGTTACTGGCTTGACATTTTTACAGCTTGAAATCCTCCTGAGTTCAGTTCTTCAGTTTGATATAAACTCTTCCAGTGGTGGGATTCAAATAAATTAACATCTGGTTCTCTGCCCTAATGACTGGTTGGGTGGGTGTGGCCATGGTGGGTGGGGCCAGGTGGTGTGGCAGGCAGCACTCGGCCTCCTGCATCCCCTGGGAGCAAAAACGGGCCATGGGGGGGGGGCACCGCCCCCTGCTCCCCACTTTGAGCCTAGTAGGCCTCTCTGCAGCCTCCTGGGACCAAATCAGACTGTGAAGGACCCGTTTTCCACCTCCCCAGGCTCCAGAGGCTCTCTGGAGGCAGGAAATAGGCCATTTTCACCCTCCATGGGCCTCTGGGAGGCCCATTTTCCACCTCCCCGGGCTCCACACTTGTGCTGCCCCCTGCACTTACCTGGGATCCAAAACGGGCCATGTGGGGTCTCCTGGGAGGGGTGCGGCAGGGTGGGGCCAGGCCAGCCATTCATTGGAACATAAAATTAACATCCGGTTTGCCCGAAACGGTCTGAACTGGCTGAATCCCACCTCTGAATTCTTCCTATTCATTATAGATGGGAGGATCAGCAAATATCCTTCCCTTTTTACCACCTAATCTGCCTGAAAAATTTTCCAATCCTGTGGATAACTTGCAATGGAAGATATAGTTAGTCAGATAGCCAGCCAGATGTTTAGACTTCTCAAGGAAAAAAAACAAACATAGGTAGTTTCGATTTATGGCTGCAGTTGAGCTCAAAACTTCTGTTGCTAAGTAAGACATCACTGAGTGAGTTTTGCTTTCTTTCTGACCTTTCTTATTGCAGTTAAGCAAATCACTGCAGTTGTTAAGTGGGTAACATGGTTGTTAAGAGAATCTGGCTTCCCCATTGACTTTGCTTCTCAGAAGGTCGCAAAAGGGGACCATGTGATCCCTGGGACACCGCAACCGTCATAAATATGCGTTACTTGAGGACTGGGGAAGCAAAGAATTCATCAAAAATTCTGGACTAAACAACTTGGGAAAAGTCATTGTGCCATGGTGGCACAGTGGTTAGAATGCGGTAGTGCAGGCTAATTCTGCCCACAGTCAGCAGTTCAATCCCGGCTAGCTCAAGGTTGACTCAGCCTTCCATCCATCCAAGGTCATAAAATGAGGACCCAGATTGTTGGGGGCAATAGGCTGACTCTATGAACCGCTTAGAGAGGGCGGTAAAGCACTGTGAAGCGGTATATAAATCTAAGTGCTATTGCTATTACTATTGCTATTGACTCAGCCTTCCATCCTTCTGAGGTCGGTAAAATGAGGACCCAGATTGTTGGGGACAATATGCTGACTCTGTAAATAGCTTAGTGAGAGCTGCAAAGCATTGTGAAGCAGTATATAAGTCTAAGCGCTGTTGCTAAGATTAACCAACTGCTCATTACAAAGAATGTCATTATTTGAAAATGCAGTTCTTTGTAAATGAGCAGTTAGTTGTTAAGCACAATAGCAATTCTCTTCACCCTCTTCTCACATCTCTCTCTCTTTTCTCTTGAAATATGTTTTCAAGAACACATTTATTTGCTTGTTGGTTTAATCAGTTTACTTGTCCATTCCACCCACCGACTGTGACTCTGGGCAGCTAACACAGCCTTAAACCAAAAGCAATCCGAACAAGAGAAAGACAGCAGAGAAGAAAATATCACACAACGAAGCCAATCCACAGTCATGCTCCACCATTCCAGACCGACTCACCCAACACCCTGGCCCAATGACTAGGGGAATATGGACGTGAATCAGTAGGCTGTAACTCCTATGTGAGTTGGCTGCCAAAGCAGCAGTCATAATGTTCCCTGCATTGTGATATATCTGGAAATTTGAGAGTAACTTGGCTCTCCATTTCCCTGAGCTGAAAGAACTGGAACATTCAGAGTAAAACTCCACACGGCAACAATTACATTTGCCTGGTTCAACTCTTGTGTTCTTCTCTGCAGCATTCCATTTTTAACAGGAGAACCAAAGGAGTTGGAAGGGACCTTGGAGGTCCTCTAATCTTGCTCAAGCAGGAAATCTATACCGTTTCAGACAAACGGTTGTCCGATCTCTTCCTAAAAACCTCCAGTGTTCTTTCTGATGTTATTTTAGCTGTATGTCAACTCGCAAAGCATCCCTGGCCTGCTCTTGAGTTGCCATAGGCCAGGGGGGATGGGAAACCGGCGAAATGGCACAGCTGCCAAAGACAGATGCACATTCCACGCTTATCTCTCTGAAGGCTGTATCCCAGGGTTACCTACAGCAGCCGAGGGGAGTGACCTCTACAACCCGTGAAATTGCTCCATTGGTGAATGTGATTGATGGCACACCCTGGGGGAGAGGAGGAAAAACAGGGTCATAGTTGGAGCATAAATTACATAGGATCAGAGCTGGCTTCACTTGGGAACGTGCGGACATGAAGCTCCTAATAAATAACTGGATTTCTTTTGAAGCTTGGCTTGAGACTCATGATTCAATTAGGGTATCTGTCGGAACCCTGACACTGTATCAATGACCTGAGACACAGAAAGTCCTTGCACATCATTCATTTAGTGACTATCAACGTTACAACAGCATCGAACAAAGTGACTTAGGACTGTTTCTCACACAACCGTTGTAACATCCCCATAATTATGTGGGGCGCTTGGCAACTGGCTAACTTCAGGCTCTTGGCAACCGGTTCATATTTATGTCCCTTGCAGTGTCCTGGCAGTCATGTGATCCTTTTTTGTGACCTTCTGAGAAGCAAAGTCAATGGGGAAGCCCGATTCACTTAACAACGGTGCTCTTGATTTAACAACTGCAGTGATTCGCTTAACAACCGTGCCAAGAAATGTTGCAAAAATGGGTCAAAATTCACTTAACAACTGTCTCACTTAGCAATGGAAATGTGGGGCTCAATTGTGGTCATAAGTTGAGGACTACCTATGTTGACATTAAATGATGTCCACTTTCCCACAAACATTTTCCTGCTTCTGAAATGTACTTCTTTTATTTCTCATCCCTTGATAAAGAGACCAACAACTAAATGGGTCAGTGTCAGATGTGCCAAAGTTCCCACCACTAGTCCACTCGAGAGACAATAAATGTGGAATTACAGCTGGAATGAATGGAATTTCTCCTCTCCATCCCTTCCAAAGCTGTGAATGATTTCAAACTGGATCATGGAGAAAATGTGCCTTCATAATGCAGGAAAACACCCCAGCAGAAAAGTGCAACAGATTCTCTGCCGCTAACATATAGATAGTTTTCAGAAGACAAACACATTCCAACTCAAGATCAACCGAGGAATTATATCATGACCATATAAAGTCACGGGGATTCCCTGATACCAAACTACATGACAGCTTCTACGATAAAACATTGAACTAAGGAACTGGGATAAGACAGTTTTTCCTTCCTTACTTTGATTGAGATAGTGCAGTAAAGGTCTAAGGAAGAGAGGAACTATAACAAAACCAATAGATAAAGATGGGTTATTCTCCTCAACACCTCTCTTTTGAGATCGAAAACTTAACCACACAAATTACTTAATATTTTCTGATTCAAATTTGGGGCAATTGGATAGATGATGGATGGATGGATGGATGGATGGATGGATGGATGGATGGATGGATAGATAGATAGATAGACAGACGATGATAGATAGAGAGATAGATAGATAGATAGATAGATAGATAGATAGATAGATAGATAGATTACACTCCTTTAAAAAATAATAGCTAGCTAAATGATTGACATTGCGGTAAGAAGCTGTATAAATTGCATCATTAATGTCCTTTGAGGGATCCATCATCTATCTATCTATCTATCTATCTATCTATCTATCTATCTATCCATCCATCCATCCATCCATCCATCCATCATCTATCTATCTATTAGTTATCTATCATCTCTCTCTGTCTTTTCTCTCTCTCACTCACTCACTATCTTCTATAGAAATTTGAATAATAATATATGTACCATCTCTCTCTCTTCTATATCTAACACATATCTATCTATCTATCTATCTATCTATCTATCTATCTATCTATCTATCTATCTATCTATCTATCTATCTATCTACCGGTATCTATCTACCAGTATCTATCTATCTACCAGTATCTATCATCTATCATCTATCATCTACCTACCTACCTACCTACCAACCATGAAAAAGGGAAATTGAAGACATTCAAAAACCTTTATTTACATGACATTTAAATCCATAAAAATATTCTCTAGATGGGGTTGGATGAAGAACATAAATGTCTCACTACGATTCATGAGTTAGGAAAAGTATCAATGCGAGAAATGGTGCGCAATTATAGATTTAAATGAAGGAATGTTAAGTCCTGCTATTGTGAGGTTTGTTTTCTATTAGCATGAAATGAGAGAGCTTTTCCAAAAGGATTCGTATTTTTTTTCCTCCTGTGATTGAACTTTGGAAGGTCTAAAACAGAAGCTGAATGCAGAAGTCAGGGAAATCTGATCTGACCAAGGAACAGAGCATAGACAATTCAGTACCTTAAAAGGGGAAAAAAACATAATAAGGAGATAGCTGGAATCATGCTCTGTGCTAAACAAAATGCAGGAGCGATCTGAAGGCTATTTTTCCCTTATTATTTCCAAATTGCTGTTGAACTGACAGTCTCACAATCCTTTATAAGGAACAAAGAATGTGTAACCAACAAAGGGTGGGGACTTTGTCATCCTACAACTATGTGCTCTAATATGGAGATGTAATTATCATAGAGCAGGAAGAATTAACTATTGCAATTACGCAAAAGGAAAGTTTCACTGGCTTTTTGTGTTTTTCTTTTTAAATAATGCACTTTTACAATACCACAGAGAAGGGTGTGGCCTGCAGTGCTTCAATTTGGCAATTCCACGTAGGATTAGCAACCCAGACTCTCTCTGTAGGGATGAGCATAAGGGCAAAAACTGTCTGTTTTTCTTTGGGCCGTGAATATTAAGACTTTTTATTCTCCCATTCTGCAGTGGAACATTAGTAAGAGTTGTGTGTGGCTAATGCCAACAGTATGCCCTCATGGGGGGTGGGGTGGGGAGAATCATGTTTTCCATGTGGGTTTGCTACTGGTATGGTCTGCGTAGAACTCTCATTAGCTTTACACACAACTAGTGATACTCTGAGACAGGGGTGGGTGCTAAAAATTTTTACTACCAGTTCTGTGGGCGTGGCTTATTTTGTGGGCACGGCTTGGTGGGGATAATGTGACTGGGTGGGCATGGCCAACTTTTTTTTTTTTTTTTACTTTTAAAAACATTTTTTCTACAACCTTAAGAGGTTGCAGAAAAAATTGCTTTGAAAAGCCTCTGCCGATCAGGCAACTCAGCTGAGATCGTCAGAGGCTTTTCAAAGCATTTTTTTAACCATCTCTTCAGCCGAAGAGGTTGCAGAAAAAAATGCTTTGAAAAACCTCTGACGATCTCAGCTGAGCTGCGGGATCATCAGAGGCTTTTTTTTTTTTCACTTTTAAAAGCATTTTTTATGCTGAAGAGGTTGTAGAAAAAATGCTTTAAAAAGAAAAAAAAGCCTCTGATGAGGTGGGCGGGGTAAGCGAGCGGCGACCAGGCCGGGGACTGGTTCAGGGGCATGGCCAGCCAATGTTATTACCGGTTCTCTGAACTACTACAAATTTTTACTACCAGTTCTTGTGAACCAGTGCGAACCGGGAGCAACTCACCACTGCTCTGAGAAGGAATAACAGAATGTGTGTTTGACCTCTGGTTTTAAAGCTGAACATACTCTGAACACTTTCCTGGCTAGCAGAAAAGAAGAGAAGGGAAGGGAAGGGAAGGGAAGGGAAGGGAAGGGAAGGGAAGGGTACGGTAGGGTAGGGTAGGGTAGGGTAGGGTAGGGTAGGGTAGGGTAGGGTAGGGTAGAATAGGACAGGATGGGACAGGTCAGGACAGGACAGGACAGAATAACAGAATTGGAAGGGACCTTGGAGGTCTTCTAGTCCAATACCCTGCTTAGGCAGGAAGATTCTCTTCCTCCATTCTTCATTACGTTGGTCTGAAACCTTATGTCCTTATTGCTGATGTGTCCCCTGCCTTAATGTTCCTGGTTACTGTAATCATCTGATTTCTTCTCAAGGAAGAAATGCACGATCAATCTGATTGATCTTGCCAACATTCACAATGAACTTGGAAGATGAGGGCCAAGAAGGTTTGCATTGGAACAGCTACGGTGATTTAAGCTTTGAAATAGCCATAGGTACAGAGCAAATTTACAAAAAAGATATTGTCAGGATTCAACATAGGTGTGGGCATGATCAACAGAGGAATGTGAATAACAGAATAACAGAATTTTGGAGGGACCACGGAGGTCTTTATTTTTATATATTTTTTATTTATTTATTTTGTCAAGTACATATTAGATAATATATATAAGTATAAGCATGAATTGAATACATAAAATGAATACAATTAAAAGGAACATAAGGCAGGGACGCTGGTGCTCTTATGCATGCCCCTTACAGATCTCTTAGGAATGGAGTGAGGTCCATAGTAGACAGTCTAAGGTTAAAATTTTGGGGGTTTTGGGATGAAACTACAGAGTCAGGTCGTGCATTCCAGGCATTAACAACTCTGTTACTGAAGTCATATTTTCTGCAATCGAGTTTGGAACGGTTCACTTTAAGTTTGTATCTATTGTGTGCTCGTGTATTGTTGTTGTTGAAGCTGAAGTAATCATTGACAGGTAGGACATTTTAGCAGATAATTTTATGAGCTATGCTTAGGTCAGACCGAAGGCGACATAATTCTAAATTTTCTAAACCCTTCTAGTCCAACCCCAGGCTCAAGCAGGAGAGCTATGCTATTTTGGACAAATGACTGCCCGGTCTCTTCTGTGGGAAACGAGAAAGGAGTTTATTGTTTTTACAGAAATTGTAGCAGGACATAGTAATCTTTTAAAAGAATACACTGTGTAATTATCTAATCTCATAAATGTTGTTTGAGTTTAAAGTGGTACGTAGGACCAAAGAGGCCATTTGTTATGTTCAAAACTGGTTTTAGCAAGAATTTGCTGGCATGGCGATTGATTGATTGTAGGAGCCTGGATAGCTCAGCAGACTAATGCATTGTAATTTAACTCCAGCTGTCTGCAATTAGTAAGTTCGAATCTTGCCAGGCTCAAGGTTGACTCAGCCTTCCATCCTTTCTAAGGTAGGTAAATTGAGGACCCAGTTTGTGGGGGCAATAAGCTGACTTTGTAAAAAAATATATAAAAGGATGAAGGCTATTGCTGAGCGCATTGTAAGCCGCCCTGAGTCTCCGGAGAAGGGCGGCATATAAATCAATTAAAAAAAAAACAAAACTAGAAACTAATAGTTATTAGAGAGAAATTGTAAATAAGGGGCAGGGAAAAATCTATTCATTTTAGGCGCCTCAGATACATTGTGACGGCCTGAGTACTCCAGTCAATGAGGAAAAGGTGGGAGGTAAACCTGCGATGGTGATAGGGAATATGAAGAAAGTATATTGGTGGCTTAAGGCGTGTCCACTGTACCTGCGTGTGCGTGGTGCATCCTCTTTGCAAAGTACTAAATAAAATTACAATTTTTTTTAAAATATAAGTTTTGGCTTGCAATCATTTCAACCAATCCCACACTTCTTAAAAACCTGCAGTAATGGAGCACCCAGAACTTCCCGAGGCAAGTCATTCCACTGATTCATTGTTCTCACTGTCAGGAAATTTCTCCTTATCGCTAGGTTGGATTTCTAGGTTGGTAGGGAGGGTTGACTTAAATTGCAAGAGGATTCATTCCCTTGCTCCATTTCCGCCCCCCTCCCCAGTGAGCTGATTTCTGTACCGAGTCAATCAATGGTATAAACATATTTTCCTGTACACATTTTCTCTTCCACCATTTATCTCAATATTATTTTTCAGGGCAGGACTGTAAACTCTTCAATAACATCCGCCTTCAGTCACAACCCACCATCCCCAATCCTCTCTAATGGGTTATCCAATTGGAATGTGACCAGTGGTGGGATTCAATTTTTTTTACTACCAGTTCTGTGGGCGTGGCTTGGTGGGTGTGGCCAGAGGGTGTGACAGGCATTTCTCAGCCTCCTGTACCCCCCCCGGAAGCAAAAACGGGCCACAGGAGAGATGCCCCCCCATGCCCTGTTTTGGACCTAGGAGGCCTCCTTGAAGCCTCCTGGGAGCAAAAACAGGCCATAGGGGAGGGGGGCACCCCCACCCCCACACCCCATTTTGGGCCTAGGAGGCCTCCCTGCACTTATCTGGGAGCCAAAATGGGGTTTATGGGGATTCCTGGAAGAGGCAGGGTGAGAAGGGGTGTGGCCAGCCAGCAATTTAACTATCAAGTCACCTGAACCAGCTGAATTCCACCACTGGATGTGACCGATTAATCAGTTCACTCTCGTATTACTTTCTGGACTAGCTGCCAGTGACTGGCTGAGGTAAAAGATCTTATTGCCCAATTAAAACCAGTTAAAGCATTTGAAGGTGATTTCATCCCCCAGTATTAATAAGGGAATACAGGAAGTCCTCAATTTTACAACAGTTCATTTAGTGACTGTTCAAAGTTGCAACGGCACTGAAAAAAAATGACTTATAACCAGTTTTCACACTCATGATCGTTGCAGCATCCCCATGGTCAGAATAGAATAGAATAGAATAGAATAGAATAGAATAGAATAGAATAGAATAGAATAGAATAGAATAGAATAGAATAGAATAGAATTTTTATTGGCCAAGTGTGATTGGACACACAAGGAATTTGTCTTTGGTGCTTACGCTCTCAGTGTACATAAAACAAAAGATACATTCATCAAGAATCATAAGGTACAATGCTTAATGATAGTCATAGGGAACAAATAAGCAATCAAATCATATTAGGAAACAGACAATATAAATCGCAAGAATACCAGCAAGAAGGTTACAGTCATACAGTCATAAGTGGGAGGAGATGGGTGATGGGAACAATGAGAAGATTAATAGTAGTGTAGACTTAGTAAATAGTTTGACAGTGTTGAGGGAATTATTTGTTTAGCAGAGTGATGGCATTCGGGAAATAACTTCTTGTGTCTAGTTGTTCTGGTGTGCAGTGCTCTATTGCGTTGTTTTGAGGGTAGAAGTTGAAACAGTTTATGTCCAGGATGCATCCAGGTGATTGAAATTCATACAGTTGGCGATTTATGACTGTTGCAGTGTCGCGGGGTCATGTGATCCCTTTTTGCCACCTTCTGACTAGCACAGTCAATGGGGAAGCCAGATTCACTTAACCGTATTACTAATTTAACAACTGCAGTAGTTCACGGGTGTCAAACTCACCAGGTCACGTTGCCGTCACGTGACGTATCACAACATTTTTTCCTTTTGCAGAGCTGGGGTGGGCGGGCCACCAGTTTAACACCCCTAACCCTTTAACAAATGTGGCAAAAAAAAGTTGTAAAATAGAGAACCATTCACTTAAGAAGTGTCTATCATAAAAACAACAGAAATTTTGGCCTCAATTGTGTGTCAGGCCTGGAAGCCATCTTGTGTATTAGGTCTTCAGACCTGCCATGTTTACTACTGTGGGAAACTGGGAGGGGGGATTGTATGGAGCAGGGGTGATGTATAGTCATAATAACATTCCTTTCTCAGAGAGTCAAGGACATCTTGCCCTGCACCTGGAGGGCTGGAACTGGGAGGCATCTCCAGTTGGGGAAGTGCTTTAATTCGACCATGTGAAGGACTTGTGGGTGTTGGGCAGGGACTTGAACTTTCCTTTGGGTGGGGAAAACCTGGAAGCTTTCAGATTCGGGTTTTCCCAGATGTGCCAATATGATGACATCTCTAATAAAATGGAACTTTAAGGAAACTGAAGCCTCGGAGTTTTCTTTCGTTGAGGGTGTTACTTGGACCCTGACATTGTGGTTGTAAGTCAGGGACTACCTGTACAAAGATAGGTGGGTCCCAATTCTGGCCATTCTATTCACATGTATTAACAACACAGGCTGATTTCCATCTGAGTAGAATCAGACACAAAAACAAGCAGAGTTGTGTAAATCCCACCCTTACAGAATAACGAGGAATAACACAACGGTTATACACTAAATAGCCAGGCATACCTAAGGGCTCCCTAATAATGTTAGGTTAAAACTAGACCCAACCTTAAGGTTGTAAATATTTATGGTGTGATAGTACGGGCATGGGGAATTGGGGTCTCAAAGTGAGAGGAGATTTAGCCTCGTTCTTTCCAGCTGAGATTCCAACAAATATTCTCCATCTTACTTAATTGATCTTAGGGGAGAGCAAGATTTCATTGGCACCACTGAGAATTTTCTTTCTTCCGCATAAGATTTAAGAGAGCTTATGTGTTTCCCTGAGCTGGAAGGAAATCATGTTGGCGTAAATCAGTGGTGGTTTTTTTTTTTTTTTTAATTTGATTTATATGCCGCCCTTCTCCGGAGACTCAGGGCGGCTTACAATGCGTTAAGCAATAGCCTTCATACTTTTGTATATTTTTACAAAGTCAGCTTATTGCCCCCACAAACTGGGTCCTCAATTCACCTATCTTAGAAAGGATGGAAGGCTGAGTCAATCTTGAGCCTGGCAAGATTCGAATTTACTAATTGCAGACAGCTGGAGTTAAATTACAATGCATTAGTCTGCTGAGCTATCCAGGCTCAGTGTTGCCCCCGGTTCGGATCGGTTCGCAAGAACTGGTAGTAAAACCGGGGGAGGCTCCACCCACAGACCCGGACATCATCATAGGTAATCTGCGCATGCGCAGAAGCTTTTGCGCATGTGCAGAAGAGTGCGTGTGCATGGGCATGATGCGAACCGATAGTAAAGGTAAGTAGAACCCACCCCTGGCCTAAATTACACTGCCTCTACAGTCCTACCCATAATGCACTTCCAGAAAGGGACCAGGCTGTGCTGCTGTCCATACAGCTCCTCCTTATGACTCTGTAAGAATAGTGATAGGTAGAATTTACTCTGTGAAATGTTTATGTCACCAATCACCGTATAGAATGTTTGGCAGGGTAGTATTTATAGAAACTTTGGCCACTCCGGCCAATTTTTTTCTTCCTTTATTTACCTATTTATTTATTTGCAAAACAAAAACATCTATGAAACAATCTAATCACCACTAGAGGCAACAAACGGTTCATCCATCTTAATGACAACATAATAAGTCAGCCAGATTTGTGTAGCTCAGATGTTGTCAGCACCAAAGAATCAGGGCAGTTTGTAAGGTTGCAGTACTGAAGATTTATTCAAGTCTATAACAAGCATCTGGTCAATTAAAGTTCAGCACTAAATTGGCACCAGATGATGGTCTACGGCAGTGATGGCAAACCTATGGCATGTGTGCCTGAGGTGGCACGCAGAGCCATCTTTCCGGGCACGTGAGCTGTTACCCAACTCACCTGCAGCTGCATGTGAACCCCAGCTGGTGTATGAGCCTCCAATGTGTATACATGCAAGTCAGGGGACCCAGCTGGCCTTTGGAGCTCTCCTGTGCATGTGCAGTGTGCGCATGCGTAGGTGGTGTTCGTGGGCATGCATTGCACACGTGAAACCCACACCTATGCTCAGATGATGCGATTGCCGTGCAGCACATGGGGAGCCGCACAAAACCTGCGCACATGCACAGATGGTGTGATTACGCACACAGCGCATGGGGGAGCCGTGGAAAACCTGCCTGCATGTGCAGATGGTGTGGTTGCATGCACAGCGCACAGGGGAGGAGCCACGCATTAGCACAGATAGCAAGCACGCACGCACTCGGTGAATAAAGGTTCGCCACCACTGGTCTACGGAATTCAGGGGGTGGTTGGACTTGGAGTGTTTGCGAGAACGCAATGACTCTAAGCTGATGACATGTTTAACTCCACCTCCCAGCTTTGCCTGCTCTTCTACAGATGCAGCCACTGCAAAAACATTCTTGGAGTGGAAGTTGAAGAGAAGACTTTTGTAGGATGCAAGACAAGCATTTAATCATTTTCCTAAAAAATATTATTAACCTGCTGATAGATTGACTGTCAATTTATAAAGCATATTAAGGAAGGAAATAGGGTTGCTGTTGATCTTGGCACTGTCTAGAAGTCATCCCGATTTGTTCTGCCAAGATGAAATTCTATTTCAATTGAGTTTTAGGTTGAGAATTGAGACTCAAACCATCTTGGGGCAAGACTCTTAACAAGAAGAGGCAGGAAAATTGGCTACTATTGGCTTTAGACTCTTTTAGACCTTGCTCATATCTGCTTCTCTTGATCCGATGAACTGAGAGGTTGACAATGGTTTGGATGGCTATAGGGGCCAGAAAGTATTGATCTACTCTGTGTCATGTCATCTGTTTCACAAACTCCTCTCTGGATGTTTCTTCAAAGGAAAGTAGAGTAAAATGTATTGAATGCTATCCCGAAGAATCAGTGTTAGCTTCTTCTTGCCCAGCAAATATTGACTTCTTATCCCAAGTATTTTAACCAGTTCAGTTCTGTAATCTCTAATTATTGTTTGATAAAAGGTAAAGGACTCCCTACAGATTTTACTCTGCTAGTCATTGCCAACTGTAGAGGGCAGTACTCATCTTCATTTCAAGGCCATTGAGCCAATGCTGTCCAAAGGAATGGACAATGCTGTCCATTTCCACGATCATGTGGCCAGCATGACGTTGCAGAGTGCTGTTATCTTCCCACCGAAGTGGTACCTATTTATCTACTTGCATTGCATGTTTTCAGACTGCTAGTTTGGCAGGAGCTGAGGCGAGGATACGAACTCACCCTATCATGTGGAGCTCAGGTCTCGAACCTGGGCTGCCGGCTTGCCAGCTGACAAGTCCAGCATCTTTACCTCTGAGCCACCACACCGTGCAATATGTCTGGAGGGTGCCATATACAGTTTATGCTTTTTGCTTTCTTTCCCTTTAAGGAAATAAATATTTACTTTACTGTCCTTTTTCTATTTCAGCTTGCAATCCACTCGAAGACTGGTATAGTGAGCAGATTAAAATAAAATCAGTAAATGCATGATTTGTTATATATTTCATTATATGTTTATCCCATTTGTCTCAAGGAACTCAAAGCTGTAGATGTGATCCACTGCACCATTTTATCCTCATAACTACCCTGAGCGGTTATTCAGGCTTACAAAGAACAATAGAGTTACTTCAAGTTACATAGCTGAATGAAAATTTCAACCAACATCTCCTGTGTCCTAACCTGACATTTTAATGGACTTAAAAAGCATGTTGAAAAACCCTTAGAGGAATTCTCAGATGTCAGCAAAGTACAACCATTCATTTAGTGACCGTTCAAAGTTACAGCAGCATTGGAAAAAAAGTGACTTGCAACCGGTTCTTTGACTTATTTATTTATTTATTTATTTATTTATTTATTTATTAAATTTATATACCGCCCTATTCCTAAGGGACTCAGGGCGGTGAACAGCGAATGATAAAAATACATGTAATACAAACATTTAAAAAAAACCAATTAAAATATACTAAACACTCTGGTCCTAGATAATTCAAGACATCCCAGTTTAAAATAAAATCAAAAAAGCAATATAAAGGGAAAGTTAGGCCAGGCCGGCCTGCTGAAACAGGAATGTTTTGAGGGCACGGTGGAAAGTGCGCAGATCTGGAATCTTCTGTATCTCTGGGGGGAGCTCGTTCCAGATGGTGGGTGCCCTCACAGAAAAGGCTCTCCCCCTGGGGTCTGCCAGTCGACATTGTTTGGCTGACGGCACCCTGAGAAGCCCCTCTCTATGGGAGCGTACTGGGCGGTGAGAGGCTATTGGTGGCAGAAGGCGGTCTCGTAAGTACCCCGGTCCTAAGCCATGGAGCGCTCTAAAGGTGGTAACTAAGACCTTGAAGCGCACCCGGAAGACCACAGGGAGCCAGTGCAGCTCGCGCAGGAGGGGAGCCACATGGGAGCGCCATGCTGCTCCCATAACTACCCGCGCGGCCGCATTCTGGACCAGCTGGAGCCTCCGGGTGCTCCTCAAGGGGAGCCCCATGTAGAGAGCATTACAGTAGTCCAGGCGTGAAGTGACGAGGGCATGAGTGACCGTATTTAACGAGTCCCGATCCAGAAAGGGACGCAACTGGCGAATCAGGCGAACCTGATAAAAAGACCTCCCGGCCACAGCTGTCAAGTGTTCTTCTAAAGACAGCCGCGAGTCCAAGAGGATGCCTAAGTTGCGAACCCTCTCCGTGGGGGGCAATGACTCATCCCCAATAGTCAGTGATGGCACCAATTGACTATATTGGGACATTGGAAACCACAGCCACTCGGTCTTGGATGGATTGAGCCTGAGTCTGTTCCTCCCCATCCAGATCCGTACCCAGATCCTCCAGGCACTGGGACATCACTTTAAGGGCATCATTGGGGTGGTCCGGGGTGGAGATGTATAGCTGAGTATCATCAGCATACTGATGATACTTCACCCCAAAACCACGGATGATCTCACCCAGCGGCTTCACATAAATGTTGAACAGAAGGGGTGAGAGAACCGACCCCTGTGGCACCCCACATACAAGGGGCCTCGGGGTCGACCTCTGCCCCCCTGTCAACACAGACTGCGACCGATCAGAGAGAAAGGAGGAGAACCACCGCAACACGGTGCCCCCCACCCCTAACCCTTCCAACCGGTGCAGCATGATACCATGGTCGATGGTATCAAAAGCTGCTGAGAGGTCTAATAGGACCAGGACAGAGGAACAACCCCTGTCCCGGGCCCTCCAGAGATCATCTACCAAAGCGACCAATGCCGTTTCCGTGCTGTATCCAGGCCTGAAGCCTGACTGGAACGGATCTAGATAAGCCGATTCATCCAAGTACTGAGGAAGCTGTCGCGCTACCACACTCTCAACAACCTTCGCAACAAAGACTTATGACTGTCACAGCATCTCCATGGTCAATCAATCAGAATAGAGTTGGAAGGGACTTTAGAGATCTTCTAGTCCAACCCTCTGCTCAAAGAGGAAACCCTATACCATAGGGTGGGTGTCCAGTCTTTTCTTAAAAACCTCCAGTGATAGAGTACCCTCAACTTGAAGATGTTGAAGATCCTTCTAAGTTCTCCTCCCAGCTCTGAGACCATAGGAGTTGCAGGTATACATAATAATGTATCTTAAGGTACATCTCTTTTCCAGTACTCCAGGGGTGTCAAACTCAAGGCCCAGGGGCCAGATCTGGCCTGCGGGGTGCCTAGATCTGTCCCACAGGGATGCCCTGGAAACAGTGAAGGACCAGCCCGTGGTGCCTCTGCCAGCAAAAATGGAGTTCAAGAGGACTGTGTGCGACCCTCCCAGGCCCTGTTTTCGGCCTGGACAACCTCCTGCAGCCATCTGCCAACAAAAACTGAGTTTGTTGGGGGTGGGGACATGCAGATCCCAGGGATCCATTTTTGCTGGCCAAAAATAAGGCCCAGAGTAGGGTCACGGGCAGCCCCCCCAGCTCCATTTTCGCTGGCAAGCAAAACAAAACAAAAGGAGAAATGTTTCCCCTTTTGCATTTGAGCATCCAAGAAGGGACAAGAAAGGAAAAAGGGAAAAAGAGGAAAGACAAAGATGGGAAGAGAGCAAGGAAGGAAAAAGAAGGAAAGAGGGGAAGGAAGAAGAAAGGAGAATGAATAGGGAAGGAAAAGAAGAAAAGGAAAGGAGGAAGGGAAAAGAAAAGGAAGGAAGGGAAAAGAAAAGGAAGGGAGGGAGGGAGGGAGGGAGGAAGGAAGGAAGGAAGGAAGGAAGGAAGGAAGGAAGGAAGGAAGGAAGGAAGGAAGGAAGGAAGGAAAGTCCTGCCTTAGCACTTGGTCACCAGCAGACAGTAGGGCTCCTCTGGAGGACAAGGGTTTAACACTCTCCCTGGTCTCGTCTTTCCCCCCAGCCCCACGTGGGTCACCACAGGTGCCCCCGATAAAAGTGATGTCAAGATGGCCACACCCACCCCAGCCACGCCTACCTAGCCCCCTGAGGTCAAACAACCATGATGTGACCCTCAATGAAATAGAGTTTGACACCCCTGCAGTACTCCATTCATTCTACAACTTACACAGTGGCGGGCTTCTACTGGTTCGCCTGGTTCGGGCAAACTGGTAGCGGCGGTGGGAGGCTCCACCAACCCGCCAAGATGTCATTACTGCATACTCTCAGTTCCGAAGCAGTAGCTAAGGTAAGTGAAACCCACTACTGAACTTACCCATTCTTAGGTCCCTTATCTCCAGGTTCAATTGATTTGGGGGAGCATTTCTTATTACCAAAGGTTTCAGCACTATGATGGCAGATTTGTTTCCTCTTTTTCTCTCCTTCATCCACCACAGAATTTTTCTTGCAAACGGTGCCGTTTTTCTTCCCGAAACCCTGATCTGCTGGAGGCTACAACAGTCCTGATATTAAGCAAATGCTTACTTTAATGCTGAAATCCGTAATGTATGCGGCAACATTGACCTAACATGACCCAGCTGAAATAAGAACAGTTTTTAATAGCCAGTGGGACCTTGCAGGTTATGTTCCTTTGCTGCAGTAGCGTGTTAAAGAAACTTCTGTCACGGTTTTGCTCTGCCCTGCAGCTGATTACATCTTGGCCTGTAAAAATACTGACCCATGGGATAAATTCCCTCAATTAGACACCTTCAGTCAATTTATTTCTGCTACAGCCGTAACACTTATCGAAGCACTTTTTTTTTTTTGCAAAAGCTAAATCGAGGCAATCAAAGCTAAGTCGAGGTTGATCAGCGCAAAGACCGTGTTGGAAATGCCATCAGTATGGACAGCTGTGTTAGCCAGAAGGACTTTATTTAATTTTGACCAGCAAAATTTCACAAGAAGAGTCTTCCACTCCTCTGCTTGCAACAAAATACCTTATGCCACCGGACTTCAAATTTTGGGCTTAGACAATTTAGAACTTCGCCGTCTTCGGTCTGACCTGAGCAGAGTACCTAAAATCATCTGCTACAATGTCCTACGAGCCAATGAATACTTCAGCTTCAACCAAAACGATACAAGAGCACACAATAGATACAAACTCATGGTAAACCGATCCAAACTAGACTGTAGAAAATACGACTTCAGTAACAGAGTTGTCAACGCCTGGAACGCACTACCTGACTCTGTGGTTTCTTCCCCAAATCCTCAAAACTTTAGAATAGAATAGAATAGAATAGAATAGAATAGAATAGAATAGAATAGAATAGAATAGAATAGAATAGAATAGAATAGAATAGAATAACAGAGTTGGAAGGGACCTTGGAGGTTTTCTAGTCTGCCCAGATAGGAAATCCTACACCACTTCAGACAAATGGTTATCCAACATCTTCTTAAAAATTTCCAGTGTTGGAGCATTCACAACTTCTGCAGGCAAGTTGTTCCACTGATTAATTGTTCTCACTGTCAGGAAATATCTCCTTAGTTCTAAATTGCTTCTCTCCTTGATTAGTTTCCACCCATTGCTTCTTGTTCTACCCTCAGGTGCTTTGGAGAATAGTTTGACTCCCTCTTCTTTGTGGCAACCCCTGAGATATTGGAACACTGGTATCATGTCTCCCCTAGTCCTTCTCTTCATTAAACTAGACGTACCCAGTTCCTACAACTGTTCTTCATATGTTTTAACCTCCAGTTCCCTAATCAACTTTGTTGCTCTTCTCTGCACTCTTTCTAGAGTCTCCACATCTTTTTTACATCGTGGCCTTTAACCTTAGACTGTCTACTGTAGACCTCACCCCATTTCTAAGAGGTCTGTGAGGGGCATGCATAAGCGCACCTCTGTCCTAATGTTTTCTTTTATTTGTATCCTTTTCATGTATTTATAATTATGTTTACACTTGTATCTGTCATAAAATACATGCTTGACGAAATAAAAATAAAGAGAGGATGAACATCAAAGAGTAAATCTCCAGATAAATTCTCACCTCAGCCATGACCTCTGTGGTTAAGTTATCCATCCTTGTCAGCTTCAGCTTTCCGGTTTTTCCCTACATTAATACAGAAAATTATTAAAATTGAACCGTAAAAAAAGCAAGACAGGAAATAAATCGACTTATTTGAGCCATGGGGCTGGAAGAGGCTCCTGCGTATTCCTTGGACAGCAAAGGTGACTAACAAGCAAGTACTGGAGAACATCACACCAAAAGTGTCACTAGAAGGCAAAATCATGAAACTGTGTCTCTCACTTATTTTGACCATGTCATGAGGGGGAATTCACTGGAGAAAGCAGTTAGGTTGGGAAGAGTTAGCAGTAAAAGGAAACTGGGCCACCGTAGAACAGGGTGGCTGGACACCATCAAACTGACATGAACCAGAGCATAGCACAAATCAAAGAGTTAGTGCAAGAGCGCCTGGTGGCTCAGCAGACTGATAGCATTGTGATTAACATCAGCTGTCTGCAATTACTGTAAGTTCGAATCTCACCAGGCTCAAGGTTGACTCAGCCTTCCATCCTTTCTAAGGTAGGTAAATTGAGGACCCAGTTTGTGGGGGGAATAAGCTGACTTTGTATAAATATACAAAAGTATGAAGGCTATTGCTTAACACATTGTAAGCCACCCTGAGTCTCCGGAGAAGGGCGGCATATAAATCAAATTAAAAAAAAAAGATCGGAAGAGTTGGAAATGACTGAATGAATAACATCACTATCACTGTCTCTCTCTGTCTCTGTCTCTGTCTCTGTCTCTGTCTCTCTCATCTTTCTCTCTTTATCTATCTAATCATATCTATCTATCTATCTATCTATCTATCTATCTATCTATCTATCTATCTATCTATCTTCTAATAAAAATATATAATAAAATATATTCTTGCAGGGAGCAGCATGCTGCTAACCTTGGCTGGTTCCACAAAGGTATAGGAGTATCTGATTTGGTTCCTCCATGGATGTGAAGCAACTAGGAAATCTCAGAGGTGCAGGCTAGATTAGGATTTTTTTAAAAATATCCCAGAATACTATAGAAAACAATTTACAGTCACCCAGAGCTGAGTATAACTTTATTATACCTTAGTAGGAGAAGGTATAATACTTTGTAGGGATTAGTGATAATGGATGCGAGATTTGTTGGCTCAGGAGAAACAGCGATGGCCAAAATTCGTAGTACAACGCAGTAGCTTTAGTAGAAAAGAAACATTTATTTTTTTTCTTATTTTTTTCAATTGCAATTTATATGCCGCCCTTCTCCCGAAGGACTCAGGGCGGCTTACAAGATAAAAATTCAACAATATGAATTAAATATAAATTAAAATTGAATTAAAATTAATTAAAATTATTACAATGTAAAAACCCCCCTCAATGGGTCGGTCCATTTGATGAAGAAGCTACGTCTTCAGTTCGCGGCGGAAGGAGAGGAGGTCGGGGGCTATCCTAAGCTCGGTGGGCAAACTGTTCCAGAGGGTCGGCGCTCCCACAGAGAACGCTCTCCCCTGGGGGCTGCCAGCTGACATTGTCTGACTGACAGCACCCTGAGGAGGCCCACTCTGTGAAAGCGCACAGGACGATGGGAGGATGGCAGAAGATGGTCCTGCAAGTACCCCAGGCCTAAGCCATGTAGGGCTTTATAGGTGAGCACCAGCACCTTGAAAC